>NW_020273619.1:595327-1074073 GCF_003268045.1 Sipha flava | reverse complement strand
CGTTTTTTGTCTCTAGACGCTTGTCTATTTACGCTGGTTTCGTCATTTAAAGATAAGTCCCTATTGAACAAGGTAAAAATATATTCGACGATTAAAAGAAACTCTTCGTGCAATAAATAATTCAAAAAGTATTCGACTTACAGATACTCACACGATATCACGCGATCGATGTCTCGTATTAATGAAAGTGGGTGAAATTGACCTCGGGACGGTTGACAGTCTACATGCGCGAAAGCGGTTTGTTCTCTTTTGAAAAGAGATATAGGTATATATGGTTTCTTCTGATATTATTTTATAAGATATATAAGAAGAAAAATTAACATGAATTAATTACTAATATGAACAATTAATTACTTGTTATTTTAAAGAAAAAATGTTTTAGTCTACTAAAAATTTTTTTAAAAAAATATTGCAAAAATCCAAAAAAAATCGAAATAGCACTTATACTCCGAAATATGCAAATTATGCATGTTTATGAGCTGATAATTTTTATACAAACGTGATCGTTACAGCTGATACGGATATATCAGGGCTTATTTTGCCCTATATTTTATTATACATTACATTATGATTTATCAACAAAGTAAAAAGGAAATTTACTAAAAAATATTAAAAAAAGTGAACACTTTGAACAAGAATGCAAATTGTTTTATATATTTTAAATACATCACATTTTAAATAATTTCACATAGAAGCTACACATTTTATCATTTTTAACTATAATTTGACAGTATATTTTGAGATCATAGTTCTATTTTGATAGGCTTATTTAAACAAAATGCGTAGTTGATAAAAATCCTTAGAATAATCCCTAGGATATATAGTACTAAATTGATATAAGTATATTAAGCTTTTAAGTATAAACTATAAAAAGATTAAGTATAATTTATTTGACAATGATATTCTGTATATTTCGATTTCACAAAAAGTTATCCATTTAATGCAAAAATTAAATAAATTCACATAAATAAAATTACATCAAGTGTAAAATATGGGTTTCCATTTCATTAAACGGATAAAATAAATGTGTATTTCATGAATCTAAAACCGACTTACACGATATGTTAGAAGTTCATAAAATTGATATCTCTTTCGTGAAAATCACGGTTACACAAAAGGGATGCGATATATACATACAGCGCGCTCTAGCGCACATTATACTGTACTACGTGTTATGTTCGTTGTAACGCTTGCATCTCGCAATATACAAACATTTTGATCCTTCAGTAGCACATTCGTTTGATAAATTATGCGAAGCTCTATGAACCTTATATTTACACAACGGGTCATTATGCGTGTTGGGTTATTCAAATTATTAGATTTTAAAAAATGACTACTCCACAAGATAGCGCTTGGATATTGCTAAAATTTACAATGAACAATCATAAAAGTTTAGATAACAATTATAATGAAACAAATGCAAATCCTACGAAAAATTAAAACTTAAATTTTTTGTTAATTTAAAATCCAAAACCTTAATATAATTTTTTTTTTAACTGGGTAGAAATCAAAACCAAAATTTTAGTACTTAAAGAACCATCAAAATCTGTATATTTTTTTTTCTAAGAATCGAACCGGAACCGGAACCATAAAATGCAATCTTTGGTTTCAGTTTTTAACAAAAACATTGACTTTGATTTTAAAGTTTTCTTGGTTTAAATGTTTTTCTTGTAATAAAACATAAGTTGGTAGACCTTACCGATTTCGTTAGTAACATCATCCAGTGGCAAAAATCATCCAGGATAATCCTCTTCATTTCACGATTTCACACTAAAAACCGTACAAGTACTTTTTACGACAAGCGTCTAGAGACAAAAAACGCCAAATGGCTGCTGGATGGCGGCCTTATGCTCTTATCAATCGTACCTCCTTATCTTCAAAAATATTTATCAGTATTATCACAGAATACTTTTACTATGTGATATTATCTAAAGAGATTTTGAAATATTAAATATTAACAAACATTCATAGTTCATAAAAATAATTATTAGTAATTCAAATTTTAATGTAAATACTTATAAATTATAATAAATTTAATGTTCAATACTTCAACTATTTCATAATCTTTTTTTTTTTTGTTATTAATTTATTTTATTATACAATCTGTAAATATATTATTTTTACAATAAGTACAAGTATTGTAAAGACAGAAATAGAATACAAATAAAATAAAATAAAAAGGAACTGATGACTTGAACGAAGAATTCATCCAGCGATGGAACTTGACTGCTGAGACTAGATAAGTTTGAGATTAGAGGATTTCGGTGGTCGAAGAGATTTTAATGGAATCGTTTTGGCTACGTGTTGTACTGTTGGAATATAGAGAGGTCATTATGGAGTGTGTATTGTGTATACCTATTATTTTGTAATTATTATTGAAGTATTGAATATTGAATTTATTATAATTTACAACTATTTACATTAAAATTTGAATCACTAATAATTATTTTTATGAACTATGAATGTTTGTTAATATTTAATATTTCATAATTTCTTGAGACAATATCACATAATAAAAGTATTCTGTGATAATACTGATAAATGTTTTTGAAGATAAGAGGTACGATTGATAAGAGCATATGGCCGCCATCTTGCAGCCATTCGGCGTTTTCTGTCTCTAGACGCTTGTCTATTTACGTTGGTTTCGGCATTTAAAGATAAGTCCCTATTGAACAAGGTAAAAATATATTCGACGATTAAAAGAAACTCTTCGTGCAATAAATAATTCAAAAAGTATTCGACTTACAGATACTCACATCAAGATTATATAGAAAATTGGAATATGTCATGACTATTTAAGATTGCAGTGCATCACTATTACTGATCGTCGAAAGCAAACTACGGATTTCGCCCACCGACATTTTTTCCGCCATTTTCTCGTGTACGCATCTATTGTTAAAGGTTGGTTCTTGTCTATATTTTATTTTTTACATTTTTATGTGTTTAAATGTTGTAATATTCAAGCGCATTCACTCTCTTGCGTTTCCCTGAGAGTTATGTAGATATTACAATTATCCAATCATTGAATGTATTCGTAAGGAATGATAAAAAATTATAAAAGACTTGTAATAAAAAATTTAATTAAAAATTATTTAACAGTTGATACTCGTTAATTAATATATAAATAAACAAACAAATAGTTTATAAATATAAATAAATTAATTAATAAAAGATTAATCTCGAGTATTATTATCGTCGATGAATTTTTAATTTGAAATTGATCGCACTTGACAAATATAATAATACTCGAGGATAAGTTTTAGTTTAGTTCTACATATAAGCTATTTGTTTATTTATTTATACTCGTATATTGATAAAAAGTCATATCTATTGGTATCTACCAAGGTTATCCACACTGGTTACTTACCTAAGTTTTTTTTAAATTTATCCATGCTAGAGTATTCTTTTACAAATGTCAAGTAATATTTGATATTATCTATGTATGATTATATATTTATTGTAATCAAATGATTCAAAATTTTAACATCAAACAGTTACAAATACAAATTGTTTTCATAAAATCATATTTTATATTTCGAGTTATCATCAAAATGAATTCAGATTTTATAAATGGATTTATTGTACTCTTTCAGAAAAAATCCTTGAGGATGGTTAGAGACATAGTTGTTGCTACGTCGTTATTGTCATCAGTGGCGAGTGGGGCTAAACGGTTTGGTGAAACATAGACTTTGTTTTTTTTGTTATTTTGAGCTGGTGAAATTGACGAGGCTGACAAATTTTGTTTTAAAAGTATCGGTGTACACAGCGAGGCGAGACGGGTATTCTGTGCGTTATTCATCGTTATGATATTATTATTATTATTAGTTGGAACTGATAGTCAATAATGAGCGCGCATAACGATAACGAAGCAAATATGATACTATATAGTGTATGTACCTATGTTCATGATGAACGTTACGGCCGAACTGTGGTTTGAGAGATAATTTAAGTGAACCGTTTAAGACTCATTTTTGACTCATCTAGTACAATATATATATGTATATATAATATAATTTACGACATGGATTAATACCATTTACTTTTTAGATACTCGTATATTTCAGGTTTAATCTTCAGTCTCTCTTCAGATTGATTTAGAAGTTTATGAAATTACAAACCTTTACCATTGTTATGCTATAACAACATAATTACACTATATTGGTCATTATTTAAAACATTTTTTTTGTTTTCTTATATATTTATTGATTGAAATATTTATCACTCTTGTATTTTGATTTTAGCCATGGCTAGTGCAGGTAGTTCAAAATCTAATACAATTGTAAAATGTTGCTGCTGCCATGATTTATGTTGGAATTTTGATAAAGATATAGTCCGGTGTTCATGTTGTCAAAGAATTTACCACAAATCATGCTACTATCCAACTCTGTTAAATGTTGATACGTAAGTATTTGTTTAAATAAATATACCAGTATTTAATTTTCTAAAATATATTTATATAATTCAATACACCTGTATATTTATTTATTTTATAATTTTAGTTCATTTATTTGTATTATGTGTGAGGACATTAAGAAGTATTCTAAAAATGTCCAAAATATAAATATTTCATTTGGATTCAATGAAAAAAAAATAATTACTCGAATATTAATGGAACTATATTGTAAATCTGAAAACATAGAGTTAGTGAAAGAATGCCCCAATCCCCAAATGGCAAGTAGAAAGACCAATATTAATGTGACAAAAGGTAACTTTTTCTAACTAGATTATTTTTTTATGTTTTAGCATCCAATGTATTATAAAAAAATAAGCCAACCCATGTCATTAGGAAATATCAGGCGATTCTTGGAACAAAATAGATATGATAAAGTGAAATATGTTATATGGGATTTGTCAAAAATATTTGGAAATGTAATGATTTATTTGTCAGTAAGTATCTATAGTAAAAATATTAAACATGTAATATTAGATTTATGGTAGAACCTCTATTATCTGCCATTCTCTTATCTGTCAATATTGGTTTCATGTTATTCTTCGTCTAAACATTATTGTGTATTATTAATATTATATTAAATAAGAAAAAAATTAAAGGTTCTTATGAGCTAAAATACCTAGGTACTAATTATTATACTTCATCCAACTATTACATAGAATGTAATAATTTCTAATTTTTTTTCATTTACCTGTCATTCACTTTATCCTGTTACTGACTAATGATTGAAGTTCCACTGAATTGTACAAATTAATATTTATACATTATTTTTAGTGTAATATTTTTATATTTCCAGCCAAGTGATCCGTATTATAAGATAGCAAATGAACTTAATGATTATTTGTTCAAAATGGTAGAGAAATGGTTACCTAATCTTGAACTCTGAACTTTATAGAAAACATTGGTTTGTAAAAATTATTTATTTATTGTAATATATTATTTTTGAGGCCGGATTAAGCACCTATTGGGCCCCGGGGCTGAAATTTTATATGGGCCCTTTTGACAAAACATGCACTAATTTGGGTATTAAACTACCGCCTCGGCTAGATCCCCCCCTCCCTTTAATCCGGCCTTGATTATTATACTATTTATTTAAAATTTTAAGCGAGAAGCAAAATAAATAAAATTATTTTTAAATCACAAATATTACTTCCTGATATCAAATGTGCATGTACATTTTTACATTAATGTTACAACTCACAGTTAATACTGTTAAAAATTAGACTGAAATAATTAGTATTATAATGATTATGAATTATATTTCAGTATTTTTGAAAGTATTTTTCAACATATGTTGCTTTGTGATTAATAAAAAAAATTACTTGATAGTTTTATTAGTAAAATTGTATTTTAATGTTAATTGTAAATATGATCATATCATCTGAAATGTACATAGTTTTTATGTATTTAAAATGTATTTAAAATATGTAATTAAATTGATTTAACTTAATTTATAATTTTGCTAATGAACAAATTTTAAATGTTGTATTTATTACTTGAAAATTTGGAAAATCTTACTAAATCTTTTTTTTTTTTTTTGCTAAATATTCATCAAATCATATGTTTCACATATTAATTTATTGGAAACATATATAATATGTATACAATTTCTATTAAATTCATCTGTGTAAAAATTTAATTAAAATAAAATGTATATTAAATTATTGTAATTATTTTTAATTTATTACCTCAATTAAAAAAAAAAAAATACTCTATTCTTTTTCCAAAACTTATATTAGTTCTTTTAATAATTCTATCTGTGTACCAACATTTTAATCTAATTTATTTATACATGATATAAAGTTTAATAATTTTTCAATTACTTAATATTACATTTGAAATTATGATAATAATAATAATTTACATGATTAAACCAAAATTTTTTAATAATTACAAATTAGTTATTTTAGATTTAAACTACCATAAAATTAAAACACTGAAATTAATAAGTTTTTTTTTTTAATTTGTACTGGTGAATGGCGTGGTGATGGTTGTCTATATTTTGATACATGTGGATTTTTAAATTTATACATGGATATAACTATATGGGTAACACTATAAAATGTAAGGATACTTCGTATAAGCAACTTAAGGTGCATTAAAGTGAGTTTGAAAACAGTACAAGTATTTCGTTATTCTTATGTATATGATTTTTTTTATGCATATAAAATATATTTAATATAATATAATATACTGAATAATAATTAATATGATTCCGGGTGTCATTTCTACATTTCTTTAGAACCGAAAGCCAAGAACAAAAATAATATTTTCTATGATAAAAAAAAATAAAAAAATAATTCAACTAATAAAACCCTTTTATAATAAGAGAAAAATCGTTAGGTTAGACTAGATTCTTTGTGAAAAACCAATGCACTTCTTTATTGGTCATTAGTAGGGCAGAGGACTTGTAGCTCCAAAAAAAGCTCTAAATATGCAAGCACTTATGCATATAAAAATCCCATAATATGGACTTAAAAATTTTCTAGCCTTTTTATTTAAAAGTATTAATAAAATAAATAGTGTTTAAAACAAGTCAGAACAATTACATCATTTAAATATATTACTCGCGTATATAAAAGCCAAATAAATTGTACTTTGCCCTATTTTTTTCAGCAATAAGATGAAGTCCGTGCACAATACAAGTAACGTGAATAACTTTAGAATAGAATATTTTTATTGATTTCCCGGTTTTCACCATATAAGGCACCTCATCAATTAAAAACAGTAGGACGTCGTCGTGGCGCACTTCTTCTGGCCACAATAGATGCATTGAATTATCAAATAATTTCACAATAGTCGATTGATTAGCTTTGGTCAGTACTTCGGAATTCAATAAAAATGCTTGGCCTGGACCATCGGTTTCAAAAGTACCGATTACTCCGTTTGCAATGTATCGACCTATTGAGTCGGTGGTCTCATCTATTGATATCCAGATCTTTTTACCAGTGATAGCATTTTTAATTTTATTCATAGTTTCAGAATACATTTCATCGACATAGCCTTTGCGTAATGTACTAATGACCGGAATTTGTTTCTCCGTATATTTTTCCAAAAACTGTTTGAATTGAACGTTACCTAGCTTATTAAGAGGTATGTTGGTTGATAGAATTGCAGAATATAAGTCTTTATTAAAATATGATTTTTTTAGAATTACTCACCAATTGTACTTTTCCCAATTAAAGTACATTTTGGTTTTTTTCTTTACGTTTGATGGAATTTTTGTGTTTGTCTGTATTAATGTGTTGCGTAACATTAAACCGTTTTTCACTCTTTACTTTAACCTCACAATAGTTACAGTACAGGACTTTACCATTGGTCGAAAACGTACGGGCACCAAACTCAGACACAAAACATTTTAACCGACTACTTAAATGCTGTTTATTTTTCGGCATTTTATTACAAATTAAAATGTTCAAAGAAATTTATAATACAGCTAATAATAAGTCGGCACGGTAACACGAATATACATTCCGCAGAACTGACCGAGACTAAATACTAAAATATTGAGTATTGTCTTGTATAAAAAACGTTTAATAAATCAATCCTAATCGAATAAAAGCCCACATGGTGCGTACACGACTGTGGTGGTGATGCGTAGGTGTAGTGTACGACGTTAGATCATTATCACTTTTAGGAAAAATGTGTGCCCGCGGACAGTCAAAAACCATATTATTAGACAACAATTAAAAATAAATAAATTTCATCCAAATATTTTGACTGTATTGTTTGAAATAAAAATGTCACTTTGGAAAAAATCGATTTAAGTTAAATATGTCTCAAAAAGTATAAAATAGCGTATAAAAGTGTAAAATATGCCCTAAAAACAAAAAGTACTCAAAATATACATTTATATGCAAAATACAATTTCAAAACTAGCTTTGTGAAAGCATGGAACGTACTCTGCTATTCTTGTGACTATACAAAACAAATATGCAAATGTTTCAAGTCTTCTGCCTTAGTCATAATACAGTAAATAATGACCTAGGTTAAACCAATTTCCAACAAACCTTAACATTTTTATAGTTTGGAAACAATTGTTATATATTTTGAGCGACGCTAATGTATCTTATGGTAATCTTATGGTTTTACTATGATATTAATTTATTTTTATTTTAATTTTTTTGTAAACACTTTATTAGATAGAAATACTGTTCCAAAAACTTCATCTAGTAAATTTTTTTGATTCAAAATCGGCCTGCGGTGATACTAGTAACCAGTGGCGTAGCCAGGAATTATCTAAGGGGGGTTTATGTTTTTGTACATCACTAAAATATATTGCCCCGGTATGGTAAAACTGTAAATGGTCTACTGAGTTGTACGTAAATAGAATAATATATCCTTGATAAGACGAATAATGATACCTATTTGTGAACGTTATTATTATTTATAATAATAGTACAAAGTACACATTTATTGAATAATATAGATACATAGGTAAAAGTATAAAAAAAAAATCATTATTAAATTTTAATATAAGTATTAATATAAATTAAAAATATTTATATAATATTAACATTTACATTCTAAGTTAGGTATAATAAATAAGTTATAGCAATCTTATTTTTCTTGAGATTTTAGCAAAGTTATCAAGAACTTCATCTGTAGTTAAGACTATTTCACGATGAATATTTAGTAATGCTAAACTATTTAGTCGATTTCCTCCAGTAGTATTTCTGAGGTATGTTCTAAGTCTTTAAGGTAGAAAATGACCTTTCACTGCTTGTTGTAGTTACGGGAAGTGTAGCTAGTATTTGCAGAAGTTTATAAGTCTATGGAAAAATGAGTGAATTACATGTTATAAGAACTTCCTATACATTTTTTGGTTTTTATGCTTAAACAAACTTTTGTGTCCATGTTAATACTTCTCCAATTACTGAATTAGTACTAGATTTAAATCTTCACTGTACTTTTTTGCAAACTTTTATTGTTTTTTTCTTTATCTGGCAAATTATTGTTTGGCAAGAGACACCAAAAATAGGCGATCAGTTATTTATGTACAATGAACCAATGAACTTCAAAGCATGAAGTTGTTTAATAAAGTTATCTAAAAATGGAATGAACAATGATATTTTATGGTAATCGTCGTTTGGGCAGGTAGGTTTTACATTAAAACGATTTTTCTGTATGTTTGTAACACGAGGTAAAGTTATTTCAATATCAAGTGACATATATTTTTTTTTCATTTCCATTAATATTTTTTTAAATTCTTCGTCAGCATTATTTCTAATATTTTTTAACACATTAAAAACATTATCTGACAATTATATGGCTTCAACTAAATCAATATTTTGATATTGAAGAAGTTTACTGAGAGGTAAACTTATACTAAATACTTTTGCTAGTAGATATGTTGCTGATTGAGTAGATATGAGTTGATAAATTTCTGATGACGAATCTCTGTCTGACCATGTAGAAATAATGGATAATCCATCAACAACTACATCAAATAACTCCATAAAAGTAATTATGGAGTCATGCCGATCGAACCATCTTGTCGAACAAAGTAATTTTAATTTTGTAATCTGAGATCCAGAACAAATACGTTTTACTGATTCTAACATTACGTTTTGTCGTTTAGGGTATTTAAAAAACACGCATACTTCATGTATGGTGCCAGTACACTTTCGTATGGACTGAATATTACACGATCAGATATTGCTAAATTTAAACAATGTGAGGTGCAATGAATGTAGTGAGCAAATGAATATTTTTGCAATAGTTTTTGATTTGATTTTCTGACTATGTATAGTATCCGTAGTAATTACTAATTAGTAAAAACTCAACAGTAAACATTTAATAAGCCAACAAACTAGTAGACTACTTCAGTAGAAAACACTCAATACTTAAAGATATAACGTCTCTAACTCTCAGCAGCACAGTGTTATCACTGCGAAACTGTATCATATGATTACAACTAATGAGTTATCACTGGATTCTACTATCAACACTGATATCGATAGATATGCGACAATAGTACTACACGATATAAAGCCACTTGCTCGCGAAAAATCCATTATAAATTACTGATTATTTAAAATAATTCTCATAATATATAAATCATAGATCATAAAGTCAACTGCATTAATTAAAAAAAAAAAAACAAAATAAAACTCTTTACCCCGAGCTAGAGGGTATCCACACTGGTGGACCATGGTGGAACGCCATTTCACGTTATGTTCCTTATATTATCATATTTACTTATTGTATTGTATATAAATATTATGGATTGTAAATATTCTATTTTATTAAATAAAAAAAAAGAATCAATAAAAAGAAAAAAAAAAGATCATTAAGACATTGATAGGACAATAACATCCTTCCTTTTTTTAGGTCAAATGGGGGGGGGGGGGGTTGAACCCCTAACATCCCTGGCTACGATACTGCTAGTGATGGTTAATTTTTCTAAAATCTCAATAATTTTTCAATGCGTGAGTAAAAATAATCGAAAAACCGAATAAAAACGCACTGTAAACAAGACTTTCACTTGTCAGATTTTAGTTTCTTAGTCAAAACTCTAAAAGTCAAAAATAATGTGATTAGAATTTTGAAACTTTTACTTTATATCAAAGACATTCTTTTTTTTATACTTAACAAAGTTTCTAAAAAAAGTTATGCAATTTTGGTTCAAATATGAAACATTAAAAATACCTCGTATTTTGAAAGTTCTAATGTAATAAAATAACGTTTTTAATTTTGGACATTAAGACTTAAAAATTTAAAATTACCTTACTCCAATATTTACCTAACGATACTGAAAAAATTTCAAAAATCATAACTCCGAATTATATTTCACAAGAAATTTAAATTTTTTCTCATCAAGAATTTACTGTTTTTATATACATTTTCAACTTTAAATGTTTATTAAAATAAATTAACCTTTCCAATCATAATTAAAGTTTGTTCACAGATAGAATAAGATATTTTGAATGCTTGGCTAAAGTTTTTTTACTTCGTCAAACAAGAAAATTTTATACAAGTTAATAAAAAAAAAAAAAAAAACGACAATTAGATTAAAAATGGTAATTTATGTAAACGATATATTTTTAATTGAAGCTTTGATCAGAATCTTATTATTAAAGAAATGAGTTATCATAGGTTACCGAGAACCGAAGGGACGATTGACAAACTTTTACCACCATTATCTTACCGTTTTTATCATTATGGTTATGTATAAGTTATATAGTATGACTATATTATTTTTAATGTAATTAAAAGGTTGTAAAACATTAATCCAAAGTATTTCAATTAAAAAAAACTATTTAGAAGATCTAAAATTTACCAGTTTACCAGTACCTTTTCCCCATTTCTAATCAGTAAAATTAATGAATGAAACTTAGCGTGGGGCTTACTATCTAAAAGTTTGAGCGTAGGGGAAAAAACAATGCTAATGTTACATAATTATCACTTCTCACAGAATTTAAAAATACGTTCCATGGCGTCATAGGGGAATTTTTAGCCTTCCTGGTTAATTGTTCACCCATTGTCTACCTTTTTAATACCGTCTAAATACAGTAGAATGTCGGTAATTCGGCCGTTTGATAATCCGATACGTCCAGTAATCCGGTTGTATTAACCTATACGTACCAATATGTATTTATATATAAATCTACTATCGTAAAGGATAAACCATTAGATTAATCTAAGTAATAACAGATTAAATCCGAATAAACCTATTTGATATTTCATTTTTATTCAGTTAACGGTGAAGTGTGGTGCATGTTCATTGTGGGCCGGTTAGATGTTGCAACCACGAAAACATACTACTATAATATTAGTCGAGAAACTAGAAATTTTAAATAAATTAGAAAACGGTGACAAATTAGTAAACGAATTTGGAGTAGGCCGTGCTATAATATATTATATAAGAAAAAAACACGATTACTTTTTTTCAAAAATAACGAAAGTTGGATAAGTATGCGCAAAACGTTTTTTAAAACCTGTTCCATCAAAAAATTAATTGCACAGCAAGTATGTATTATTTATATGTCATAATAAAATACAATAAGATTATTCATTTTTTAATACAAATAAAAATGTAAAATTCAATAAGTAAAAATACGTTTTAATGTGTTCACATCACCCACTCCCTTTAAAACTACAGAGTGTCCTCGTATAATAAGTTTTTTTCTAACATGCACCCCGGCGAGTCAAACTTATGGAAAGAAACTAAAAGACTACTCAATCAAGAAATTAACATCATCCCTCCTCTCCGCACAGACTCAAATCTAGTTATATCTGACATTGATAAATGCAACGTGTTCTCAGATATTCTGCAGCTCACCTTCTCGCATAACCATTTAGGTAATCTCAACAACGATTCTAGAGTTAAGCATGCACTGGAGCAACCTGACTACTCAGTCCAAAAATGTATTGGTTATGTAACTCCAAACGAAGTTAAGAAAATTACCAAGAATCTTCCTAATAAAAAAGCACCTGGTCACGACAAAATTACGAATCTCATGTTTAAAAAATTACCTTCAAAAGGATTCGACCTGCTATCTACCTTATTTAATTCACTGCTACGTCTTGGTTATTTCCCTGTTAAATGGAAAATAGCAACGATAATTCTTATAAAGAAACCTGGTAAAGACAAGACCAATCTTGATAGCTACAGGCCTATTAGCCTCCTAACATCCTTATCAAAAATTTTTGAAAAAGTCATACACATCAGGCTCCTTGATTATTTGAATATCACAGACGCTATTCCAAAATTCCAGTTTGGTTTCAAATCCAACCACTCTACCGTTCAACAACTTCTAAGGATCACGGAACACATCAACTTTGCGTTTGAAATGCACTGTCACACTGGCACAATATTTATTGATATTTCAAAGGCGTTTGACAAAGTGTGGCATGAAGGCCTCTTTTTTAAGCTACGTAACATTAATACTCCAACATATCTTTTTAATATAATTCGTTCTTTCCTCTCAAATAGACAATACTCAGAATTAACGACAGTGCCTCTAACCTTAAGTCTATTTATGCTGGTGTACCCCAAGGTTCAAAACTTGGCCCTATTTTATTCAACCTTTACGTTTCCGACATCCCTCAATCACCACGCACACAAATTGCTCTCTTCGCTGATGATACAACCATCTTCACGGAATCACGCAACATCGAAGCAATATCCTCAAATCTACAAGATCACTTAAATACCCTCTCACACTGGTGTCAAAACTGGAGGATCAAAATCAACGCCTCGAAGAGCATAGGTGTTATTTTTAGTCTACGTCGCTATACTACTCCCCACAACTAAAATTTGACAACGAAAATATACCCTGGCAACCGACGGTTAAATACCTCGGTGTAACTCTTGACAAACGACCCACGTGGCGGCCACACATTTTATCCAAAGCCCAGCAAGCATACCAGCGCATCTCAATGCTCTATCCCATCCTGAACAAAAATTCAACTATTCAAAAAAAATGCTCTCTCTTAATTTTTAAACAAATTATACGGCCAATTCTTACTTACGCTTGCCCGGTATGGGGTAACTGTGCATCCTCGCACATCAAAAAAATTCAAACTGTTCAAAACAAAGTTCTAAGAATAATTTCAAATGCTCCGTGGTTTGTCAGAAATGCAAATCTCCACAAAGATTTTCAAATTCAAGATATACAAGCTCATATTAAAACATTAGCTAAGAATTTCCACTGCTCTCTTCCAAACTCATCAGGTGCAATTCACTACAACCTCCTCACCCACCCAACTCATTGTAGATTAAAACGTGGTCGTCCCCACGACCTCCTACACTATGCCACCTCCCAACATTCAAATCTTCATGCGCTTCTTCCAAATCACTAAGACTATTGTTACTATAGCTACTATTGTAAATATGTAAAATCAGAATATTATTGTTATTATTATAATTGTTAATATTATCCTTAGTATTTAAAAATATTTTAATTTTAATTATCATGTTATAATGTTAAAACTATTATTATTATTACAAATATCCCTAGATTTAGATAGCCTTAGGCTAGGAATGTCTTATGTTTAATTAAAAAAAAAAAAAAAACATCACCCACTAATCTGTCGTTTTCGTTAATCCGGCAGTAGCGTGGTCTGATATGTGTCGATTTACCGAGATTCTACTGCAATTAAACGTTATCGTATAAATTAGAGTTTGAAGGAAAACACGTGGAAATTATTTTAAATTTTATGCTCTATATCTTCGATATCATTTAGTGTTGTAATTTTAAAAAACAACATTTTTTTTTTTAGATCTATATTAATCTAACAGAATTAGTAATTAATGTTTTAATTACAAAGTAATTAGTAACACTAATCAACTTTTTATGTAAAAACTATTCATTTTATTACATAATTGTACTGCCATTATGACTGATAAATGTCGAATTTAAATGACTTTGATGCAATCATTTTTAATGATGATTTATAATGTCTATCGATAAAATTAAGTCGATACACTCTGATGTATGATTGATGAAAGGAAAAGTAAAATAAATTAACGATTAATACTAGTATGAATATTATGTCATAATAATAAATCAGTCTGAAAGAAAAATTAAAATACATTATTTATAGGTCAATTTTCACGAGTGTAATGAAAGTGTTCGGTAGGTTAGTAATTTTTAATGAAATATTAATAACGACATGACCTAGTTGATAATTTTTTTATTTGCATATCTTTAAGCTTACATAAAGAAGATTCTAAATTAGCAACAATAAAAGTATTTGTTTACCACAACTAACTTCTATAATTTCTAATTTAATTTTACTTTCAACTATATGAAACATAATACAATTTACTGTTATAAATAACTTGATACAATGGACGGGCTAAGAAGATCATTTTTAATCCATAATATTGGTTTCCAAAATACGTCTTGCGTTACTTGATAAAAATGTAGATTAAAAAGAGCTCGATTAATTCAGAAGGTGGTAAATTAATTTCAATTTCTTTAAAAATGTACATTACATTACTTATCGATTTTACTAGAAACTTAGAAAGAGAAACTTGGAAAGAGTATACAATTCTGATTTATTCTGTATTTACTTAAAAGATATTCACTAAAAATTAAAGTAATAATGTTAAGCTGAGTATGTTAACTTATAAGTCATAAACTAAATCACATTTTTATTTATAGAATTTTTTCTCCATTTTTCACAATTAATTAATGTACGAAAAAATGTAGGGAAATTAAAAACAATAACCCAACAAGTATTGACTAAAACAGATTGATTACGTTTTTATGTTTTTTTATTATGTTTTTATTATGTTTTATTTTAATTCAGTGAATTAAATAATAATTATTGTGATGCTTAATCTACGTGAGTATAAATATACAATGATACAGATCGACTAACTGTTGATACATTAATCCTGAATTTTTACGCGATTGAATTGTCTACTTTACTATTGACACAGCTGTAGAAACATGTACTAAAAAATGTTAAATACATACTATTCAATATAATATTTTATTTTAATATATAGATTATATTTACAAGATTATAAATGGTAATTTATAGTAAAAAAAACTTGGAATGACAAATAATTCTCAGGTCCAGAAAATGTATTTAAAATTATGTTTTCTTTCATAAAATATTTGTATTAAAAATTGTTAAATATGCAAAATATGCAACTACAAATTTTAAATATATTCATATAACTATGAAACAAATTTCTGTATGACTTAGCAATGTTTTGAATGATTATTGAAAATCATGCAAATTCCTAGAAGTCCCAACCATAATTATTATTATTTTATCTACTTGAAACATGGTAAAAAAATTAATATTGCACTTAGTTTTAACTAAAGGTTAGAATATTTTATTTTATAAAAAGTTAAAATTATGTTACTTAAGTGCTTACAGTAAAAATATTACATTTATTTAGCCCAATTATTTATTAGGTACAAGTTCATTCCTATATAAATTTACATTATCACTTTACTAAAATGAAATTACATAAATATTTTTAGTTACTTATTTGAAAAATGTAATTAAATATTTGACAAAAATGGAAAAATTTGAAATTTTCTGTACTAGATGTTTTCATTCTTATGCTTTATAATAAGCACGCACTAAGCCATTGATACTGTATAATTAAATAATAGAATAGTTTTGTAATAAGCATTTTTTATATTAAGTACCTACCTACAATACTATAACTATTCTATGATATTTTATCATACATTTTATTTCCACTTAATAATACTTGAAAATACAATTTTTAATTAGACCTGATTTTCACATGCTTATTTGGTAATTATATTTAATTTTTTACTCATAACCCATTCCAAAAATTTTAGACATAATATTTAATTTATATAGGTATATAAATTTAAAAATTTACATTAAATATTAATAAAGTATTTATGTAATTACGGAATAAGAAATACGCTCAGTATTATTAATACATTTAGATTATTTCTGTGGTAGTTTATTAATTAAATAATGTATATAATTTTATATACTGCTACAGTATTTTGCAGTTTCTTTCAATTTTTTTTTTCGTTCTTTAGCAACCCTTTCTTTTCTTTACAGTTTTAGTATTATCCATAATTATTAATATTAAACTTTGTGTAGACAATTTTAAAATGAACAATAATATAACACAAAAGTAGTCAGTATGTTGTATTCACGATTATAGATATACAGGTTGCTCAACGAGTTATGTATGTTACATACAAGGCAGAAGTGACCACGGGATTGGAGGGTCTGTCTGTACGCAGTCGATAAGATCAACACCGCCGTTATCATTTTGTTGTTATCATAAATATAATTTTATCATCAATTATAAATTTATAATAAATTCATTACATTATTTTATTTGTTACAATGTAATATCAAGATAAAAATTACACAGATCTTTAGATTTGTGATGAGATCTATTTACATATTAAAAATAAATGTGCTGTTTGATTAAAAATGGACAGCCTATAAATTTAATCGATAACTCTTCACGTTCAAGCAAAAATCTGTACTTAGATTTTTCTCCTGTCATGCAATACATTTTAAAATTATTGGTTCATATTTTAAAAATTCAATAAATAAGTATCTCTAAACATTCATACTTATTTTAATAAATTACCTTCATATTTCATCGACTTTGTCACAACATAGCCAAAACCTAATAATAAACGTGTGATAAATAAATTTAAATCATTATTTTCTCCTTGAAAAGAAATATTAATCACTATGTATGAATTGTTTAGGATATGTTCTAGACTGTTGAAATATCTAGTATCTTCCATTTTAATAAAAATAATAATTTAAAAAATAATATCAAAGATAATTAAAAAAAAAAACTATAATAAATTATTTAATCAAAAAACTAAGAATTTCATTAAATTTGTGTGTATGTCATATTGGTACAAATAATAATAAAGTGAAATAACCCATTCATATCAAGTTATCTTCACTTATATATATAAATATATATATTAGGTATTCTTTGTTTTTTGGTACACAGCTACACTGACTACACAATAATTATTTAATCAACTCGGATAATCAAAAATAGTTTAAAAGCGTTAGAAGTTTTTAAAGTGTTTTAATTAAAGAGATAACTAATGTATTCTTTAGGCACCTATTTTTAAATTTTTTATAGTACTACTATTACTCAACTATTAATTTTAATTGCAGGTCACATCAATGTTCCTATACCTACCTATTCTTATATTAAACAATTAAGCACGTCTAAATTATAAATAAATAAATACAAGGAAAACAATAAATAATGAGAACAACTTGACTGCCTACATTATTTAACAATACAATTTTGAATTTATATCTTAATATTACATTGTAACGAATAAAATAATGTAAATCATTTATTATAAGTTTATAATTTATGACAAAAATTATATTTATGATAACAATTTTATTTTTGATAACAACAAAATGATAACGACGGTGTTGGTCTAATCAGGGGGTGGACACCAAGGTTTATAGATGGTTATAGAGATAGTTATATTTATAGAGGTTGCATATAGTCATGTAAACAAAACGATTCCCCCAAACCATTCCTTATTTACTGACGTCACCCGAAGTACAAAATTCACGGTACGCGGCGGCGCAAAGCGAAATGCTGTCAGGCATTATATGTATTTTTATATTTTATGCTGTAATTTTTTTATTAAATTTTATTGATTCACCACTAGTTATTAATGTCAGCGTAGTATAATTGAATATTGTATTTTATTACTTGAGAATTCGTCGTGTTACCATCAATGGCGTATTTTAGTTGTGGTCATGGGGGGGAGGGGGAGTGGGCGAAACTAATTTTTCTTCAATACAAACTTAAAAATAATTTACAGTTCTTTTACCTACAGCTCTTGTTTCTGTTATAATGATAATATATTATAATGATAAGTTTATCATAGTAATTTATATTCTTAATTATTTATATATTACATTTTTTAAATAAATCAATGTATTATATTCAAAAAAAATATGAACCACGGGGGGGGGGGCGAATTCACCCTTCACCCCCTCAAATACGCCCTTGGTTACCATTAATTATTTCTAGCTATTTTTTTTTTTTTATATTATTTTAGAGAGATTTAAAAAAATTGAATAAAAATTATGGAACTATGGTTTATTAATTAAATTATTGTCACAGATATAAAATATGATAATATATACAAAAATATCAATAAATAATGATTATTAAATTATGTCATAAGTGTTTTAAGTTTTTGCAGTCGTTGTAGATTCAATTTAGCTTTTTTTTTTTATTAATTAAGACACTGAGGTAGTTTAAATGTTTCATTCGTATGAGAACTCTTTGCTTAACATACTTTTACACAACAGGATAATATTTTTCAGGCATTTCTATTATATTGAAAATTTTTTTGGTCACTTTTTTACAACTCCTTGCCTTCAGGAATTTTATGTTTGGTTATTTTATTAAAAATTTTTTCTATTCTAATAATATAATTTTTGAATTTATCATATTGAGAATAATTAATCCACCACAAGAAAAATGATTTTTCCTCGGCGGCATCTCATAATATGTTCATGTGAGATTTTTTTGAATTTTGTTCTGTTGTAGAACCAAGCTCCTAAAATTTTAATTTTAATGTCTTAGCTACCCAACCTGCCAAATACTCAATTGCACCTTGAACCATTTATATTTTATCATTACAATTCATTACTATTGTCTTAATTTGTATTAAATTATTTTATTATTATTATTATTACCTGTAAAATGATATATTAGTATTTCCATCTCGCTTCGCCTTGCTAGCATAATTAATGTATGTTGCTACTGCACAACATGACCCACCTTTGGGTTTTGACAATTTAGTAGCTATGTCTCAAATTATTACATTATTTCAATAATAATCGTTTATTAAATAAAAAGTTAGATATTATTACAAAAATCAACATAGGTGAAACTACGGGTCAGGCCAGTCAGGCCATGACTTAAGTTAGCCTGACTTAATTCTAACTAAAAATATGTATATATTATATATTTTAATAATTATTTAGGCATTATAAATAGGTAATATATTTATACATGTAAACATATAAATTTGTACATTTCATATAATACTATAATATAATATAGTATATAGGTAAAATTGGTACAAATAAGGATTATAATAGAACATAATAAGTCTAGTCTATGTATTCGAATAATCAGTTTTATTAGTTATTGTTTAATTTAGACATTTGACGTTTATTTTTATAATTATATTATAGGAAATAATAGTTAATTTTACGTAATAATACTTTTTATATTTTTCATTTGGCCTGATCTAATAAAAGTGTTTAGTTTCGCTAATGAAAAATTTTTATATACTTAAAATGACCTCTCAACATCAACTGAAGTTAGTCATAATACGAGTACTAGGTCAAAAATGTCCTAAAATATAAAAAAATGCATTAAAAACGTCAAAAAATTTTTGTGGGTTACGGAGTACCTGAAACAAATTTGTAGCTTAGAAAGCATCGCATAAGACATCCCAAAAAAAAAGATGCAAACGCACTAAAATCCGAGCCCTAGTAATTATCATAGACTATGATATATCTATAGTTATTATTACGAATAAATCCGCATCAGCGCTAGTCGTTGGTTAGGTTAGATAGAAGATTTAGTTTAGCAGTTACCTTATCATGCCCGTTGGGCAACCATTGTATCATTAATCGTGGTTGTAGTCAACAAATTGAACATGCATCATTTAATTTTAACATTATATATTTTTCTTTTCTAAAATAAGACTTTTTTTATTTATTGATTTGAACACTAAAATTAGTTTGATTAAAAACGAACTATTTAATAGTGTTTAAAAATCAGAATGTCTATACTTGCGCATATGTGGACGAAAGTAACAATAAAATCAAGAATAATAATTCAGTAAATTAACATCACAATTTTTTTTAATCGGTAGTTACTAATTTTCCAAATATTGTTTTTTTTTTCATTGTAAGTTATTCGTATAACTTTTGTATTTTATAGCACGATCGTTAAGTTATACATAACAGTATAATTCATTCGTATTTTTAAATGTCATATTTATTATAGTGTCAAAAAATAACATCTCTTCTAATAAGTTGGATTCTACCTGTATAAAATATACATAGGATCCGATGAAACGTTCGTAAAAAATGATTTAACTCACACATTTTTAATAACGCGTTGTCTTATCTGATCGGGTACTGCTGCTGTGCAATTCAAATTACTCAACCCTCTTCTCATGGTTGAGTGTTTATTTTTAATCAATCGACCTCGAAAAACGTATTATGCGAGCCTGCCGGTTCTTTTTTTTTACGTCATTATTACTGCTGGTAAGCACTAACTTCCCAGTTATGATTAATCATTTACATTTAGTAATCACCCGATTCCATTGTTTAATTTGTTCCGTATCGAATATTTTTTTTATTTTAGTGCGTGTGCGGGGCTCGGTACGACTACGCGCCTTATTTTTTATTTTTTCCGATTCTTGGCGCTCCATATGAATTCGTATTAGTAAATATCAATAAATTAAGCTAAAAGTTTATGGTTTTGCGTTTCATTGTTGTTGAAATTAATTTTAAAAAAGTAACAATGTAAAATATTTACTTGAAATTCAAGGATTCGACCAACTGGATAGGATTTACTCGTTCTAGAAGTATACATTTATCTATTTGGACTTAATAAGAGTTAAGTAGTTGGTGGTATTCATGGGCGCCCGCAGGAAATTTATCATAGGGGGTATAATTAAATCAAATACCAAAAAGTATATTAAAAAAATTATTCTTAGCAAACAATAAAATATGTCAAAATTATATACAATTTAGTAGTTATTAGATAAAAACTGAAGTCATCACGGTTATTCAATTGCAAACCTTGTTATTCCTGTTCAATGAATTTTTTTCTTCTTCTATTAACTCTTTCACGATGAACATTCAACATATATAGACCATTTAATCTGCCTTCACCCGTCGTAGACCGAAGTTTTAACACTTCGTAAAATAATAAATGACCTTTTGGCTGTACAACTTGTAGCTGGCAAGGATGGAAAAATTTCTAATGCAATTGTTATGCCAGGGAAAAATATTTTGCTATGTTCTAGTAAATTTATAATGTCCATATTTAAGCAGTCTTTTTTTTTTGCCATAAACTATACTAACTTTCACTTTCAGATAACAAATTTTCAATTTTATAAAAATTAAGGCTGGATGAAGTTATTGTGGACAAAAAGCAACACTATTATTTTTTCAAATTTTTCTTTGATAGACTGAATTATTGAATCAAGGTATGGTACAAAAATTGATGCTCAGTAGCAGTCTTTGGAAGATTCACATAAATAATTGTTTCTGTGTGATTGTTTCACGGTAATTCTGGGACAAGTAACAGTGAATTCAAATTCATCTGCTATAAACTTTGGGTCAGTTAATAATAAATCAAAAATTTAATTTGCATTTATTCTATTCATCCTGAGTTCCGTAATACAAAATAGTTGATATAATAGATTTTAATTTTTGCCTATTAGTTCTTATTTCTTTATGCAATCCAGAATTTACTTGTTCAATAACACTGATTTTCTTACCATTCATAATATCCATAAAATCTTTCGCTTTTGACATTGATTCAGAGTGCTAATTTGAAGACAAATGTATTTTGGAAGATGGATGAAAATCCTTATACTTGGTAAATGGTTTTATTATAAATTCGTCTTGTACGCCTTTATGAATTGATGGCTTGAACAACACACATATTCTACAAAAAGTTCCTTTCACACTCTCAATAGCTGAATATGTCAATCATGAACCGTTTTCGTGGAACCATTGGTGTCGAAATGCTCGAGTACTTCCTGATTTTAAATCGCTTCTAAAGTCATAAATATTATTTGGTACCATAGGATTACGTAAGAGTTCAATTTTTAAAGAATCGTCAATATTTTTGACGTTTAAATATTTTCTAGTATTTCATAGGCTAGAACGATATAACCGTCATTATTTTTTGAATTTATGTTAACCGAAGGACTTTCAACTATACACAATTCCGACGACTCTGTATTATTTATTTAAATTGAAGTAGATCGAGTACAGGCTTCATTAAACTTTTTAAATTTTAAATTAGCATGCGGTGGTACTTTAGATAGATAATTTTTTTAAATCTTAAGAGTTTTTGCTGGCGTGAAAAAAAACTATATATAAAAAAATGTATATATTTATACAATAAAAACCTTGTTTTCTATACATAATGAGTAATGAGTATTTAAATGTAAATTAACATAAACACAATTGGGGGTGCTAATTTCGAAAATGGGGGTGCTAAGCACCCCCAAGCTCCCTTCCCCAAATTTTGCCTATGCGCCCATAAATATGTTTGTACGTTGGCCGTCGCTACATTAACCATTATATTGTACGCATTTATATACTCGTATATTGTTATTATGTAAAACGAACGTTTAATTAATTTATTTTATCTTTTAGCTTTTTCCAATAAAAACATACTTAACTCAAAATATCATTGAAATTATCATTTAAATCAAAATAAAGGTTAAAATGTTCAACATTATATTTGAATTCCATGGGGGGAGGCAAATGTCCCGCCTTTCCTCTCTTCTGGGCGCCCATGGTGGTATTTCTCTAATTTTTTAGAACGAATTTTGATTTATTAAATTTTTTTTTTTTTATAACATACATTCTGTACCATTATATTTTAACGAAAAAACTAGTAGGGTTACGTGTTTATACGAATACGAAGTATAAAACATTATTAATCAAATACCTACCTAACAATACTTTCGAAAAGTATAATAAATAATAATTGTATTATTAACAGGTATTGTTCCAATAGTGTTGGCCGCACGGAAAGTATATGGTCCGAGGTAGGAAGTATTATTAATAACGGGCCGAATATCGGATCATCGATCACACGGGAGTTTGATCGATTGTCCGTCTCTCTTTCATTTCTAGACTCGCGTTTGGGATACCTCAGAGGAGATAATATGCGCGCGCACGCGTGATAATCAAGAGCTGATTAAACAACGGACGGGGCTGTGGAGGACGAAACGCGCGCGCGGAAAGGATTCCAAAACAAAAACGCCCGTGATTTCACTCCGAAACAAGTTCAGCCGGTGTAGCGTAGCGAGTGGATGCCTGCCCACACGGCGGCGGTTGGTGTTCATTGTCGGCGCGAAAGTTCCTTACACGTATGCGGGTGGAAGCCAGGAAGTTTGGCCGAAGGCGCGTGGAGGGTGAATCGGCGAAGGCTGTGGTGGGCACACGCCTTCAACGTGTACCGTGTCATTATTATAATTTTATTAATGAATATTAATATGTATTGAAATCTATGGTATTTTAAGTGTGTTCGGATTTTATAGTCACGTCAAGATTTGAATAATAATAATAAAATGATATTATCTTTCCGTCATTATCGTAATTATTACGACGACTAAATTATTTTACCGACGAAAAACCGGTTAACTCGCGCCGCCGCCATACAACAATCGTGACATTTAATATTGTGTTGTTATTATTATTATATTACACCAGGAAACAAGCGCGTTATACATATTATCGTGTGCACAAAATACGGTTCGATACAGACACCGTGTGGCTTCCGGAATTTATCGCGCAGAATCGACCGCTTGACTTTGACCTCTGAGCGAGGAATTTCACTAGAAACATATCTGTCGCGAGTATGAAATATGGATAATAACAATGTTTTCCGTGTTCAGAAAGCGTGGGCGGACGTCATTGCATGCGCGTGTGATTTTACCGAGCGACTGGCCGCAGGGGAAAATCGCGACGGCACCGAAATTCGTTGGCATTCAATGTCCGTGTTCGGTTGAAATATTATCTCGGTGGTTATCGAAATATGGGGCCATTGGAAACGGAAAAAAATTTACCGAAAAGAATATTTAGAAGTCTATTGCGATAAATGTTATGCCAGTTGTTTTTACATCAATAGTTACGTTAAGTCTAAGGCCTAGCGCCGGTATTTAGGGAGGAAGTTCCGCGGGAAAGTGTCGACCCTGTAATCATCCCTTGACCAACCGAAGAATTTTCGAAATAAATTATATTGCACGCGTTCATAAACCATAATTAATTGATTTGCTGTTCACGCTTTTATTATATTGGAACGCCGAAAAAATATCATAAATGCAATATTCGTGATTTGCGTGCAAACAAGATAATAGAAAATGGTGATTTAAATTTTTAGTAGGTATTCATATAAGTTTTTTTAAATGTCTTATGCAAATAGTCAAATATTAGTAACATTGATTAAGCATAACATTATATTGCAATGATACTCGTAACGTGATTTAAGAGACCCATTGATTATATTAGATACGTGGAATTGCACTCAGTTAAATTTTATCCAAATACAATGGAAGTCTCTTTCGTAATTACATTTTCATACGACCCTTCATTACGCCTATCTGTGAATATATTACGAACTCATTTCCTTTTATTTTTCTTTGCGAACAACTGATTTATTACTTGTTTATCTGGATATTCTTCCTCAAGAATATGTACGAGAAAAATCCTGGTTGAAAGTTGGTAAATTTTTATTTGACTGCAAGCAGTCAAATAAATAAACAAAACCAATAATGTTGTGTGCGATGGACGTAGCAGCAACTGTTGCAGTCGCTTGCAGAAACGAAACCATACCTACTAAAAATACCGTAAAAATACAATTAAACGTTATCGAGTATATTGATATGATATAACATTCTAAACTGTAATAAATAATAATAAAAGCGTATTATTATATTATTCAATTCAACTATATAGTAGTAGTAGTATTGTGCAATCGTTTAGTTGTACGGACTGTATACATAGGCATGACCCTCTTCCACCCCTCTAAATCAGCCACTGTTACCTATATCATAATAATTGGTCGCGTGGCATCCTTTGCACGGGCATCCAACAACAATTATTGCATTGATGTTTGCGTGTACCGGACTAACCACGATTATAAAATTTACTGTTCGAAAACGAACACGATCCAACATTAGATACCTATTGTTGCATAATATTCTTCACGCGGCAACCGTTTGGTAATTATATTATTGAGAATATAACACACTCGTATAATGTGAACTTCAAATACGGTCATCCTCGATAGTGAGTTGTATAGACTGCGAATCGAAATGTGTTTACACTCTAATTCAGTGAATTTAAACATGTATATGCATATACTAACTCTCGAATGCGCGTTACGTGACCGTTGTCGCCGTATAAGACAACAAATTAATGTATAAATATATACGTGTATAATATTTTTAATTACATTATGTCCACTTATATGTACACAAGAGCAGTAATTTGTCAATTCAAATTTGGGCACTGTCACACCATTTGCATAGCAAAGTCTTTCCAATATTAACATTACGTCGTTTTAATAATACAAAATATAACGTTGTAACAGCGCACGACTGTACGTCCCAATCGTATATCGTATGTGTTATAATATACATATTATATTTATACATGCATGTGTAATTGAGATCATGGACTGCACATGTTTATTTTCAGAAGAGGTGGTGGAGGAGTTGAAACAAAAATTGAGCTTTGAAATACGTTTGTAGACAAATATTGATCGACGAGGAGAGTTATAATATCATTAATTTGTAAAATAAATATAGGAGTACGATTATAAACAAGTATCCTAAAAGAAGACTCTTTCTTAATTTAAATCATCTTTTTTAAACTAAAAATAAAAACAGACATGCAATACGACTGGATAAATCCATATTTGGGATCATAGTATAATATAGTGGGAGGGGGAATATCCTCTCCCGCAATGGCAGTGATGTCTAGAATAATGATAAATCTACGTGACTGTCGCTAGATTAACATATTTGGTACCGCCGTGATGGGTTTGTAGAAACGGTTGAATAACGAAAAGAAATCAAAAAATCTAAGAAATTATTGCCCTCTACAGCTATCCGTGTATACTTTTTCGTGGCCAACGTGGTCCTATTTCATATAATTTATTACACGCGTTCAATTCGACATACCTAACTATATTTTCGGGAACCGATGGCTCGACAATATATTATGCACAGAAAAAAAAATGTCTTTGGTCGGATATAAACCACGTTTGATTCTCATATGTATTATATATATAATATGTCGTATAGTGATTTATTTCATCTCTCTCGCAATCCGGCTTTGGAACCATAGTTCGTTGTCGAAAGCAAACGAATTTTTAGATATTTCAGTACATTTTGAGATTCGTCTTAGCAGTATAACTGCAGGTCATATTTTTACTATGCGCAAGCCTCCATTTACACGTGTAACTTTTCATTTAACAATTTCCTAACTGCTCACAATACTTTCAGATTTTTAAATTTAAATTTAAATTTAAATACAATGAATTCGATTTACTACCAGTCAAAAAAAAAAAAAAAATAAATAAAATAGTTACTAACATTCTATACACTATCAAAAATACCCCATATTTCATAATGAAACATAAACATAATACTAAATACAATATTTTCTTATATCAACGGTACCGTTGAAATATATATAAAACTAACACAATCGACTTATACTTGTTATAATATAAATTAATATGATTTAACACTATAATTAAACGTTAAAGAAAAGTAAATCTATTAAAATTTGTAACGGAAAATCTTGTTTTGGCTACTGAAATAACTAAACTCGTGGATGTTAGTATTTAATCTGTAAATCCTTTGACTTTATAATACAATAATTTTTATTTATAAGATTATTAACTTATAGTTTTAGTATTTGCAGTGTTTTATAAAGTACTTCATATAATTTAACAGAATTAAACAATGTCGAAGGAAATAAATACAACTTTTTGACTATTTTATTGTAAATATTCAACTGATACTTCATAATACCATATGAACTTTCGAATAAATAAAAATAAGTAAAAATAATTGGTTATCAACAAGTAGAACCTCGATCATTCGAACTAATTGGGACCGTACCTAGTTCGGATACTGGAAATTATTTTAATATTATTATATTAATGCATAGTACAAAAAGAATCATACAAGTTTTATTACTATTATATATATATATATACATACATTATTTTTATATTTGAATTACATTATTTAGAAATACATAGAAACATATATTTGACATACAAAGTTTTTTTTTTTTTTAACAAAACTGTACATTTCAATTTGATGAAAAGCTTCGACATGCTTTTCTGCAGCTAAATCTTGCAATATTTTAAGAAGAAGTAATTGAACTTAACAACATTCAAACCAGTTTTTCATTCAAATGCCTGTTTTCAAACCATTTACATATAGTTTCAGATACGGCAAATATTTCAGCAGGTCTTTTAGATACACTCATACTTTCGTTGCTACTGTTGTCATCATTTTCTTCATACCTAATTTTTTTTTGCATAATCATTTAATCTTTGATATCCAAGATCATTTACATCGATTGCCAGCAAATCAACAGCGTTATCATAGTCACAGTCATGAAATTCTTGGATTTACAGATTTACATTTTTTGTCCCATCGTAGGAACATTACTTATATGTTTATTAAACATTGTAGATACTCCACACTTGTTATTTACATATAAATATGTGTACACAATAGAAATCAAAAGTAGACTGATAAATAGAGCATGTGGAATTTGTTTAGACAAATCCATCGCGTTTCGATTTTCTACCAACATTCATATACATACATGTATGTAATGCGTTTATAATAAATTAAGATAATGATAAAACCGGTAAACTGACCGATAATTTTGACGTTTGGATACGGCAATTGCAGTTCGGATAATAGATGGTTCGTTTAACGGAGGTTCGAATAATCGAGGTTCTACTTTACATAAATAATTAAAAAACGAATTGCTACAGGTAAACAATAATTTAATGGAAAAAATCGCGTGGATATATATGGTCCTTGTAACGCCGAGGTTTACTGGCTCTCAGGATTTTATATTATCAGGTTGGTTATAGAAGGATCTAATTATTAACTGCACCAAGTGGACAAATGATAATATTTTGTTGGAAAACGTTTTTAAAATTATGCGGGAGGAACGGATAAATGATACCGAAGGTTAAAATGATTATACCACTTACATAATCGTGTAACATAGGATCTGGGTCAATCGACCGACAATAGAAATGTTGACAGGGACAATTGGCAGATATTAGACAAACACTCGCAAATTCATCACAATATATTAGATTTTTTTATAAACGTTTCAATATGTAATAAGTACAACGTACATATACTCGATCATTGGATGGAAATTCCGTTAATTATTGCGAGTGTTTTGTTCGTTTACGTTGAAGTAATCGCTGTAAATGACAATAAACATACATTTAATATACGAACAGATGACATACAGAGATAATGTGTTTTATACATCAATATAAAGTTGTTAATATCTTATCGAATAATTTTATCGTGATACAATAAACACTCGGTTGCTTAAGTAGACGACACTTGTAACCTTTATCGATTATGTCAAGAACTATGATCAAATAAATGAATTAAAAAAATTTTTTTTTATGTACTAAATACCAATAAAGATAAAGTAATTTAATAACCACAAGGGTAAAACTCTTTCAATATTGCGTATTAATTCTCCATTTAATAATAATTCGCAATTAGCATTTTACTTTTATATTATTAATTATTTTTTTATTAATTAGTTTTATTTTTATACAAACATAATTTTGTCGGTTATCGGTCGGTTGTCCATATTCCTGTGGTATGGCCAGTGAAGTAATTAAGGATTCGAACTACGCCGGACGTACGCATTTTTTAGTATATAAAAAATTTCAACTAGGTCCGAGATAAATAGAAAGTTAATGATTATGCGACTCAATAACTTTAAATTCATTATTGATTCCAAATTTATTTCAATACTAATTTATCATGCTAGTTCCAATTTTACATATTTTATTTTTCTATTCTGACTTCAGAATTTGAGTTATCGTGACTAGTTGGTATAGAATAATTATTAGGTAATTTTATGTAAATTATATTCATATGGTATAATTGTAACATCATAGTGAACGTCGAAGTGATTAAACGAATAAAGATATAAGAGATATTATTTTTCGATTTGTTAAACCCACCCACCTGTTGTGTAATAACCGAAATTGAGTTTTTATTTTTCATAATTGGTGCAGCCGTATCATGTGTAAGTGAAAATGTGCGTTTTTCGAATGATGAAATTTTATAGATAGGTGTGTGTAGTATTGGTTATGCGTTAGAATGTTTTGGGTTGTTCCCTTTTATAAAAACAAAATAATTTTTAAATACATCTTATTCAAGCTGTGAGAACTAAACAACGGCAAGTATTTCTTTTAGAATAACTGTACTCGTATCGGAATGATCAACACCTACACAAAGCAACTTAACCCCTACTTATATCCTCATACACACACATACACACACACACACGGGCGCGCGCGCACACCCTCAAAAAATAGTGGGACTGTCAATTTTAGAATTATTAATAAATGCATATGTAATACTCATAAACGTGCACATATGAGCACCTAACGGAATAATATTAATTGTGTACTCAGATTACAACAAAATAGATTCAAATTTCGTAAATCAATTTGAAAACGTCGATAGATAATTGTTTCTCGTGATTTTTATTTCTCGTTTATGGACACACCATTAAAACGAAATAATCACTGTAACGAATATACCATCATATCGAACTCTGTTCGGGAATAATTTTTTTTAAACCGAAATGAGCAACTATTGCATTATTAGTTGAATTTAGTTGATAACATATTAAAAAATAAAATGGTCACGTGCACTGCATAAAAATGTATGTTTAATTCAAAGAATAATTGTTGACGATTTGCCGATTTTTAATTTTTCATTAGTTATTGGCTTGACCAAAAAGGTCGTTCGACTATACGTATAATAATATAAATATTATGCATGTCACCAGGCGTCGAATCTGGGATTTTAATGAATACACTTCACAAATAATAAGTAATAGTTATCCAAGTTAAATCTTGTCACTATTATAATATACTGATAAATACGAATATTTATAAAAAAACGAATATAAACGTGTATTTATTGTATACCGTCAATCAATTTATGGGGGAGGGGGATAAACAAGAATAAGAAATAATAGGCCTAAATAATAATTTTCGTAGCTTTGTTTCGTTTGTGTATTGTGCTGTATTCAACGTCGTAGAAGAAGGAATACGCAATGTAGTGAGTTTATAATATGATGGGTTGTTAAAACCCTTAATATTAGAATTATATGGAAAGTTATTGATAACTTGGAGACAAGTGGTTGTTGCGACAACAAACTTAAATCACCCGTAAAAAGCCATAATAATAATAATAGAACGTTACAATTTTTAAGTAAAATTCCATAACTTAATTTTCAATTAAATACATTAACAAAGATATCGACCGATAGATAGGTTGATAGAAATATTCAAATTTTTTTAAGTTCAAAACTGTTTTTGTTCGTTATTAATTTAGTAGTTCTAATAACTGTATCCTATATTAAAGTTACCAAAACTCAACTGTATTTAAATACTAATAAAATGAAAAATTCGAGTACTATACGATAATAATAAATACAAATATGTTCATGTTGTAAAGTAATTAAATACGTAAATTAAGAATTATGTTTAATACATTTCACATTTTTCCGATTGATGTATAAGCTTAATAGCATACATAGGGGTAGGTTTGGTTTTAAGGTTATAACCCTACCGGTATGTCTTCCTAAAGTTTCAATATTTTTTTAAATATTTTCAGTTGATTTTAGTATTGATGAATGGTAAAATTATTTACTGAACTTAAACCCTGCGTATAAAACTGCCAAAACCTATAGGATATAGGTTATATATATATACCAAGTTGAGTTTGGTAAAAGCCAACTAAAACATAGGGTTTAAAGACAAAAATGGACTGGGGGGTCTCTAATCCACTATCATTCTCAACTTTTCATATATTCCCTTACTATTACTAGATAATTAATTATAAATAGGTATATGTATTATGAGGTGTTGTTAGTGAACAATTTCCTTCACAAACTATTCATATGCTGTAATAATTTGAAAACTTATAAATTACTGACTTATTGTTTTTAATAACAGATTTTAAATACCTTTTGATAAAATTAAAAAAAATTAAAATAAAAAAAAAACGTATATATATATAGAAGTACATAACTTATAATTTATGTTTAACATCAGTTTTTATAGTTTTTCTAGAACAGTGATCAATACCTAGTGGCATCAACTGAATTGCAAAGCTAATTTTTCAATTGTTTTGTTGTGTATAAATATTATTATTAGCAAACAATTGAACATTTCAGTAAACTATTCAGAGAAATGTTAAAGGGGACTCTTTATAAGCGCTGCGAGACTGAGTCCCCTGGCACTACCCACTTTAAGCCCTGCTAAAACATGACATTAATAAATTCAGATTTAAAAAGCTAATATCTTTTTTATTTCAATCTAAAATCTCTAGTGTACAGGTTCGTACTGACCTACCGGAAAACTGGATATAATTAGGGCCCACTTAATATAAATACCAATAGAAAGAAGTCTTATGTATACCTATATATAACAATAGCCAGATTGTCTACCCATATCTTACACAAAACTATAAAATAACCATAAACCTAAATAATAAACAAAATCTACGTTTTGATTTGTTCTATAAAAATAAATATATACATAACAATATTAAAATAATTATTTTTATTTAAGTAATCTTGAATAAATTGTAAATTAAATATTAAAAAAAAAATTTAAAACGTCTTATTTATTATATAATATGAATAGTATGTTCTTAAAAATAGTTCAATACAAGTTAAATAATATTTATTAATAGTTCAGTAAAATGTTTAAAAACCAAACTTTTAACATTCTTAATATTTCTAAAACTATTCCATATTAATCGGATTATTTATTTTATTTAATCTGACTTATTTACCAATAACTAATAAGTGTTACTGTTACCTTATTGCTATAATACTCTATACTATAATACTCAAAATAACTTAGATATTTCTATAACGATGACACAAGATCAATTTATTTGTTTTCGTGAAGGAATGTTATCATGGTGGCGGTACATAATTGTTATTTTAAGAGAAAACGGAAAAGTTTGACGAGAACAGAAGAATCGTTCAAGTCTATTATTTCAATATATATAATTCCTTACCGTTTTTGTGTATTATTATAGGCATTGAAAATGTTTGCAGAGCATTCAATTTTCCACGAAATTCTTGAAAAATTCCAAAACCTGCTCCCTTACTTATAGGATCATCCGCTATTAAATTATTTTCGTCCAAAAAAATAATTTCATCAGCCATTGAAAGTTCTCGATATACTCGTAAGTGTTATACTAACGTAGAAATCGAAATGATAAACACAAAAGTAAAAAGTAATCGAAATTAAAACATGGTTCTCTAGGTATAACATTTTTGTCACGCCTGCACCGAAAGTTTTGTTTTCGACCGCGGTCGAAGTGTTGGAATGTCACTTTTATCCGTCTAGCGGGCGGTAAGATGGGAATCCCATAGTGGCGAGCGGTAAAATGGAAATCCCGGGCGGGAGGGAAAGTGGAAATCCCTAAAATGCCGTGTAGTAAAGTGGAAATTTCCAAGATCGCTGGGCGCGTATTTCCAGCACAACCAGAACTTTAAATGTATACCATGGTCCGTACAAAACATAAACTTTCGGTTAAATCTTATTCACAACCTCCTTGCACAACGCATAAACGTTTAAACATATTTAGTTTTCTTTGTGCCCACACAAGTTCGTTGAATGTTACGGATAAATTTGTTTTGCGCGATTTATATAATAATTCGAATTAGAAAATGAGATCGTTCGCACAAGTGTCACGTCGCCGTTCAAATTATCTCATTTCGTGTTAACCAGTGCACCCGATAACCGCGGTATCGGCGTGTGATGTTCGAGAATTTTTGATCAGCACGTTATCGCGGTACGGTTATCACCGGTCCGTGGACGCCATTACTGCCGGAGACTTTTTTCTGCCAACACTTTCTTTGCAAACGTCCGACTCGTTGTTTTTCCCGTGCCGTGTGTTTTTGTGGTTGCATCATAGCACGGTAGATTCGCCATCTCTGGGGACAACTTCGTGTGTGTGATCACTGTTCGAACCGTAGCTGACACGTGTCCGCGAAATTTTCTTTCGGTTATCGTCGTGCGCGGAGAAGCCAGTTATTGTAAATCGAGACCGACACCGCTGATCAACCGATTCTTCTGCCGGTTGTGGCGTTCGTCGCACGTGTGAACACGGTCGCGTGGGCATAACCATTCGAACGCCAGACCGTCCAAGGTATCTTCGGTTATATTTATTAAAAATATTATATTTATTTTTATACGATTTGTCTTCTTATATTATTACAACGCGTTTGGAGCACATGTGATTTTATTGTTATTTTCATATGTATCATATTTATTATTATTTTTTTTTTTTGTTAATATCACTGTGGCGTTTTTGACCCGTTTATCCCGGCATTTATTATGATTTCATTAATTATCCTTGTTAAGTGTTCTTTTTTTATTGCAAACGATGCGAGTACGTCACACAATCAAACCAGTGATGGTTTGACTGCGAAGCGTGCAAACAAGCATAAGTACGAAAGATAACAATCAGTACAGTAGTTGTAATGAATAATTAACTTCACCATACACGGTTAAAACGGCAAATGCTGTTTCACTAAATCTATTGCCTGAAAAATCAAAAGAAAGATATAAAATGGCTTATAAAAAAACTTTTAAAATTGAGAAAAATAAATAAAACCAATAAATTAAACCGTTTACTCTAGGGTCTATTTATTCAATGTTTAAAAGCATGAAAAATATGAAACATAATATTAACGTTGAAACTTATTTAAAATTATAAGTTTTTTAAAGAGAAAAATCGAGCGGATTAAAAGTAAAAATTCCAAAGTTTTGACTTCAACTGATATAAAAAATTCATTGACGAAACTCCTGATATTCAATATTTAGTAAAAAGGTAGGTGAGATAAAATTGTTTTGTATATATTGGCTATTCATTTTCCGTTTATTTATTACGATATATGTAATATTAATTAGTAAAATATATATAACATATTAAAATCCTCTACTCAACAAATTGTTCACGATCATTTACTATTAAAGGGGAGTTATATGATATTTTTAAGAAATACATGGATTTATGACCTACAAATGTAACGTCGGATAGATTTTTTTTAGTTATAAAAACGGTTAATGCATCAAACAGGCAGTAGCGGCTCGTAGTAAATATTCTGGGGAGACTTAAATTATTTAGCATAAACTCCGTATAACAACGAACAAGAAAAACCCTTTTATTGAAAAATTAATTATACTTAATACTTAATTTAATATTTAGTTAATACTTTTAACTCAATTTAATGGTAAATTTATTTTTAAACTAATTCAACTCTGCATTTTTTTTTATTTGCGAATTTGTAAATGACGGTGCACAGTGGCTAACGACGGCGCGATGGCACGGAAATTATTGTCGTGAACCCAGTTTCAATAGCGTCTATAATACGCGTATTATTCTCCCCGGCCCCCTTCATCCAACAAGCCAAACCATTACATGTTACGATTGAACCTTTCGGACGTCAGTTTCACTGAAGCGGCAATCGTCGTCGAAATTATTAAAATAATGTTTCCGTCCAAATAACTATTTATAGATTTTATATTTTGTGGTCATAAATTTATAATAATATAGAAAACGCTTTAACATACGAGTATTTTCAATAATAATAAAAATATTTCTATACATTTTTAAATAGTTATTATCACGAGTAGCTGTTTTTTTTAAGTGGAGATACAGTCTCAGTCTCCCCTGACGAGGAGCCGCCCCTGCAAGCAGGTTATTGGAAAAAAAAAATTGGAAATATGCCTATAAAAAATTACAATATATTAAAATTTACAGTATTCTCAAGCTGAAACAGATTATTTTTTCCGCCGAAATTCAATAACATTACTTACCGATTCTGCTAGTGATATTACAACTTGTAATGGGAATAGTCAAATGGAATAATAATCGAATGATTCAATTATTATTTTTTGATTATCAAAATAATCGAATGATTTTAATAATCGAAGTAATGGTAACAGACATATTTACCAAAAGCAAATAAATTAAATTATTCGAAAAATTGCGTATTTTATTCATTTCCCACTGGATACTAAATTAAGAAGTCGACTGTCCATCAGTATTGTTTAGTAATTGTCAAAAATAATAAAATTATTGATTTTAATTGAAACTACAGATACCTTTTTAGTAAGTGGCCCAGGTCTTATCATTTTTAAGAGGGGCTACCGGGATTTTCTCGGTATCCCTGTGGGCCAGTACGTGCCTGCTAGTGTACAATTCTATAGGTTTAAACGGTAAAAATTGGGATTAACCGAGCTGGTTCGAGCTTCGACCGTGACATATTTGCACATTTATTTGAAAACCATTTTTCAAACTGACGGCAAAAAATAAGTTATTACGTAGTTCGTTAAATTAAAATCATACATAACTTTATACAAAAACAAAACTAAACGTGATAATAACGTTATCACTAGTACATTCAAAAAACATCCTGTGCAAGAGCCTTCATCCAGTTGGTATGGTCGCAGCTCGGCCGCCTTCCGAGATTTGTAACTTGCATCCGTGTGTATTCCTCTCTGTATTTGATAATTTGTAAAAGTAAATGTAGCGATTGACGACGATGACTTGAGCTGTCGAAGTCTCGTTTTCTTGCGGAAATTTAAATAAAAATTCAAACCGTGGGAGGGGCGCGTGGCGATCCGCGTTCTTCGGCCATCAATTATCACGGATAAGCTTCAATAGACGCAATTAACAACGGCAGTGACTACGCCGTCAACACGTTATTATAATATTATTGTCGTTGCGATTCGAGTCATCAGGGGCGATACAATCAATAAAATACGCACACGCACTCTCATCCATATTCGTTATAGGCCATGACCCATTTGCTATTGGATTCGCATTGTTGTCTTCGGAAAAAAAAAAAAAATAAAAATTTATGTCGTCGTCGTCAAGCACGCGTGTTTGCCGTTAGAGAGAAGAGACATCAAAGTTGCACGGTAACCATTGTATCGTTATTGATAGTCCAACGGAATCTTTCGAATAATCCGACGTGAGCGCATTGCGATGGCGACTGTATTTATCGGATATGGTGACGAGCTGTTGGAGGTTGAAAAATATGTCCGACGTCGGCTCTATTCTGACGCGGGGATTTCTGCTGCACGCGATTTTTCGTCCGTTAATTAAGGATCCAAGCGTATTATGTGGAACGAGGTTTTGCTTCTCTCTGTTCATACAGTTTTATATAATACCGTGTTTTGTGTTGTGACTATTGTGCTACGGGTGGGCGCAAGCTAATTGATGACGGTACGCACACCCGGCAGCGGATCGTCGCGCGTGGGACGAGGCCGTCGATTGCATATTGTTGCCATCGGGCTCGTCATCTTCGATTGTATTATAATAATCAGTTTCACACACACACACACACACGAACATAAATACGCTGGTACGAGTAATTTCAAAAGAAAATGCCGAATTGTAAAATATTCAAATAATATATGAATTCACCAATATTATAAATTATAAATTTCAATATATATATATATATATATATCTAATTACACTAAAATTATTTTTAGTCCGTGGTAAGACGCAGAAACATTTTGCTAGATACACACGCAACTTCATTAAGTGTACCCTAAATAGAAGTATAAGATTGTTAACGAATAAAATGTGAACAGTTAAGTATATTAAAGAATCTATACTGTATGCACATAAAAATAATGAATAGCTTCATTGATGTTTGATTTTTACGATATTTTCAAAAAAATATTTCACTTTAGAATATGAACTTAAAATAAAGATGACAACTAGGAAAATAATATAAATTTAAAATATTATTACTGCAAAAGTTAAAAATGGTTAAATAATAATTTTTAGAAAATGTGTTACATAATGATCACTTCAAATACATGACTATGATTTACGATACACAGAACATTAGAGGCAATTTATAATAATGTTAGATTGTGTAGGATCGATATAATTATACCTCAATTGATTGTCTGTCAATACGGTTAGCGACCAGCGCAAAATCCACACACACACACACACACACATGCGCGCGCCCGCGTACTACTCAAGTAATTTAAGTGTAAAAAAACCATGTAGATATATATTATACTTCTCAATAGGTGCACATTATAAGTTTACAATATAATCAAATAGTGAAATAATAGACATATTTATTAAATAGTATTTATTTTAATTGAAGTAATTTACTTTTAGGCATTATAACAGCTTGATAACATTTTATAAATTATAAGGACAGTGTAAGTAAATCTACATTTTTTCTTGAAAGTAATTTAAATAAGTATTTATTAATTATATGTATTTATATTTTTTACAACAAACATATATGTAAATATTGAGATAAATACATTGTACATGTGTATAGGGTATTCCACGGGCATCTGTATTTATCTCGATATTTACATATCACTCTAATACAGTGATCAATCTTAAGAATGTTTTTTAATCTATTTGAAAAAACAAATCACTAATGACGGTTCTTTAATCAGTTAAATTTACCAGGAAACCAGAACTTTATTCGATTATTATACTTTTATCAGAGGAAATGTTGTTAAAGAAAAACAACCATCGTTCAATATCTTTTTAATAAATTATACTCATCAAAAATACTCCATATAAAACATCGTTAAGTAAAAAAAAAAAATAATTTAAGTTACAAAAATTGTGATATGAAGAAGTGTATAAGTAATTTCATAAATGCATGTATTTAATGAAGTGTATTTAGTACAAATAATTTTACTTAGTTTGGTGCAGCTACTAGAAAGATGTATTATATAGTTATATTGTTCTATAATTTAACTAAAAAAAAATATGCAAATGGATGTGAATATTTATGTCGATATCAAGACTTAGCGTACTTGTTGTTTTAATTGTAAAGTTAAAAATAATAGTAGCCGCGACAAACTAAGTAAAATTAATAATTATGAATCGATTTTATGTTACAGTTACATATTACAATACGTCATATGACGGTTAAAAAAACTTAAGAAGTTCTTCCAATCATGAGATTGCCATTTAAAATTCTCGTGTTTCCGTTTCAGAGGAGTCCGTAATAAGGAAGTTTTTATGTATTAGCCAGTGAACAATCTGTAGTATTTATTATTAGTTATAATATACTTGTAATATTATTCAGACGTTAAGACTATAATTGCGACTAAAAAATAAAAGGTGGGGAGAACAGCGCAATAATAGGAGTTTTTTATTAAGTTTGTTTGAATGGATACCATACGATTTTTTAGTGTGCAAAGATTGTAGAAAGACGTTACACTTATGCACGTATTCTAAATTATCTTTTTGACGACGTACACTCGTCATAAAACGAAACGATTAACGAGAATGAATATTGAAGTAATTTAAATACAATCCCATTGTAACGTATTCACGGAAAAAGTAATTGTATCTACATTATCTAACCCACAGGTGGTATTGGTCCTAGGTTTGGATTATTTACAATTATTAGCTTCATAAGTATTAGGTTTTAATAGTGATGGTATTGGATTTTGGACATTTTTCAAAACATTTTTCAATCTTTAACCGAAACCGGTCGACGGGAAGAGGAGGACGGATGGCGACGAGTCATAATTTTTCAAAAGCATTCGTAACAGGTGATGTATATTGGGTTACTGCAATCCTCGTAGAAACGTGACGTTCAAAATATGTGTAACAAACACAACGGTCATGCGCTTGTACAACTACAACAACAATAATAATAATAGTTATATATGTGTGATATTAGTCTGCGCGTGTCTATACACCACACAGATAGAGTCTTCTAACATCATAACAATGCAGAACGAATCCTATTTCTTCCGCCGGCAAGAACGAAATCATGAGCAGAAAAACAGCTCGCGTTCCTGGGTTAGGTGTATTATATTGTGTTGGTTGTTACGCATGAGTCGTGAACAAATTATTATTATCGAGGGTGAAAGGTCGCGGCGAAGAGCTCCACTGCAGCAGCGTTCGTCCGATTCTCTCGGAAGGATTTCACTGGTGCGCGCGCATTACGTATGCGAAAACGATTATGTGATTAACACGGCGGGTTAATAACGCGATGAACTATTTATCATATCGCAAATCCCTCCCTTTCTCTCCACCGGGGTACGCGGAAACGTGGGCCACGGTCGAAGACGAGGTCCCGAGGTAGTTCAGCGGGTTATGCGGTGGAAACGAACGCGTCCGATTACCAGCGGGAAACCGTCTACTTCGTTGACGAGTCTCCGCGTGCGGTCTTCTCGGAGTCCGATGCCAATTTCCCGCTTCGTTCTGCACACCCGATAGGATTTAATATAACATCATGTACGTACGTTACCTGTGCCTAGTCATTGAGATTATTTACTGTCACTATAGATACTGGACGCCGTCGATTTGTTCAAACAGAACCGGTTGTAATGACAAGTCCGAAAATAAAAACCATAGCACATTTCGAATTACGCTTTGTTAACAGTTGTACCGTTGATTATAAATACTTATAAATATTTTTAATCAAATTTGTTGTACATACTGTAATTATTTTTGATGTTATGGAATACGAGTTGATACTAACTTAACAAAGCGTTAATAGGGGCTGTATCACGTAACCCTTCCATCTACGGCTTACAAGTAGAACTAATGCTGGTAATATTATCAATTAGCTTACGATAAAATGTAATCAATTGATCGTAATCACATATTGAAAAATGCATTTATATTATCATATGAAGACATCGAAAAATGGCTTGATTCGTGGATAGCCTCGAAAGATGAACACTTTTATCGTGACGGTATTCGAGCTCTCCCAGAAAGATGGTGAAAAGTTGTAGCTAACGATGGACAATACTTTGAATGATTCATTTGTAACCATTTTTCCACATTAAAGTTACATTTTCATCTGAAAAACAGCGGGAACTGAGTTGCGCACCTGATATATATGTAGTATATATCTCAAATTTATAATTTTATAGATAAAATATTAGAGTTACAACCTGAAATTTATATAAAAATGAATAGCATAAATGAAATTTATAGGTTCATATATTTCATGAATTTCATTTATTCCTATATTTCAAGACACTAAATCAAAATTTTAAAAAAATTGGAAAAATAAATCAAAACATCCCAATGAAAACATTATTACGAGGGCTGAATATGTGAAGATGATGTCTCATTACTATGCAGATAACTTATAACTGTACTTTTTATTATTAACATTTTTAACCCAATAAAAAATATTTAAAAAACTATAATTAATACCAAAATATTAAAAAAAAAATTAATTTTCTTATTTTTATTAATTAATTTATTCATTTCAAGTAAACCAAAAAAAACTTTTTTGGAGGAAAGTGATAGTTACCTCCTTGTGGTGTCTGGGCAATTCTAAATAACTATCATAAAAATAATATTTCTATTGAGCCCACAATTTACTATGCAGAAATTTGTACCTGAAAAATACCGGGCGCAATTTACAATTGTTTACCTTTATTGGGCGCAATTTACGTTTGCCCTTTGTCAATAAATGTAGGATACATAAATCATAAAATGAAAAATAATAGAAGACGCTCTTAGTATGTGAAATGTTAACGGTGAAATACTGAACGCGTAAATCGTATAGACGTCTCAAAAACATTTCACGTCTAAAAGGTTATATTTTCTTCTAATCGTATTAGCTAATAAAATCACTTGCTTTTTTTTTTATGTCTGTGTATCCGGTCTAATTATATTTTCGCTGCTCCGGGCTAAACTTTCTTCGTCAGACTCAGTGGCGATTTACGCTTTGTTGTTTGGACATCGAGTTCACTGTTAAAGTATAGATCAAATGTCGTTAGCAAAATGTACCAAATTCGCTAAATAATATAATAATAATTACAGTCGATTCGAGAATGAAAGGGAGACATATGCTATTACTGTACCGACAAGGTTCAGAAAATATAATACATTATACAACGAGTGCAGGAAGTAATTACTGTACATAAAAAACAGACATTTATACATTTAAGATGATTGTTTATTTAAGGGACCCAAAATTCATCACTCAGGATTTTCCTTTTCCCCTACTGAGCACATCAAAAGATTAATCAACTTAATGTTTTATAAATTATTTATTTACTGCTCTTATACGATTTCAACACCGTTATTTATATAACTCAACAACTATAAAAAAAAAAAAAAAAATACTATATTAGAAACAGCTATAAGTTCATATTATTTAACACATTTGTAATGAATATGGGATTGAATTGAGAAAATAAACGTAGTACATTATTAACTGTACAACTTTTTTTGTGTTTTTTATGTTATTGCTTATATCAAGAATGACGCCAAAATATGCAGTTACCGAATTGGTACGTTAAAAGTGATTTTGTGCACCGTGACCAATGGCGTATTTTTGGAGTTGGAGGTTCTTGTTATTAATTCAATTTATTATTATATTATATTATTAAATTACTTGCTACTAAGGTGCAGAGAAAGAGAACGGTGATTTATATTATGTGGTTGTAAATAACTTAATTTGTATTGATAAAATAATAAAATAATATAATTATTAATTCATATCTTATACGAATTTTTAATATTATAAAATCACTTAACTTTTAGAAAAACTTTAAACCCCCATCATATATATATATGTATATTTGAAAATACGCTACTGGTTACAGCCTTTTTAGGGTAAGAGTTTGATGGGAAATGCTAGTTGGTTTTATGTATTTTTTCTTAATAATATAAGTTTTTATTTTGCGATCAACAAAACTGCCCAGCATACTCATGAGATAACTTTGACAGTATTAGTATATCGTTTTTTTTTTATTGTTGTATAACTGCGTGCGTACAGCGTACACAATGAATAAATTATAAATATTTATCGCATTATATTTACTACGGCGTGTACCACCTCCTATGCATATATTATACAAAATATAATAGCTGAACACAACTATTCCAATACGTCATTTATGAATTATACAATACGTATCGAAAAGATAATCGCTTAGACTATTATATATTTTTTTTTATCTACGACACGTGTTATATTATTTGAAATTGCATAAGTGAAATAGTAAATTGCCCGCGCTAATTAACTCCTCTAGCGAAATGTACTGCAGCTTAACGCATAATGTATTTTTGTGTGCGCAGTCGTGAAGTTTTATGTTACGTACGTACGATCTTTACTTCCTTTTTTTTTTATTAGACCGCTTAGATGAATACTGTTCAGATAGTTATTCTTATCGAGAATCCAGGAAATAAATTTAGTAAAAATCCGTGAACCTTAGCATTTGAAAGAAAATGAAAAACAATTTTAATGGTGACCCACCCATTGTGCAAACAACCGTCTTCAGATCTCATGTAATATTTCTTCGAGTATTGGCTTAAATTACACAGGAAATTTTACAGATAAACGTAGATACAGACATATATATATATATATATATATATATTTAAGGTATGAATTGTTCACATAAACCTAACTTCTAATAAATAAGCTTAAACTATTAAATAATGTTCTAGTAAAAAATAAAAACTTGTCGACGACAATCGCTATATTTTATTTTTCAAGAACCGATTTTATGATGTTTTCATATTTTTGATTAATAACATAAATAATAAATTATAATTTTCTAACTCCTGAATTTTTTTAGATACTGAGCTAAAAAATTCAAAAATTCAAATGACTTTGAAAAGTATTAGGGCATTGTTGAATCCAATTTTTTTTTTTTTTTTTGATTATTATTGACTTATTTTATTTTTTATACAATTTTCCTTTTTTTATTAGTACTATAGTATATAGATTTTTTTATTCATTAATTATAAAACGAATAAATACATATTAATTCAGACTAGACAATATCTTGTAATATAAACAAAGTAAAACCTGTCTAAATCGGAATCCAAATGAACCGAAAACCTTTCTATAATAGTAATAGTATGTATTCCTCATCATATATCATGAACATTATATTGGATAAGCTGGGAACCTCTCTGAAATGGAATATTCATTCAATCCGTTGCACACGGTAGTTTTCGCTGTATTTTTACATATATAATTTTAATTTATTATAAAAATAAATCTAACGTTTAGGTATGAGGTCTGTCCCATTTCTATACGATACGATTTAGAGATTTTAATTTATGGAACATAATTATATTATTTTTAAGACCCTATCTTACCAACATCGAATTATTATAGGTAATCGAACAATTTTCAGTGAACAAAGTATACGTAACAAGGTTACAATGTATTATAATGTCCGCACAAAATAGATACCATGGTATAGCAAATTGATTTTATATATATGTATTCAAACTTGATAAGTTCTAAATTTGCCTCCGTTAAATTTATTTTTTTTTACATCCATTTTGTGACTAATTTTTTTTATTCTCTAACATTCCATTTTTTTTCATTTTCGCTCCGAAAACTAATTCATGATGATTTATTTTTATCCTAAACAAATATCTACTTGAACTTGATTTTATTAGTTATAAATGCATAACAGGTCCAAATTTTGATCCACAGCATACATGTTTATTATTAATTATTTGACAGCAAAATTACAATATTGAAATATGTAAAAATAATTAAATTTATGTGTTTTCGAATTCTTTCAAAAGTAAATAAGTATAAGTTTATAATACCACAAATAAATATTGATTTATATTAAAATATTTGGAATAACGATAACTTATGGAAACCTATTTCACCATTATCTTTCAATTAAAAGTTACAAAATAATATAATATAAAAACATTTATTAACAGTTAAACCGTAGTGTGAAATGTAATATAAATTAATGTTCGCACCCAAGTAATTTATCACTTTTGAACCCATTTTCTTGATATTTTGTGTACTTGAATCTTGTAAACATAAATAATATATTATTATAAATCATAATTAATTTAAATTAAGCCGTAGATATACATTTTTTATTTGATTATATTGTACACCTCACCAGGAAATACGTTATAATATTCAAGTTCTAATTAAAATCAGCATTTCACAAGTAAATCGAAAATAATTAAATTAAAATTATAAATTATACATTGAAAAAATTATGTAGGTAGGTGCATAATTTTAATAAAGCTGTACGTAATATCCAAATTAATCAAAATAATTACGGCAACGCACTTGTAGGAACTCGTGATGAATTGTGAGTATAGAAATATTGTTGAGTAGGATAAGAGTAGCTGTTAACCTATATAGTAATCATAATAATTTATTATTGTTATTGGAATAATACATATTGTTCGAGACGAATCACGATCGTAACAATCATTTTAACGCTGATGATGTGATTGCAACTTTAAACGACGCGATATTGTGTTGATGCGGAAAATTGTACAACTGCACAAAAGCGAGAAGCGTTCACGATCACTTGGCCGACAACAGCATACATTATTATCGTGCACAGGATTCGCGAATTGGTTTCAACCACCGAAGTGATTTTCCAATGGAAACACCGAAATATAATTGCATTGCGGAACGAAGTTCTAACCTAATATACACATCGGTGCGCGACATGGATTTTTAAGTTTATTGCATCCTACACCGTATACAGTATTTTATGCGTATGTTTCTTGGAGTTTCATTGTTTTGTACGTTTACGAAATATATGTTATTACAGAACACTTAAAATACATGTATTCTCGAAAAATGCATTGTTATTGTACAAAAAAAAAAAAAAACGAGTAAAAAAGTTGCAAAAGAAAATTAATTTTTTTTCGTATTTGTCCGTCTGAAGGAAAAAAGTTGTCTAATTATTTCATTTATGATGCTGTTGAAATCATCGTAGTGTCGAAGACTTTTAAAATTTTAATTTTTAATTCCGTCGAATCAGTTGGATAAAACTTTGAATCCTTTTCGTCCATCGTATAAATCAGCGTTCCCCGTCCTTTTTTCATTCACATATCCCTAACTCTATAATTTGTCTATTTTCACTCAGGTTTTATGAGAAATTATAGAACTATTATCTTAACACCAATTATTAATTTAAACAGAAAATAAATAATTATAAAGTATTTATTTATTTTAATCAGTACGTGTCATACAATACATATAAAAGAAAATAATATGCATTTTACAATTTAATTTTAATGTGATCTTTGGGGTTGTTTGGTAACATATCATTTTAAATTCTGGTTCCGCAGGTGATAAGTTAATTCATAAGTCTAAACTCACAAAATGTCTACTACGATACTTATTTTAATGAACGTCTACGACGAAAAAGTTTTTTCTTCTCGTTAGTATTCTTTCGTATCGTTTCGCCTACCTTCGGTCGAGAAACGCTAATCTAAATGATCGATTCGAATCGGTTTGTTCGTAAGTTTATTACCAAACTATTTATGTGGTAACAAGGGTTGTTTTGACGATGTTTTAAGCATTCATACGAGTTTTCCCGGACGTAACTGAAGTAGTACTCTATGAACGATTACACTCCACGGGATACCAAAGTGTGTGTTATTATTATAACTCCAGTGTTGAATTATTATTTATGTACAAACTAGAGGAAAAGAAACGCCACCGACTCGAAGCATTAGTCGGCTGTGTATTACACTAAAATAACGTGAGCCACGCACGGTTGTTGCACAATTTTGACCGCTTTCAAGTTAAAACACATGTTGCAGACTTGTTAATTGGTGTGTAGATATCGTGTCATTATCGTGTTGATATGTGCTGTATGCGCGCGCGGCGTATAACGTGGCATACACGAATGTATGTATCAATATCCCGTGTGTGTAATAATAATAATAATAATTCTAATAATGGTAAATATCCGACGACGCGTTTAAAATATTATATATGTAAATATACATAGTATATATATAATGACTGTTCGCGCTCACCTACAAATCTAGTTCATTTGGCAGTGTGTTGGGTTTGCGATTTTGTTCGATCGAAGGTCGATTCGTGGAATGGAATTTAAATGACTGCGTTGTGTAAAATACTTAACATTATATTATATCAGCAACCGATTTTCTAAAACAGATGGAGAGAAAGAGAGAAAATGAAATTGAGTGATATAAATGAAAGGGACATAATGTTAAGCCACTCCGATACACTACTATTATTAGGAGGACCCGGATGTTAATAATTTCACGGCTTAGGCAACCGGCTGCATACTAGTTGCATCCCAAAAATGTCAACGAAAAAAAGGTCTAATCCGAATTGTGACCCGAATATATTTTGTGTACATACGAGTTGCGGCTCGGGTTTTCTAACTCTAGATAATTTAATCTTGACTGATAAATATTTTGTGAGGATTTTCATTCGAAATTCAACGCTTTGTTCTACAGTGCTAATCCTAATATTTTTGTATTCATCAATGTTCTGAAAAATGTATAGAAGGATACCTATATAAAATTAAGAAGCACTCACTTAAATTCTCGCAGAAAAAATATAATTGAAAAAGAAACATTTATTAGAAATGCTATGAAACGATTAGAAGAAAACCAAATTGCCAAATTTGAATTTATACATCATACAAGTTTTTACCAGTGTCATAATAGCTAACAATTTTACTAAATTATACTAACACTTTTAACTTCAATAAATATTATATACGTTTTTACCAGTGCTGACATTTTTTAATAAAAACCAAACACTTTAATATCAGATTTTAATGTCAAAAAAAACCTTTTAACCTTAAAAAATATCATATATGTTTTTACCAGTGCCAAAATGTTTAAATAAAAACAAAACATTATTTTTAACCTACTTGCAATATCTTATAAATGTGAAGGAAAATGAAGCTTTTTAAATTTAAATTTACATATAAATTAATTTAATTTTAAATTTCGGGCCGCAATTCGTATATAACCCAAAAGAACTCGGGCCACAATTCGGAAGAAATTTTTACCGCGGGACCCAACTATTAGCCACCCAGGCGATCATTTCCTTTGCATAGTGTAGAATCAAAATTATCAAATACCTATTTTGTAACACTTTAAAATTCTGTAGGACATATTATTTTAATATTAATGATGTGTATTATTCTTAGGTGATCGATAGTTTTGTAACTATATGTGTTTTCGTAAGTTTTTTATCAAGATTTTTTCGTCGTAAACTAATTATTAAGGTCATTTAAACCTTTGAAGGTTTTTTAATGTAGATATTATATCAAAATCCTGATTCTAATAATAATTATAATGTTTTTCATGTTCACACAAGGCTCGTATAAAACTGAAAATATGAAACGTTAACTTAACTCTATAGAGATCTAGAGTGTTAATTGTCGTAAGCTTTGTCACTTGATCACTCGGATATGTAACATAATTTGTAGTTACTGAAAATGTTGGGTGTTACGAGGGTGTTAGTGTAAATTACTCTGAACCTTAGTGTCAGTTGTACTATTTGTACATATTTAAAAACAAATGATTTATAGTCATTTGACAAAGCGTTTATTAAACGATTCTGAACGAAGGTCATTATGTATTAATATGATACGAGTCGAGTATATCTCACATTTTATGTAATTCTAAGTCGATTTAAATGTATTACGTAGTTAATAACGAAATTTTACTTGATTGCATTTTAATTACAATCTTTTTTTTATATATATTAAAGTAGAAAAAAGATTTACAATCTGTATAAATAAAATACAATAAGTAATTTTGTTGACATTTATTTATTTAACTAGGCTTGAGAGAAGGGAGCGTCCATTGATACAACTTCCAATCATTACAAGCCTTAAAACATAAAATTAGGTATTTGTTAAATCTAAATATTATCCAAAATAACACTAAAACCATATTGTTAAGTTCACCGATAATTTTAATAATTTTAAAATTTGTAAAACTATTAGATGAACTGTCTGAACAAAGTCCGTAAAATGGAGTTTGCTAAATCTTATCATATTTTTTAGTAGTAGGTAAAATAGCTCACTTTCCACTTATTATTACATTTCGAGTATAGATTACAACATTTATTAATTTTGCAAAAGGAACGTATGTTCCAATAATTTGAAATCCGTTTACAAATTGTTTTCCAACCGTCGAAAAAGTGTTAATGTCGAGGGGAAAAATATCGCAAAACGAAATCAACACATTGACATTTCGTTGACATTGACGTTCGTGGTTTCGTTCATAATTTTAAATATGATAAACATGATTGATTGGTTTTCTTTATTAATATTGTGCACGACAATGGTACAACATTTGTATATAGATAGCGGATTATTACGCTGAGACAGTTACACACTCACTTCATCCATGATATCACACTTGAATAATTCATATAGAGAAGTGTAATACCTATTGTGTTTTTCACTACTGTTATTTGTAAATAAAAATTAATGTATCCAATATTTTTATGTAATACGAGAGTTACTGTTTTTCTCATTTCTCTAAATACATGATTGGATTAGTTGTCTATACGCGATGTAAAATTCTATATACTCGTATATTGAGTTTACCGCATTGTTTTCGAATGGGGATAGAGTACCGACTAGGACTCAGTGTTAGATATTTAAAATTCTTCCCAAAGGGTAAGAATTATGAGTAAAAAAAAAACATTTATTTATTTGATTCCATGATGGTTATGGAGTGGTATTATAATACCGATCTGGTATAATTAATTTCTATGGCTGCTCGTTTAAATGTAATACATTTTTATTAGACTTTTAAATACAAACTAATGCTTGAAACGGTAAACTAAATTATACGTGTTTCTCAATCTGAAGATTGGAACAAAAATTTTCAAAAAATTAATTTTGGATGTATTTGGTAATTCGGATGTATTATCAATGTATTTGGTCTTGGCAGTTTCATATGAATAATTATGTAATTTTAACATAAACGTCTTCAATTTCAACCTGACTGTTAGCACTCGTAGCAAATCAAGACGATGAGTTCAGTAAGACAAATAACCGTTCACACTAATGTTACCACTACGTTTTCTAATACCGCTGTGAACTCGTTGTTTTGTAAACATTTCGTTAGAGCGTGTAGCCCACCCGCTTAGTCGTTTATATACCGACTTAATGACGTACAGTAATTCATTATGGTTTAACGGTAGGTAAACCGGCCCAAGTGCAAATAATTAATAGGTAGTGTATTTGTAGCTGAGATGGTGCTGGTAACAGTGGTTACGTACATACGACCCGGCTTGAGCGTTAAATCTCACCTAAGGCAATGCAATATGTTCTACCAGTAACCTGGTAACATATTATACTTAGTGGATGAATGTTGGACGCCGATGAAGGAGAGGGCATGTCGCTTGATTTGTATTTTGGTATTACACTGCTTGTAGATTAATTAAATAATTGTTGAACAATAAGTCGAAAACTATTCACTTTCATATTACAACCTACGCACGTGTTTTACAAACGATGACAGTAATTTTTTATATTCGAGCCATAGTACATAAATAAGTCTATGAAAAAGTATCCCGCTATCTAAACGCGGATGACTATATCTTACATATAACACAAAAGAGTAAAACGATTTGTTTCCGAAACAATGATTTGGTTGATAACAACGAAAGTGACATCCGGAATGACGTTTCAAACAAAATTTTAGCAAAATCCTCAGCAATAAGACATGCCCAGTATTAAATAATTTAATAATGCAATATCTTATATACGAGTATATATCCATATGACATAAGTATATGAATTGATTTTTATATAACTTTTCGTACTTAGAGTACGTTATTATTATTATTCTCATTACACTGACTGCATGCAATGACTTAACATTATATTTTTCATTATCTGACGAGAAAATAGGGTTTTATATTTTCGATCGTATTAGTGAAAATATATAAATCTAATTGTTCGTGTCTTATTGGTCTATATCATAATTTAATTGTAACAATTTTCATTCATCTTCATTATTGCATCAGAGATGTTTTACCTGTATATAGTTGTTTATGTGGTTTTTTTTTTACGTCAACTATTATTGTGTGCGTTATTTGTGGTCGGTTTACGAGGGTGACGTTTTTATTGTACACTTGTTAAACTTTTAAATAAAAACCTCGTGTAATGCTATTACACAAAAATAAGTGTGCTACTTTATACGCACGTTTTATGGATCGTACGTTAAACATACACATTCACACACACACCCACACATACATACACATACACGTGTATAATATGTATATGACTATATTATTATAATTGTTTTATAGTATATAAAAGCTACAAAATTTGAAAAATGTAATTTTTATTTTACTTCCAAACCTCCTCGCATCCTATTTGAATTGTGGCAAGCAACCACCATTAATTTAGTTTATGAACTCCCACTGTTATAGAATTCGTGCACATGTACACCATAATGAAATTAAACAAAATAACACAGAGTGTATACTTGTATAATTTATCAATATTCTTATTTGTATTATTATTATTTCAAAATTATTAATCCAAATTCATTTTTATTGTGATATAGTAACAAATAATGAATGTCCAGTAAATGAGTGTATGATGCACATATATAAAATCGAAAATTATAAAATTATTTTTAAACCATGAATGAATTAAATTATAATGTAGTTAAATTTTTGTGTATTTGAATATTAAATCTGGTTGAAATATGAAAGTTTTACTTAGTCATTCTACTTATAATATTAAGTACATATTTTATTTGACCATTTTAGATGTGTTTTTTGGCGAATGTTAACTAAGTATCTACATGTTTTTCGATCAGATGGAAATAAAACAATTTTATTTACAGTTCTAGTACAATTCAGTGAGCGTAATATTAGGTTTCACAATACGCGGATAATATTACTTCCATAAAAATGACAATTTTTATTTTTCACGACTAAATTAACCTTGAACCTCTTCGGTAAGTCATTAAAAACTTATTATTAATTAATGATTATATAGTTCTAGGAAGTCGTCTGTACTTAATTATAAATTGTTATTTTAGTAAAACAGATCTAAACATCTCGAAGGATAATACAGGAATATTGTCCACAAATTGTGGGTAAAACATGTATGTGTACGTTCGTTATCAGTGATACTTTTTTAAGCTAAACGATTCCGTACGAAGTGTTAAACGTTGAAGCCAATTTTCATACCGGTATTGGTGTATACCACATAAAGAGAAACATGGGAGAACTTAAAAAAGTTAATAAATACTTTGTATTTTATTGTTTTTATTAACTATGTTTATTGTTTATGATATCAAATATATAAAATATAACGAAATTTCGTTATTTCCGTTATTTTATATGGTATATTCCGAGTTTCAGTAAAAGTAGTAGGTTATAAATGTCAAGGAATCCAAATTTAAGCATTTTCAAATAATTTATTAATAATAATTTCTTTCAATTAAAAACACTCGATTTTATTTATTTATTAATTACTTTTCTTTTATATCCTCATTTTATTTATTATTTTATTATTATTTTTTTTAAAGAACTAGTATAGAACTATTATATGTATATCTATTCTATATTTATTAGATATAATACGATGAAATTAATAAATTTGACAGCGTTACACACAATTTCTTACGCAATCGTGTTTATTTTTCTTATCAACCTTTGTGTTATTCATCTACAAACGTATGCAATCGTGTTCTACTCGTGGAACCCCAAATTGTTTCTCATTCTCCAAATACAGCGGAAAATTTTGAGCTATTTCGGTTAATGACGATTTTTCATAATTTTTATTAAGGTTTAAAAATTACAAATTTCATTTAATTGAACTTCTTTTTTTACATTTTAAATACATCGGATATGATTCTTCGGTTGCATATTCAAATACTTATCTTCCAAGCATTAGATGCTTTACGGGTAGTACGCAAACATATTAGTGTTCAACCAACAATTCTAGGCGAGATTTTATGCGTGCTATTATAAATATATATATATTTTACTATAGAATACTTTTTGAAAATTGTAATGCATACATATATTATACATGGTATAAATAAATGAATAAAATAATAAAACATTAAATAAAAAATATTTTCGATAACTCAAATTTTTTTTTGCTTCTGTCCGATTCGAGTTATCGAGGTTCCACTATAATTATTATGAGTAACATAGTTAGGGGAGAGGCCCATCAGAAACACTCTCTTAATTTATTATTTAATTAACATTTAAATGATTAATGAGGAAATTATTTTTTATTATAATAAGTCATAGAACAGGTTCTTTTTAGGCAACGTTCTGAGTTTTTGGGTAAGGTGTGAAAAAATATATTTTTTTATAAGAGGGCTTGTGCATATTTGGATCTAGAAGGGAGGTAAGTGGGTGGTTTGCCACAGGCGCTGTTGGTATAAGGGCGTTCTAAGTTTATGAAAAATAAAATAAGTCATGAAATTACCCCGTATTTCTATCTACGTAAGGAAACTGCATTTTTATTAGCTCCGGGCGTCGAATTTACTAGATCCGGGTTTTTGTGAGAGTCGAGCTTTGAATGGAATCGTTTATAATATGTCGTTGCTAGTTTTTTAATGTTTAGGATGTTAAAGTCTTTGTAAAGGGAAGCATTGCTCTGATGTAATATTCTAGTGAACTTATGTTAAACAAATACAACATAATAAATCCAAATACATATAATGGAACAAATTAAACTGTGAATCAAAGACCATGAATTATACACGGTGTATCAAAAGTCTTCATCCAATTTCAAAAATTTGTATTTATATTAAAAATGAAGATATAAGGGTAAAATAAAGTAAAATATATTCTTAAAATAGTCAAGTTTTATTTGGTTTGGTAACAAATGTTTAATATGACCCCCACCGGCTGCCCGACACACATCTATACGGTAATCAAATTCTTCCCAAACGTTGCTGATCATATCTGATATTGCGGCATGAACAGCATCTTTGATTCTAATTTTAAGCTCTTCCAAGGTTGTAGGTGATGGTGGTACATACACTTTATCTTTTATGTAGCCCCATAAAAAAAAAATCACACACTGTGAGGTCAGGGAAACGTGGTGACCAGGGATGAACTTCGAACAAAACTGTCGAACATGCTCGATGTTTCCGTCAGAGAAACGAGGTCGACCTGAGCGTTTCTGTGCACACAGACAACCACTTTCTTGGAACGTTTGGTGCCAACGTCGAATCCTTTGAGTAGTAGGAGATTCAGTTCCCTAAGTTCTTCAAAAATCACGTTGAATGGTTAATGCCGACTCGCACTTATTGAAACGTAGGACGTAAAACGCTTTCTGTTGTGGAGTCGTCATAACGAAACAAACTAACGGTTCCTAGTTCACTAACCATTACGGTGCCAAATTTATCAACTAAATAACTTAAAATAAACTTAGTTATATAATCTTTCCATTAATACATCGGTCATTAACCTGCGATTAACTGTTGCCGAACTATATCAGTTCGTAATCGGATGAAGACTTTTGAAACACCGTGTATATAGCAGCAAATCTCAGGTACTTAAACGTATACTAAACATAATAATATATCGTTTAAAACACATATTATTTATATTATACCGAATATTCGCATCTTATGCCATGATTGTTGATGAACAGTTTTCTTACCTTTTGCTTACACGCGCGCAACAGATGTCGTGAACTCGTAATATTATAATATCTATCTTAGATATTAAAATTTACATTTAATTCAGATTCAAAAAAAAATCGATTACGCGACAGTGCGTAATTCAAAGTATGGTTTTACAATTGTTTATACAAAATGGAGTTTTTGATTATTCTCCCGTAATAATAACACTGCGATATTATGCAGGAGCTAACGCAAGGGATATTCAAGCCCCCATCCCGAAGTATCAAAAATAATTTAAAAAAAAAAATTACCAGACCTATAAATTCTAATTAAATTTCACATTTCATAAAGCTCTCCCCTCACTAAACTGCGTTCACCCTGAATAAGCATAATATGAAAACAATATCATATAATATTCATAATTATGCTATCGAAGCTGTGTTTATTTCAAGTACATGTGAGATAAAACTGGATAAACTATTGGTTTTCAAATATTTACTATTTGTTTAACCATATTTCATAATATAAAAAAAGGGTTACTCTCAAGTTTTTTTTTATACGAACAATGACTTATGATGTGAATATTTATCGTATAATATTATATTTAATTAAAAATAAAATAATTATCAGTGAAATGAAAAAGTGTTTGCATTTCTCATTTTATTTAATTATTTATGTGTTATACTTCAACATTTTTAAAATGTTCTCTCTAAAGAAAATGCCTGATAAAAATACTTCGCCGAACGCATAATATGCGTATTACTATTTATCGTAGGCGTCGGTAGACACATATTCACGCATTAAGTTCTATGTTTTCATAACGTAGCGTGTAATAAAATGCATGGTTATCTTTGCAAGATGATCGAAATGAGTAGAAAACACACACACACACACACTCACACACATGCACAAAAATACACACACACAAATACACACCCGCGTGTCGTCTCCTCCTATCACGATAGCGTAAAATTTCATAAGATTTAATAACAGTTGGGTTAGTCGCATTGTTATCTGGGATTCGTGACTTTCGCAAAGTCACGATCGTTTAATTACCGCTGATTCTATGCGATTGTTGTCCAATTGTTGTGTGGCCCTCGAACTTTATGGAAAGATGTAAATAATTTCTTCCACCTTGGCTCCTCTCCGTCGTCGCCAACGCCACCGTATCGGGAAACCGTACACCGTTATAATATTGTGTATAATAGACTTGTTGCAGTTATAACGGTCGACGGTAGTCCTTTTCAAAACGTCCAATATTCGGCACAATACACGTAACAATTACAGTACATTATTAAAACCTCATCATTTATCAAAATATATCATACTGCGTACGTACATATAGGTTCTTACAGACCGAGGTATCAGGGTGCTTGCGCGTGCGCGTGACTTGTGGAAAATGTCGTCCTTGACCATTTACGCGAAAATTATTTCATTGTGTCGGACGAAAAAGGATAATGTTTTAAAAACCCTCTACGGTATTATAATATACATTTCGACCTTTATAACAGGGCTATAATTTTAATAACATACGCAGTGTAATAACAGTCCGATTATTTTTTTCTTTCGATCAACATTGTTTTTTTATATTTTAATGATAACGCCACTACACGAGAGTTCTTTATAAAATAACAAAATTGTATAAGGCCATTAGAAAGTAATGACTTGACACAATTTAGGCTTTTTTTTTATTTTTTATATAAACGGTATTGTTCGTATATATACAGGATACGTCTGAACACATAATTCTAATTTGTATCTCATTCAATTCGGTTATATTATGCCGTAGTTGGTGTTTGATAGAAAAATAACGTAATCTTCATCAGACTACAATAATGTATTATATTGTCGACGGAAAAATTAATTTTGATAGTTGCAGTGCGATTAGATATCTGTAACGCGACGACGAGTACATCATTATTATTAAATATTATATACATTCGACTATGATCTTTTCGGAATTCAAATAAAACATTTCAGTTTCCGTCGATTACTTTTTGATTGAGTTGAGTTTTTTTGTATAGAATAACTCTACGATTTCTAATCTTCCACATAACTACATAAACAACTAAATAAATCAAAAACTCCGATTTCTAAAACTATTACTTTTATTGATTTTCTGTTGTTGTAATTTAGTGTTTTTTTAAACATTCTTATTAATAGACCATCTTTACTTTATTGTAATTGGAAATTATCAGAATGTGCATTGTATATAATATATTATAATTAAAATGAAATCTGGTTCGAAATAATTGAGTAGAATAGTTAATGCGTTAAATTATTTGTTTGTACCTAGTTTTTATAAATGACTCAATTAATGGATCATCGAAGTCTCTATACCTTGTCAAATTAAACGCTTAGATTAAGAACATAATGTTTTAATTTACAAAATTTATAATACATAGTATAGTATTGTCATCGGTAAATGTATTCATTTCTATACATTTATGAGATAATATAATTACATGAAAGTAAATTACTAGAGAAATAAATAAAAAATAATTGTTGTATTCGCAGTATTGTTATTTTGAAACTCCATTATATAATATTATCAGTATTGGGATTATATAGATAAATTATCTAGATGAAAATGTTTGTTATCTTTATCTTATATAGATAATAAAAAGTAAACCGTTGAAAATTATTGAAAAAATTATCCAAGATAAAAAAATCATTCATTTAGATTATTAGATAAATTAAAGATATTTTTCAGTTTTCCAAAACTTGTCTACACTAGTGCTAGACAGTACACATATTTGTTCATAATTATTTAATTTCGTAATTCTACTATTAATAGTAATTAATAGTAATTATTAGTAATATTTATATTACTATTATTTATTTATATTTATATTTATTTATTTATATATTTATTATTGATGTGTTTATTATCGCTTGTTCAGAGGAATAGTTTATCGATAGTTGGTGACTGTTGTTCTAAAAATAAAATATGTGTTCCAATAAAACATGGAAGTAATCAAATAACACGATATTATGAAATACGATACCGATATAATCCCTGGCCATTGCACTACTAAAGTCTAAAGTACTATCTGCAGTCCCGTAGACATTACTACTCAATTCGATGAATTGTTCGATAAAAGACTATATTACAATATACATGGTGGAGCAATAATGCAATCGGAGAAACATAATAAATATTTTATAGTCGGGAGCACGAAAAATGATCGCTGCTCGTCATGTGCCAAGCGGATGTTTTTCTAAAGTGGTTATCAAATCTACGCTCATTGTTCATGTTATTACCACAGACATATAAAACAACTATACACACATATACCTATATCTATGGTTATCGCTTATTATTCGTGCCCGTGAATACGATACGTCACAGGGCAGCGTGACGGTACAAAGTTGAGAACCATTGGTTATAACAGTTGGTACGAACAATGGTTCGTGGGTACCAACGCACATTTTTCGTGCTCCCGACTATAGTTCCCAAAATTTAATAAGTATATAACAACGTGTATACACCTATCGACCTATCTATAGAAATAAACTGTGACTTTGTCTTATAATATATTTTGGCATTTTGTTAATACTAAGAACACGTCTATATAATATAATTGATGTTCTCAAATTTAATGTAGTGGTATTAATGTTTAAACATTTAAGTTGGTAGAACTAGTTTCAAAATGAAATAAATGAAATAATTGTATTGTATTTAATAAATGCAATACAACTTAATAATTATACTTGTACGAGATATTTTTTTTTTTTATCATTTGAAGCTGATTTGCAGCTAACATTCCATCAACTACCCTCCAATGTTAGTCTTTAGTGAAATCTTTTCTAATTTTAATTCTTGATGGAGTATAAAATAATTTACAATATCTATACAATGAAAAACAGCCTATTTATGTTATTTTGGCATTTATAATTGCCAACATTTTCTGGATTTTATATGTACATTTTCCATAAGATGCTTTCAACTGGTCAAATACATCTACATTATTCATGTTATTGTAATAAATTAGGACTAGGTATCGCAGTAGTACTCCCTTCTCATATTTTATATCTCTTTCTACTTCATGGGTATTATTTGGAGAATACAAAGATGATATCATGTATATAGGTTTGTTATCCAACCATTTGAATAGTTCTATGTTATTATTACTAATGTAATTATTTATTTATTTATAATTTCAGTAAAATAATTATTAAATATAGGTAGTATAAATAGTCTGTGGTTATTATGTTCACTATTTATTGTATTATTGTATAAGTTGTTGAATCATAATTATTTATACCAATTAATTGATTATTACAGTTACCTACTTAATCTGCAATACTTCTACTGTAGTCTGTTGTAACTATGTCAATTTTTAAAATATCACAACCATACTGCTGATTGATTATGGTAATAAATATAAAATTTATCTCAAATTTATCTAGATAAAAAGTTAACTTTATTATCTTATCTAGATAAAAGTATAGTTAAATTGTCTTTATCTTTACTTAGATAAAATATTTTTAGTTCATATTTATCTTTATTTAGATAAAATTATAGTTATCTAGGCTCAATAATGAATATTATACTCCTTAAATGTGCAAACACAAATTAAAAATGTATTTTCAATACATTGGTAAGATTACAATACTTAATTAAATGAATAAAAAGTTAAAAATAAAAACTCTAGATTTAATTATATTTTATATTATATTTTATTACAAGTTTATTATACATTATTGGTGTGCTATTAAATTGAGTGTTTTATATTTATTCGCTTTTCTAAAATAGAAAGTTGTAAAAATTATAGCTATACTAAAATTGAATTATAATATTATGCATAATTTCTTTTTAAAACACTTAAATCAAATTACTTATAAGTACAAATATTCATAATGTTTAGACAAATTAAATCAACGGTCACACTAAAAATTGACCATGTAGAATTAATTTTTTTTTTTTATAGATTATGGTTTTTTAAACATTGACGTTAAAAAATGAATACTTTAAAATACTTTTGAAATTCGATTTGAAAATATAAGTGAAGTTTTATCTTATTTTTTAAATACCATCATAGTAGGTAATTTGATTTCTGTAATATTTAATGATATCGTTTATTTTGGTTATCAAAGAGCAATAAAAACTGTACCAAAGTATTGAATTTAACGAGAAAAAACTTTTTCTTTTTAAAGTTTTAGAAATAGTTTGGCAGATACGTACCTCTTTGATAAAAAAAAAAAAACAACGTAATAAATATATTTCAAGTATAAAGTTTATGCAAATTTAAGAATTTTTTATGAAATATAAAATTAAAAAACCGTTACGTTTGTATACTATAAAGTATAAAAGTATTTATAAATAAATTATAATGCTAAAAACATAAAAAATATAGTATTAATATTGGTCTTTTCCACTAATAACAGATGTTATTATTTTATAGAGTTCAAAATATTTAATTAAATTCATTTTTGTTTACATATTTAAACGACTAACGTTGCTATATTATTTTATTACTCTTAATTCATAATTTGTTTTTTCACTGAGTGTTGTATACATATATATGTAGGCAACGATTCTGAATTGAAAAAAATACTTTCGGTAGTTATTTGTTTTATTATTCATATCAAGAAAAAAACAGAAGATTAAAATGTTAAATGATTTGTTTTAGGTACTGTCGTAATATTTGTCACGTTCATAATTGATAAACTTATCTTTATTCTTTATCGTAATCCAATAAATATATTAATATATTCTGACCATCCAGACGTATTCAATTTAATATTATATATTATACTCGTATATAATATTATATCTATTAAATATTTAATCATTGAAATTGTATTATTATTATTATTATTATGATTATTATTTTTGAAACAATTGAAAGTGTGTCAATAATAGTTACGAAAAAATAATTTAATTCGAACCTAAATATAGTTGACATGCAGAACATTGCACGAGTTACTATTAAGTATATCGTACCGAGCGTTTGACTATACAATCATAAATACGAGTATTGCTTAGGCAATACTCGTATAAAACTAGCATTGCAATATACTAGTACAGTAAACAATATAATAATATAACTGAACTGAACTCAGATTGTAGGGAAAAAAGGCCCATGAGTTTATTACCATTACTTTTAATGGACACAATTAATATAATTGATGTCCTTGTATTTGTGGCATAAAAGTACTCACACTCACACACACACACGCACACGTTAGCAAACAAGTCGTGAAGCTATATGTTGACACGAGATTCCATGTGTTTTATGTATTTTCGTGTAATTTCCATAATCAATTTTGTGCTACTTCTTTTTCTATAATTTTCTTTCTTCATCTATTTTAATCAAATGGAAAAGGTATTTTATAAATTGAGACCTATGAAATAGAATCGAGTCAGGTAGTTGATGAAAATTATATTAAATATGTTCATATATTTTTAAATAAATGACGAGACCATACATTTACTTAAAGAATTCTATAAACCTAATGTTATGTTATTTACATTTAAATATACGTTTGAGTAATATATTTGATCAAACCGGCATATAGCACGTATAAACTCAAAAAATACTAAAATTAAATGCTATTTTACATTTTATTCGGTCATTTATTTTTACAACCTACATGCATAATTTATACATTTTCCGAATACAGAATACATGCAGATGGGTTTCAAGCAACTAAAACCTTTAAAATATACAAACGCGAATCAAACGTGAATTAGTTTTGAGTAGAATTTCAAATATGCGCTTAATATACAAATGTACTTCTTAATTGGGTTATAGTATAATATATAGTATAATTGTATATAGTAATATATAGTATATAGTTATAGTATAATATATAATATACATAGTATAATTGGGTTATAGTATTATATATATATATAGTTATTATTATAGGATTCTTTTTCATACATACGATTAATTGTACTGCACAAAGTGCTTACGTCGTTCAGCTTGGATATATGACTCGTACCGTATGCACGGATGCATTGTAGTCTCTGATTTTAGTACGCGTCTTTATAGCAATTCGCCATCTATGGTATGTGCTTGTGACTAGGGTCTATAATGCACTAAAGCACTAAAACAGTACACTAAAATTATTTTATATTTTAATAATTTTGGTAAAAATTGTATTTCAAAAAATTAATTAAAAAAATTTTTTGTTTAGGTATGAACATGACACATGCCTAATTATATAATACAATAATCTATGTGATATAATGTATTTATATTAATATAAAAATCATGTCAGTGTATAAGAAATTTAATATTTAAAATTATAGATCTAAAGTCTCAAAATATTTTCTGAAAACTCCAAAAAATTTCTAGAAAAATGAAAAGAATTCTCAAAAATGCAAAGTAAATGTTCGTAATATCATTAAAAAGTTTACGAAACAAATTTATAACAATACGTCATTGTACAGGAATATTTTAAAAACAATGCAAAGTGCATCAAAATTCCTATCCTATTTCTAACCATGGCTAGACGGACATATTGAATAATTCCATTCGATAACTTTAATTAATTCGTCGTGGTTGCCAATAATAAATCAAAATGTAATCCTATAAATTGATTCTATCTATGATTGTTCTCGATATATTATAGATATATTAGACTATATATATGTATATTATTATTGACGTCGTGTATGTATAATAATAATTATATACTTGTTTGAGAACTACTTATTGATATTTACGATAAATTATCGTATCGACAATCTGTAGTGATATAATAAAGATTATGAAAAATGAAATAAAAATTATAGTTGGTACATTATGCACAGATACAATGGCTCGTAATTATTTGCTTTTAGCTAATTTTTAGATGACATAAGAAAACTGTAGATAAAATTAATATAATTGATAAAACTAACCAATTATATCAATTTTATTATCATATGAATAAGTCTTGCACTCGATACAAATGAGGAAAATACAGTTTCCTAACAACGCTTTTTTTTTTTGTCAACAATGCATCATACGCACTCCCACGTAAGTAATTTGACGTGACTCCAGCGATAAAACATGTCCATATCAAGAAATTTTAATTCACTGTGAAGTGTACATGTTTAACCATCTTACATACATATTATACATTTTATTTAAACATTTATACCTACATTTTTTTTTTAGTTTAATCACTGAGAGAACAGAAGGGAATTGTTTTATATGTTTCGGCCTCCCGGTTCCTTGTTGTTTGTTTAAGATTTTATATTCATCTACCATGGAATAGCAAATACGATGTGTCCCTCTTCCCTGGCCATCCCTAATAACGTGAAATACATGGTTATACTTGTTTCAGTACTCCACCTGAAGTCGACCCGGACTGTTGCCGATCACGCAATGACTTATTAGAGGCCAGCCACTGCATCGTATTACAAAAATTATTCGGAAAATCGGTCTTAGTATAAGTTTTTTTTTTTTTAAATTTCACACAAAAACATTGAGAAAAGTTAACGTCGGGGGATTGTGAAAACAAACTGTAGATCGAATAAAAAGAAACGATTATTAGCGGTAGACGAAACAGCTAAAGTTGCTAACAGTACCTTTGATCGCATTGATCGGTCACAAAAATCCGCGGACCGTTCGTGTCGGTTTTCGATTGACCAGCTTGATACGCATGTCGTGTGTGAGAATGTGCGGCGTGTGAGAACTATGTAAGCGCAACAAGTCGGAATTGTTGTTCACGACTCGCCTTACCGTATCGAGCGAATTCCAAGCTCCGCGGCGTACCTGACGATCAAAGAAAATATTATTATCGTATTGTGCATTATGTACGCGCGTGCACCGTAAATACGTTTTATACATGTGTTGGAAAGAAAACGCGCATCCTTGACGGGCTTGAAGTGTAGGCGAGCTAGGAATCTGTCTGGAGCAGCAATTCAGTAGAAACGGCATTTTCAAAATTGACTCTTATATTTTTTTTTTTGTTTCTATCGGTGTTTTATGAGAAAAATATTTAAATCAATTCGTTCGTGACAATCACTTGCCTAAATAATAAAACAATATTGTCTAAAGTTATTACATTACTATGTATTACGGCCTACGCTGGGCGTTTTCAATTATTCCAAAAATATAAATAACCGTATAATCATTTCCGCGATTTCCGATAGTCACGATAGGGGTTTGAGTAATAATTACAGAAATCATTTTTAAGTCTTTTTACGTATAATTTTATACATAAAATTAAATTTTTTTTTTGTAAATATGTCACATAAAAATAGGGGGAGGGGGCTAAGTTAGAATAAAAGCTCAATTTTTTTTTAGAGGCGGAAAAATTTGATTTTACTTTGTGGATTATTTTTGCTTGAGCCGACCCTGGTGGCAGTCGAAACGTCGTTCACACGGCGACAGCAGCACATACGTGTAAGCTATGAAAATAGCAAACCCCTACTCGGGGGTACACGGTCTTTTACAGGCGGGGCCACAATCAGTTGTCACGGAGAAAAATTATTTTTTTCAAAACAGATAGATAGACGGATAGACGGAGAAACTATAGTTTATTAGTAATTGTTAAAATAAAAATAAAAAAAAAAAATTAAGAAAAAATTCATCAAGTTTACTTAAAAGTAAAAGGACGGTCAAAGTTGTCTTCAACATTTACATTACTGGATATGTGGCATGATAACCTATCGTCACATTAATGCAAAAAGCTGCAAAGAGGACGTGTAAACAGAGAAGTAGGAAATACTGGTTTTTATAAAAAACGGAAATTGAGGGGGAGGAATGTAACATAAAACACTGATATCTATATACTCTATAAAAACTATACAATTTTATTTAACTTAAATTTTATTTTGTTTTAATTTATTTTATAAATATTCTTTAAATTGCAAAAATGTTCTTTATTTTTTAACCGAAACTTAATTATTTACGATTTCGTGTAAACTTTACCACATTATAATGTATTCTGTGTGATATTAAAATAGCTGTATTGCTCATCGAAATTCTCACCACATTCTATGTACTCATAAGCTGTATTATATGTTTTGATGTTTATATTCTGTATTAAACATTTACATTAACCATTAATAATCAAAACACGATTAAGACAGTAGTCAAAGACATTTAATAACATTTAATGTATTATTAAATATTATATAGTGTAATAAATATTAAATGACAGAGAATACGGGTGAGATAAGTCAGTGAAATAGAACTCGTAGAAATATACTAGTTTCTAAATAAAAAAAATATTTTAAATAAGTGTTGTAAGTCATAATATAGTTTTGATCGGAGTCATTGTTTTAAACACATACCTACATAATTTTATAAAATTAAAAATTGTATTATTATATTTAATAAATAAGTGAATCATAAGTAAGTAGACCAATAATCTTTAACAGTTATAATACCCGTATTATAAACATCATATAAATAATAATCAATATTTATTTATTGAGAATTCATCATTTAGCCCGAAAATAACGAAATTTACATTGAGTTTCAATTAGATGAACATTATTTTATTTGTAAATTATTTTATTTTTTTAATGTTTTTAGATGATGTGAATCAAATACAGATTAAAAAAATCGAATAACTTTTTACTTTGGTATCTTTAGGTGGGTTAGCCTCACACGTTCTATGCATCGCATCCGCCAATCCAGCTAATCTGACAACTTTTTTAAACAGTAAATTTTCAGAAAAATTGCAAATGACTATATTAATGATGTTGTATTTTCTAGCAAAAGTATGATTCTAATATGTTTTAAAGATATATGTTTTAAAGATAGATAACCACATGTACAGGACAGTTGTTAATAAGAAAAAATTGTATTTAATTGTTTATCCCATTTTATTTACCACTCGTTAAAAATAACTGATGTCATCTAAGAATTTGTGTTGGCGTAATAATCAACTGGTAAACATTTTACTGATTTAAAAAAACGAGGATTTTACTTTTCACTATAACCAAAAGTTTTTGTTTTTTACCTGACATACTCGCACAACATAGGACAGTGATGCGCTCTTTTGCTATCTTACCGCCTTTTGCATTTTCATTTTTGAATAAATAAGTATGCTCAGGCAACGCACGATAAAATAACTCAGTTTCGTCAGCATTATAAACATTGTCGGGCGTATATTCTGAAATAATTTTTGGCCATTCAGTTTTTATCCGATTTTCTGCTGCCGAGAAATTCGCGTCTTTTTGTTCTCCGTACGTTCGTTTGTATACAATATTTTCATGATTCTTCCAGCGATGAAACCATCTTTCTGAGGCAATAAAATTTTCCATACCCATTTTTTTTGCAAGTTCTTCAGCTTTTTTGACGCATTATTGGACCATTAATGAGTGCATAATTTTTTCTTACATTAATAAACCATAATGATAATACTGATTCAACTTGTTCTTCTTTCCCATTGCGTATCCTCTTTATGCTTGGATATTTATTAAGTGTTGCTGAATTTTATATTTCAATTCGTTTTTTAATAACTTACACAATAATGGTTGGGAAATTTGTAGTTAGCTGTTTCTCGTTATCCCATTTTTGGTAAATTGTCGTAACGTTGTAGTATTGAAATTTTATAATAAATTGTTAGGTCATTTATTTTTCGTTTTTTCACTCATTTTTACTCACACACGACACGGATGCATACAAATGCGATACTGGTCATCGGGCAGCGACCGGTACTGTCTTAATGCCATACGAACGAAAGGTAGATATAAATGTGATATCAATGTGTATATAGTATAGACATTTATATCTTTATTATGAAACTTTGATTGTATGTTACAAAATGATGATTTTATGACCTCAAACTGATAATATTATACGGCATATTGATTGCAATAGCTGACATAATTTACACATATAAGTATACGTCCGGCCCGTACTTATACTTTTCGATAACAATAAACGTTTGATAACCACTGTATAAGTATATGAATATTCGTATATGGATATGCTACACTATTTGCAGTGTTAACTTTAGATAAAAAATGGTAATTTCCGCTATAATTTTTCATGAAATTTAATGTTTTTTTTTTTTTTTTTTGACAAGATACTCGAATACTTCTAGATTTGACCATTTTAAATTACATTTTAATGAACCCTATTATGTTTGGGATATGGTCTAGTACGAAAATAAAACTAGGTTTTATAAATTTTATCAAAAATGAAATAAAATCACGGTTTGAACTACGGCAAAAATGTCACACACGATACATGTATATTTTGTACTGTAAAAAAAGTGAATTTAGCATCGATTTTACAATCGAATCGGTGATCAAACTTAAGGCGGTTTACCATAAGTGTCGAAACGGAACGGAGGTGGACCGAAAACCGACACAACCACCGCAATGATGGCGGTATATTCGTTAAAGAAATTGTACAAAATAATATTATGTACTCGTATTCGCGAGTGTTGGTTTCCTGTATTATTTCGGTCGCACGTGTAATCGTATAGCTACGGCTGGGTGAAACGTTTGCATTAGATTTTCGACAATAACTCGTAATAACTGTTTTTTTAATATTATTATTATTGTTACACAGCTGAGGCCAGGCGTGGTCTGAGGTTTTGCGCATGTGTGTGTTCGCCGGCACAATATAATATAATACGCGAGATCCCAAACCGCACCGACTATCTCGTGACCCGCGATTTCGTAACCGTGGTAAATTTTTGTAATTTTTTTTTCTATCATTTTCCGTCCACTAATGTGTTGTGTCTTGATACACCAGCGTCGTGTGAGAGTCGGTTCGCACGTCGCACGACTCCCATTTCAGTACAATAATAACCAGCTTATTTTTTCCGCGATGGATGGCTTATGGCGACCTAAAACCATTTGAGTCTCTTGCGTACTAAACACTTTGTTGTACTTAATATTCGTACACCATTTACCGGATTGACAATCGAACAGAAAGTCTCTTTGGTGGTATGTATGACGTGAATACATTTCTACGAGGTGTTATTTTTTCTTAAGCTCTCCACTTGCCTCCTTGGCCTATCGTGTTTTTTTTTATGGATAACTTTCATTCAACTTTTTTCAATATAATTGCAATAGAGTTTTAAGATTTTACTGTTACCGTACCAGTATTATACTTTTCATAAATAATCGAATTTATGATCAGTGGTATAATACGGAAGTGGACTATCCGCAGACATTTCATTCCACTCATATTTCTTTAAATACATCTACCTAATTCAATGATTTGATAGTCGATCCTTTAAATTTAATTTTACAGAAGAACACTGCTTCAAAACATAAAATAAAAAATATGTCAGTATTTTTAACTATAAAAAACTTGAAGTTATTATAAATAAAAATATTATTTATTTACCAAGATTTTGTAAAATTGTACCTTTTTAAATTTTTACTTACATTACTTTTAAAACATATAAATCAGATAATTGAAAATTATAATGTTTATGATTAGATATATATTAGATCATACATGTGCATTGTATTCGAACAATTATTTAATTTTAATTTTAAATTATAGTATATCGAATAAAATAAATTAATAATTAAATGTTGTAAAAATGTTTTAAAACATCACTCGTCTTATACAACGTTATAATACCTGTATTAATTATTTTTACAATTAAAATAATTAGTAGGTATCCTTAAATTTAGCCTTAACCTGTTAATAGATATTTGAAAAGACGCCTATATCAAAATTAAAATACATTTTTATTTTAAAAATAATTATACTTTTCATTTTACACTCTTAGAATTGTCTGGTTAAAATCTTATGTTATAATTTAATTAAACATACTTTTAATAAAATGGTAATGGAAAGGTAAAATTATATTAGTAAACGATATTATTTTCATAATTATAATATTTATAAATTATTTAATAGTTATAGTTTAAAATACATTCCCATATCACACGGACTACATTCTTTGTAAATCGAACAACTTTAATCATATTATAATCTTGTACGGCTAATGCGAATTATAATAAAATAATACCTATATACAACTATTGCTAATATTTATCATTGTAATAATATTACACATTTTAATTGTATTTATTATTGTACCTACATTTTTAAAAATAAAAAACATATTTTTAATAGTTATCAAAAAACATGGAAAGGTTCTTATATTTTAAGTAACTATATTTCTTTCGACAACAACATAAAAATTCGAATTTAAGTGTGAATATAATTTTATCCTCCCGGACCACAAACTTTATACTTCTCTAAAAATTGGTTCATATAAGTTTTAGATTAATTATGTGTTATTATAAACCGTGCTTATTATTTCATAAGCCTATTATTAAACAGAATTAAATTTATAATAATAAGATTAAAATCAAGTTGTATTTAATTGCATGACTACCTTAAGATACGTCTTTATGATTTAATTAATGATTATGATTTTAATTATTAATGATTTCATTTTATGATTGAATAATATTATTTTTAAAATATTTTATCTTATAAGTAATTTTGTGTTTTATTATTTGTGAAATTCTAAACAAATTACAACTTTAGGTGTGGAATTGTTACACTCGTAGAAATTAAATGAAAATCACTTAAACGAATTTCACAGAATAGTTAAATGTACTTATGTTATATATAAGTCTTATGTTTATTATTTATTTTTATATTAAAATTTTAGTTCGTATTAGCAGTTAGTTTAATTCGAGTTAAATATGTTATAGAAACCAAAGTAGTGTATTATAATTTATAATGTATTAATGTAGTCTTAAATTAAATTATTTTTTCATTTACTTTCTATTATAATTGTTAGTAGCGTTTCATTTATGAAATTAACATCGGTTAAATTGTTTTATGGATTCGTTGTAAATGTTTATAATCCATTCGTAAAAATACTTGCGTACCAAATTTCTGATGGAGCAAGGCTTCGAGGAAAAATGTATTTTTTTTCGATAGTCAATCATATGACTTAGCTTTCCCAGTTAACCGTTTAACAATTGTTATGATTGTGATGGAGATTTGTGTAAGGATGGATAAAAACGAAATAACTAGAGGTAGTTTGGGTAAACATGTTTCGGTATTGCATCGTAGAGTGTTATACGTAGAATTCTAGAAATAACAAAGCCACAACATTTAGTTACGTCAGGATTCGTTTTTGGTAGTTAAAAAAAAAAGAAAAACCGTGTTTATTGATATAATATTGACCTGACTTTTACCGTGAAATATTAATGCAGTGTTTTCCAACCTTTTCTCCTCATGACCCTTAAGCCTTAACTCATACTTCAGTAAATTACAAGCAAATAATTTATAATGTTTTTTTAAGTTAGGAAACTCATGTAAAATCGTTACAAATTTATTACAAATACTAAATATATTGATTTGGAAAAATAAACATTGCATTACGATTATTTTACGATTACATTATAAAATGTAATAAATGTAATATGTAATAATGTAAATCTAATCACAGTGAGAAACTTGAAACTGGTTTCCTTTCATTATGAGTTTCCTATGTGACCGAGTTTCATGTTTTTCAGTTGTGATCGGTTTTCATTTTTGATGATATTCATTGAAGATAATGCTGTGTTACAAGTATAGGATTTAAAAAATGGTAATAAAGCATTAATAGGATAAATTGCGGGCTTCTGGCATACCCTCCGAACATCTAAACCCCACCCCTACTATCGCAGGCGCCGCTATCTTTACTGCTACCACTGACCCCCCTCACTATCGCTATTTAAATTACTTATGTCTATACCTATGATTTATCAAAATATGTAACAGAAAAAAAATAATTTTCTACAAAAATATCGTTAATTTAAGAAATCAATTCCCTCCGAAAGACAAAAATATAGTTCAAATTAAAAATCCATTAATGAAAGTTCTGATATCATAAATTATACTTCAAATATTTGCACCAACACTGTACAACTTATTATATATTACCAGTGTTGGGAATAGATAATGCAAAATTTATCTAGATAATAATGAAAGATAATATGTCCAAATTCATCTAGATAAAGATAAAAGATAATTTTATTTTTATCTAGATAAAAAAAAGATATTTTCAAAAATTTTTAAAATGGTCAATATTTCATATTTATAATAATATCTATGAAGACTCAATTATAATCATTATTATAAGTACCTAGGTGTTTAATGTTTATTGTAGTAATGTAGTGTACCATTAAGCAGTATTTATATATAATATACAATATTTAATGATAGTTAATCACTAAAATGATACACAAAAAAAAAAAAATGAAAATTGCTTTGTACGTATCAGGATGAATACAGAATACATAAAAATTATTTTAAGTTAACAATATTGTTTTCCATATAATATTAATTTGATGATTTTCATTATTCTATAAGTAGTTACGACTTTGCGGGTTCCAAGAATGAAGTGATGACCATTCAGCATATGAGTGACGTGTGTATACTAAAAATCAAATACCTACTATATTTGAAACTTCCGTGGAAAAATAAGAAATTGAGTTTAAAAATATCAAAAATATTTTTCCGACATGAAAATACAAACAAAATGTCATACCAAGAAATAATAATTACTCAATAATACATGAATTATGATTATGAATACAAAATCTATATGTATAAAAGAAAGTCAGGTTAGTTACAGAATTTATAATTCAAGAACGGCTAGACCGATTTTGATGATCTTTAATTTGTTGGATTCGTCTCCGTATAAGAATAAAAATAACTCTAATCTTTACAAGAATACAGACAATTATCTAGATAAGTAAAAATCTTAGATAAGTAATTAGGTAACTTAACGTTATTTATCTACATAAGATGAAAGATGACAAAAAATCTATCTAGATAAGTCCCAACACTGTATGTTACACAAAATCGGATTCCGTAAAAAAGTGTAAATATCTACACCATCTTAATTATATTATTAAATATCAAACAATCATGTGTAAAAATATAGCATGAAGTATAACCCATGGCAAGTTTTTTTTACAACGGTATCCTCTGTAGGCCTATTCCACTTCGATTAAGTTAATCAAAACTCAAAGAGAAAAAGAAAATAGAAAATTTAGAAAATTCTAAAAAACTAAATTTTAATTTTTATAGTCATTTACTGAAATTGATATTTATTTATTATAAAAATTATTAATTGTTAAATTTTTTTAGACAAACAATGTAAACAGATTTTTTGATGGGCAGTGTATGTAAACTGTATGTAAAATTATATTAGTTTACATTAGAAAAGGAATAAAAAGGAATAAAAAGGAATCACACTGTATAATATCGTAGATATATAAAATTAATTGCTGCAACTTGTATAATGTATCTTATGGGTTTAGTCGCAGATTGTATAATGTTAACATTTTTAATGTCACAGTTTATATATCGACTTTTAGAAAAAGGTTAATTTTGTCGTAGTTTACAGTCTCCCAGTTGCCCAACCCGAATGGTCCATAAAAAAACAGGTAATCTTTGGTTTCTTTTGGGTATGACTTCATTAAGAATAAGCAATCCATAATCTTATAGGATTATTAAAGAAAATTAATTTAATAAAATTTAAATCAATAAACCATTCACAAAATAATTCACATACCATAGGTACACTTATGGAGGACTTACGCAAACAAATGTGTCGCGGCTTACTGGTTGGGAATGTTGCTTTAATGTTTTATTACTTCCATGGAATTCGTTAACGGCGCGACGAGTTGGACCTATAGAAATTTGCAAACAAACCGATGACTCGTGTTAAGAGTGTCACTAATAAAGTTTTATGGCACGGCTGTTACTGAATTCGGTGACTGACACGCAATAATTAATTATTGCGAGAATTATCTGTTGACATGCATTATACCAGCACTAAAAGTCTCGGAAAAATAGCAATTAGTTGTATCCTATTCCATAATTATTTTCACAAGAACTTCAAAGAGATTCCCAAAATAAGAGAGACCCTTTATTCAATCCTCCCACGTATTCTCACCGATTTTATCAGATTTGAACATTAGAGATATGAGATATTAATTATTTATGTGGATGAAATCTATATTCATTTAATTTTCTGGAATACATACTTTTCTACCGCTTCTCAGTAATTAAAAACTAATGATAAAAACTAAAATAGTTTATAAAACAAATAATTATCCAAACGGAAGCCATAGCCATTGTTGTAGACTAAAAAAAAAAAATGTAAAGAGAATATTTTTTTAATGTTTCGCCAAACATACGAAAACTTTTAGCTTCTTAAAAATTCTTGCGACTTTTGCCATATTTTAATTTAATTTCTACAATCCATAATAATGTAATTGTATTCCAACGAATTTTTTAAAATTATTCTCTACTGATAATTATAATGTTGCAGAGAGATTGAAAGGGAAAAACGTTGAGTGTTGTTTTTTTTTTATGAGATATAAACATCTATAATCATGAGAGTATATTAACATTAAAAAGTATATTAAATTTTCCGATTTTACAGCCTTTATTTTTTATATTTTTTCAAAATTAAACTTTTTTTTTCAAATGTATTGACTGTTGATCATTGTAGCAATTTAGTCAATTTATTTGTTTGTTTGTTTGTTTTTAATAATACAGTGAACAAACCCACCACGTGGATAACATTTTTATTTTCAATTCGCCGCGAATGTAAAGGATGGCTGATATTTCAATTATATACTAATCTAGAACTAGCTCGTTTGACTTGGGCATTATATTTCCGATCCGAGCTTTGTGGTATTAGGTTGTTGAAGTGATTGAATTGAAATCATCGATATAGTTACGACTAAATTCATTTGACATTACGAAAAAGGTTAGTGCGGATTAGGAGAAAGTTGGAACTTGACATTTTATGTGAAGTAAATCTGAAATTATTTTTTATTTACTATATGTATGGTGAATTATATAAATGAGTGAGTTTTAGAAAATTCATTAGCTGAAATATAAAACTATAATGAACGTAAAACGTAGTTATTATTAAAAATGTTGTGAAACAAATTTATATATAAATATAATTACTATATTGTTTTGTTTTTTGTATTTTTACAGTTGGAGTGTGTAAATATTTTACACGCTAGGTTCAAGTTCGATTAAAATTTAAATAGTAAATTAAAAACTGGACGTTTATGTAATCAACGTGGTGATTAAGATTAAACAGTTTTCCGAGGATCGTGGAATAAAATTATATTCATATGGTACTTGAAAAAAAGTAGTTAATGGCAAAAAAAAATCACGTTTAAAACAAACACTAAGTTTTTATGTGTAATTTAAAGTGTGAAATATGCGAAAGGTAAAAACAGTTAAGCGCTTAATGTTTTTTCAGTTGCATAATTTTTGTTTTTGTACAGTGAATTATAAAAAGAAAACTTATAAAGTACCCAATTCTAGTCGATCGGTGACCGAGGGATTCACCGAAAAGGAAACCGATGGTTATAGACGGTAGGAAAAAAAAACAATACACACGTTACCGCATATCATTATGTGTGCTTAGAAAGGTCACGTCATATACTGTTATGGGGAACACAAAACCTGTACAACGCGCATGCACATATCCAGACATGCGTGTCACCGTATAATATTCATGAAATAGCGATAAATTATCGAAATGCGTTTGTGGATTATATAATGTTATATGGCTCCTGTATACCTCTGCGAAGCTCACTAATGTTTAATAATAATTTGTAGACCGCGGTGTAATATTCCGATCGTTAGCCGACTGCACGTGTTGTTGATTTTATTCGTATTGCATGCGTAATGCTATTAATATCTGTGAAACGTTGACTCGAGCGAATTTGTCAATGTGAAAACAAAAAGCCCCGTAAATTATCTTCTTCGTTAGGTTAGGTTAGGTTAGGTAGATACAGTAGATCACATTTTTTTTCCATGGTTTTTTCACGATTTCGATGTGATAGTCAATGGGTATGGTGTTTTTAGCTCAGCGACTAATTGTTTTACGAGTCTAGTATGTTGTCTAGTCTGTTTTATAGATTATCATTTATTAGATTTCTATTCCCAGTTAACGGATGATGCCCTTTGAATAAAATACAGTATATATATATATATATATATATATATATATATAGAATATAATGAGTTATAGATAGTAGTATAAATAATGACAAATAAAATAAGAAATGAGGAGTCTTTTCTCTTAGTCGTAATCAGTGGCGTATCCACAATTTTTGTTACAATAACCCCCTACCCCCCCTGGATACGTCACTGGTCGGAATAGTTTATTATTGTCAATTATAATATAACTGACAATAATAAGCTATTTTGAGATATTATCTCAGATGTCAGTTGCTCACTTACAATTAATGGAGCCTCAGCATTTTTTGGAAGTAAAAAAGAATTTTTAGCGTTATGCCTAAAACGATAACTCGTTTTCTAATTTTTTCAATATCACTGAATAATTCATTAACACGCATTGTTGGGTTCAGTTATAAATATTAAAAATTAGGTTATATATTTTTATTATTGTTATTCATTATTATTATTATTGTAAAAAAATAATAAATAATTATTAGACCTTTTTTTTTTTGCTCATCAACAAATCTTCTCGTAAAGTCTCCTAGCTGTCGATTACTAGAGACTAAAAATGTTGAATGTAACTCACTTATTTGAAAATATTAAATTTTGATAACCTACCGTGTAACTATGAAAATTATCCCATGACTATTTGACCATTTAAAACCATACATGTAAAAGCGTAATAATAATATGACAATAGTCATGATAACTTGAATTTTACAAAGACTTTCAAATGCGTAAAGCGAAATATTTTTCAAAATTGTACAATATTATGTAAAACGATTTGTCCACAGTAAAGATGTACATTTAATAGTTTTAAAAAATCATATGCTTCATAATATTGTACACGAACACGGAATTTAATGGTGTTTATAACGAAAATCATTGCAAACAGCGTTCTATAATAGTTCACCTCTTATGGTTTGTAGTGCATTTTGATTTTGTAAATATATTGGGTAAAACACTAATGCGTACGTTCGTTATCAGCGATACCTTTATAAGCTAAACGATTCCGTACGACTTTACCTGATTTTTAACTACACAATTGCGTACGAAGTTTTAAACGTTGATGCCAATTTTCATACCGGTATTGGTGTATACCACATGCCTATATGAGAGAACTTTAAAAAGTTAATAAATACTTTGTGTTTTATTGCTTTTATTCTTCCTCGAGTGTCGTATTCGTTTTCAAATATTGGCAATCATATAAGCTATTTGATCTCTATTAACGACTGTTCTGAATAGAAATATCATTGATGTATTGAACCATTTTCAGAGGTTGTCCATTCGGGAAATTTGTGGTCTTCCACGGCTCCTTCTTCCAGCTACTTTGCCTTGTATTATTAATTGTAGTAGACTATATTTTTCTGTATGTCGCATAAAATGTCCCAGGTATTGATGTTTACGCGTATTTATAGTTGTCACTAATTTCGGATTCTTGTTCATTCGTTCCAATACTGTGACATTCGTTATGTGATCGCACCAACTAATTTTTAATATTCTGCGCTATATCCACATTTCGAACGCTTGGATTCGATTGATCGAAACTTTGGATAAAGTCCAAGTCTCTACTCCATAAAAAAGTACGGTAAATGCATAATAACGAACCATTCTTATTCGGAGATTCATACTTAGTTGATGGCTACAGAATATATTTTTTATTTTCATAAAAGCTACTCTTGCTTTCTCTATACGAAATTTTATTTCGTGCGAATGGTCCTTGTTGTCTATCAATGATTGTCCAAGATAATTAATTTTATGTACTCTATCTAAGGGACATTGTTAAGTCTAAGCAGATTTATCGGGCTTTGTTTTTTATCGATTATCATATATTTGGTTTTTTGGGTAGTTAAATGTAAACCTAAGTTTTCACTAGCTGTTACTACTTTGTCTAATATCTTTTGCAAGTGTTCGATGTTGCTAGCTGTTGCTAGCTATCAACACGGTGTCATCTGAATATCTTAAGTTATTTATATTTTTCCCATTTATAACAATGCCCTCCTCTGCTTCTTCTAAGGCCTTTGAAATTATTTCTTCTGAATATAGGTTGAAAAGTAATGGCGAAAGGATACGCCCTTGTTGAACTCCTCTTCGAATTTTAAAGTCATTAGAAAGTGTGTAATTTATTTTAATATTAACTTGTTGATGCCAATACAAATTCGTTATGAATTGTAGGTCTTTTCTATCTATATCAATTTTTCGTAAAACCTCAAACAGTCTTTATGTCTCACCTTGTCAAATGCTTTCTCGAAATCGATAAAACACAAATAAACATTTTGATTAATGTCTTGGCATCGTTGAACCAGTATTTGGATGCTAAATAAAGCTTCTCTAGTTCCAAGCCCATTGCGGAAGCCAAATTGTTCTTGACTCATATATTCTTCTGCTTTTTTGTAAATTCTGATGTGAACAATTTTTAAAAATATTTTTAGTGTGTGACTCATAAGACTAATTGTTCTATAATCACTACATTTCTTTGCATTTGCCTTTTTGGGTATTGCGACAAATGTGGAATGTAGCCAATCATTTGGAATGTAGCTTGTATTATATATATCATTGAACAACTCTATTAAGTGTGTAATGTAGTTAGAATTGGCCAAGGCCTTTAGTAATTCTGTTGGTGTTTTATCTGGGCCCTCAACTTTTCTGTTTTTTAAATTGCTTATAGCTTCCTACATTTCAGCTATCATTAAACGTTATTCCGTGATTTTCTGGCCGTATATCGTGGAAAAGTTCTTTTTCTAAGTATTGTTGCCACCTCTCGAATTTATCTTCCAAGGTTGTTATTAAATTCCCGTCCACATCTGTTAAGATGCTTTCTGGTGCTTTCGATATTACTTTAGCTGCTTCTTTAATCTTTTTATGTACATTGGAACTATCGTCTATTCTCATATAGTTTTCTATTTCTTTGCATTTATTTGTGAAGTACTCTTCTTTTGCTAGCCGTATTTCTCTTTTTATTTGTCTATGGATTTGTTTATGTTTTTGAACATTTACATTTTTATGTTTTCTTCTTTCGTTCATTAAGTTCATAATCTTGTCAGGAATCCATGTTTTTTTCTTGGTTTTTATATTTTGTCCTAGTTTACTTTTGGTTACTTCTGTAATGGACTTTTTAAATGACTGCCATGATTTTTCAATATTGACTTCTAATTTTCCGTTTACTGTTTTAATTTGTGACCATTCTATTTTATTCTCAATATCTATTATTAATTCTTTTTATATTTTCTTATCTGTTAAGGTGTCTAAGTTAAGTTTAATTTTCCTCGTGGGTTGTTTTATCTTTTTGAGTCTTATCTTGAATTTTGCTAATAATAGATTGTGATCAGAAGGGACATCTGCCCCTGGGTATGTTCTGACCATTCGGATTGCATTTTTATATCTTTTGTTAATTCAAATGTAATCTATTTGATTCCGTACTACATGAAATTTTGTATCAGCAGGAGATTTCCAAGTGTATGTTTTTTTGGGGAGTTTAAAACAAGTATTCATTACTGTTAGTTTCTTTTCTTTACAAAACTGAATCAGTCTTTCTTCACGGTCATTTCTTACTCCTAACCCAAACTCTTTGACTACACCTGGAATTTTACCTTTATCAATTTTGGTATTAAAATCTCCCATGATTAGATTAGTGTCTCTATCTTTAGTATATTTAAATGCTTTAATAAGATCTTCGTAGAAATCTTCTATTAACTCTTCGTCACTCTCAGCAGTTGGAGCGTAAGCTGCTATGATATTTATCTTATTTGGAATTGCTTTTAATTGTATTATTGATATTCTATCTGATATTGGTATGAATCCGCTTACTGCTCTGTTAATATCCTTATTAAGTATTATTCCGACACCGTTTCTGTGTCTGTTATCATCATCTTCCCCACTATAATAAACTGTGTGTTCGTTTATTTGGCACTTACCCGACTTAGGCCATCTTATTTCATTTATAGTAAGAATAGAGATGATAAGTTGAATCAGCTCGTTAGTTGTATTATGAATTTTTCCGGTTTCAAACATACTTCTAACATTCCATGTACCTATTCTTGTTATATTGCTGTTATTGTAGGGATTTCGCTGGTTGACGACCGAGGAAGCCCTACTTCTACTTCCACTGCAGAATCCGGGATTCCAATATCCTTGATTAGTAACGTTTTTATCTATGTAATTATTTGCTAACATGATTTTAACTAGGGAATTGAATGTAGTAGTTAACCGTTGCTTTGCTTTTTACATCGCGATATTACTTCTAAGAAGTAACATGAATAATTACACCGAACTATCAATACTTGATTTACGCCGTGATATTCTAGTGAAGTCATCGCTGCCCAACCACACTCTCTATTTGGTCCACTGGTGTTTATTGGTTATTAACACCTATCCTATATATCTAAAGGACATTAGTGTTGGGGTTGAGATTCTCCTGCCTACTGGAATCGTTCTCCTGGAACTTTCCGTCAGTAGGAGCTCGGGGTCCCGGGTTCGCTATACTCGTAGTATACAACACTTCCCCTGAGAGAATTGCTTTTATTACTTATGTTTATTGTTAATGATATGAAATATATCAGGTATAATGAAATTTCGTTATTTCCATTATATTATATGGTGTTTTCCGAGTTTCAGTAAAAGTAGTAGGTTATAGATGTCAAGGAATCCAAATTTAAACATTTTCAAATAATTTATAAGCAATAATTTCATTCAAATAAAAACTGTCGATTTTATTTATTTATTAATTACTTTTCTTTTATTTGGCTATCCTCATTTTATTTATTATTTATTAATTTTTTTTCTGAACTATTATAGAACTATATTTTGTCGCGTACTGCGTAGTCACACATGGACACTTACATAATAAGGGAGTTCCTGTGAACACATCTATGGATGGTTACACATATTCTATTTACAATTACTTAGCTAATCAAAACTACATATATTTATTACAATTGTTTAGCTAATCAAAATCACAACCGTGGACAAGTTAGATTATTAAATTAACATGGTCATTGTACGGGAAATTAAAATAAGTAGCAATAGAGCAATAGTAACCACATCCTGGATCTGTGCGTCATTGAATATGGGCCGGTCGAGAGATAATTCACAAATACAGAATTTACAGGAAATTATCATATTTTACTATCATTTTTCATATACACACACATACTTGGGATTTACACACACACTTGCATGTATCAGATATAAAAGGGACCAGAAAACAAGGGCAAATCAGACGAGTTTTGGCTATGCTGCACTGAGCACCTTCACGTCAGTGTATGTCATAGTCCGGACTTAGAAATATTTCAAAGTATTTTTATAAATTAATTGTTAGGACTTAGAATAATTTCTATAGTTCAAATTATTTAGACTTAGAATATTTACAATTTGTTCTACTTAGAATAATTTTATCAGTTTAATAAATGAAATTATTATAAAGAGTCTAAATTATTTCTTCACTACACCTACATCCAAGCGTTGACTAAGACGTTAGTACTGAAATTACGGATAAAACGGTTGGCACGCAACAAAATGTATTTTATATTTTTTAGTTATAATACGGTGAAATTAGTAAATTTGACAACGTTGCATTTCCATTTTCATACGCAATCGTGTTCTACCCTTTTGTTCTAACCTTCATACAGGTACCACTTTTGAATCCAATTTTTCAAAGAGTAATTCATGACCCTTCACTAATATGAATTTAAAGAGGGTAGAAAAATGTGTTCTTGTATATGTTATAATTTTGTAGAAATATGTTTCAGATATTATATGTTTTTTTCTTTGTTCCTCCTTGTGAGGCATCTGTATATGGAATGCAAAATCTTCAAAACTTTTTTTTCAGAAAACAGCCTATCTTAACGAAAACTTTCGAGTTGTAGAAAGTTATACTGAAAAATGAAAATCGATTTTTACCACATGCATGATATTATATGCTACAAAACCATATCGTTTCATATGAAGAACATTTTGCAAATTTTTAATTAAAAAAAATTCGTCCGAATACTATCACGGAATATAAACACTTTTCATTGATGTTTTAATATTAATTATTTAATCTGTACTTATTTTCCCTCAAACGATATTTTTTGTAATTCATCCGAACCCACGGAAAGATTAAAGCGGTAAAAATTGTTAGGTTTTGTTTTTTGAAAAAATCAATCCTCGAGAATCGAGTGAATTCGACGTGTTCAGTATGGTATGTGATTCGTAGTGTGCAAAATTGAATGTTTTTTATGATGCAGACATTTCTAATACATGTAACAGTACGCATGTAGGTGCTCTTGATCGTGCGATAAAATTAGCGCCATTAGACGGTAGCGTATTATCACTCGATTGCATGCGCTATATATGTATCATTAAATCGTTTGTATTTAGATATTGTGCAATATCATAGTATACATACACGTTTAAATGTCTATTGGGAGCTAAATATGTTAATAAATTAATTATTTTAATATTATCTCACATAAACTCGTATTATGGACAGGTAAACTTGTTGTGGTTATTTATTAATATATTATTATTCAGTTCGACGTTAGAAACACATACACACACACATGGATATGCATGCATACTCATATACTGATTTATGTCTGATCGGTTTAATCGCGTGTGATTTGAGTATACACGGACGTAAGGAAATGTGTCCATAAATTAATATTCTAGATCGGACGATAATTATTGCTATTTTATAATCTATATTAAAAAAAGTTGTCATGTAGAATGTATTTGCCTTAAAACCATTGGAGTGTAAATAATAATCAATCAAAATAATATTAATGATCGCAATAAAATGTGGACATTGTCACTGCTGCAAGCTTATATGGACCCACATGGCGAGATAATATTTTAAGCTTACTTAATAATATGTTGCTGCACACAATACATATGATTGCACAAAGAAAGTTCTGAAACGATTTTAAACATTTTGAAATCGTTTTTTGACATATGACCAACAGCACTGACACGGCACTTGATATCGTTTCTGATCTAGATATTACTACATTTTTAAAAACCATTCTTGGTGCTGATATTTTGAGAAAGTTATGTTGCACATTTTGCCAGGGCCTGGGCAAGTTAACGATTTTTTTTAACTCGTTAAGTTAAGTTATTTTAAAATAAAAAAGTTAAGTTAAATTAAAAATTACATATATTTTTTTCGTTAACTCGTTAAGTTAAAAGTTAACTTTGAAAAAAAAGTAATTTAACTTAGTTTAAAGTTAAAATTTTCTAATTTGCAAAAATAAAAAATTGGACACATAATATTAGTTTTTATGCTCAAGAAAATTACTGGGGAAATTTAAAATGATACATAAAAGTATTAATTAGCTATCAAAAAAACCAAAAATTAAAAATAATAAACTTTCACAAAAATATAATAAGCTAATAGAGTAATAAACTAATAACAATATACTATAAATTTTAACGAGATGTGAACAGAACACATGCTAATTGAATAATGAAATTAAATTGGAAATTATACCACAGTTATTTTGTGATTAATCCTCCATTGACACTCACTCTCATGGTATTTACTATTTTCACAGAATATTCTTAGGATTTCCATGGGTTTATAGTGTTTATACAATAACAATGTTATAAAAATGTAATGATAAAATATAACTCATACAATGACTATTAAAGTTATTATTCATATTAATTTCGTCTACAGGAAATTCATATTAAAATAGTAAATTATAAATATACTAAAAATCTCAATTAATAATTTGCATTATTCTTTACACTAAAATTAACTTAATATAGCTAGTTTTAAATAAAATTAACTTAATATTAACATGTTCATCTTACAAAAAAGTAACTTATTAAGTTAAAAGTTAATTTGTAAAAAAAGGAACGAATTAATTAACTTAATTAAAATTAACTTAACGTTTTAACTTAATTTTAATTTTTAATTCGTTAATGCCCAGCCTTGCATTTTGTTATATAAAAATTTGAGCGTAAAAAATTATCATATTAATGAATAGTTTAAGATTATAGAAATGTGACGTAATTTAATTTTGAAAATCTTTATGTTTTTTCAATTTTGCATATGATTATCATTGTGTTATGTTATTATTTTTGTCTATGGTTTTAAACATGTATACGCATTCAGCTACACCGACCAATACGGTTCAGATTTATAATATCAAACTATTAGTTTTGTTTATAATTAAACGATAAACAATCAACTTTGATTCAGTGTTACAACACACCGTATTTAAGTTTGCTGGAAGGTGTTTACTTATTGTGTTATTTATTTGTTTATGTACACGTTAAACTAAATTAATTTATTTTATAAATTAAAATCAAATAACTGCATACATTTAAAAGCTAATTTTACGAGTTATATAATTAAATTGAACCAACAAACATATTGACAATATATTATTAATATATTAATAATAATTAATTATTCGATTACTTTATTAGCAACCATAGAAACAACAAACTGAAACTTAAAATTTTAAAGTATTTTTAACCTTAGTTCCTAGCGTTTAACTTTCTTAACAGTCTAATCAAGTAAAAATAAAAAAAAATAAGTATAAAAATATCTTTACTGCCATGTTTAAAGATATAACGAATGTTTTTAGTATTAGTAGGGATAATCAGGTACATATTTAAGAGGTAGTCGATAGAATAAATCACTTATTTAGTAAGTCATACAACTTATTCAACAACATATTAATGTTATAATCAATGCAAAAATGTTTTAATAATGCAAGCAGTGCTTGACTTCAGAGGGAATGTAGGGGAACAAAGTACCCCAACTAATTTTCAGAAATTTTAGCGTCTCCTTAATATTATTACGTTATAATTATAACGCTTAACAAGTCTTGGGGATACTATTTTCTTTAAAGTAAACAAAGTCTCCCTTTAATTTTGCTAAGTCGAGCACTGAATGTAAGTGTAATTTTATTTTTCCATAATGCAAACAATGATAGTAAATACAAAATATAATTGATTACTTAAACTAAAAACTTGAATAAAATAGTTGGCATTCAACATATTATGAAATTATTTATTTTTTTTACTTTTCATTTTTGTTTTCATACTGATATTCATGATTATATTTGTGTTGGTAATATAATTTGTTTTCAATAGTTACTGGTATTAAAATTTTAAAATTTCGTCCAAGATTTCCATTTGAACAACATTGTTTTTGAAATAGATTATTAATACATAGTAAATAAAAAAATAAATAAATAGTTTATATATAGAAATAAAAAAATAATATTTAAACAAAAGCTTAGCCTGGAGTATTATTAAATTTGTTAAATATGACTGGTCCTGAATTAAAAATTCATCGTCAGATATATACAAAATTAATAAATTTATGACTCTTAGTCGTATTTTACAAATATAATAATACTCCAGACTAAGATTTTATTTATTTATTTATAACTATAAAAATATATATAAACTATTTGTTTACTTATTTACGATTAATAACCATATAATAATTTTTAATTTTATTAAAATTTTTTCTTATTTTATTGAATAACAATGCTCAATATTTTAGTTTTTATCTATACAGTTTGAGTTCATCATAGTTATATATTAATACGATATTCTCCTCCCATCTCTTAACCCACCCCACAAGACTCAATGAATTAAAGTCTCTAAACGGTTTTATGCATTTTAAGCCATCAACCCGTAAAGCCCCTTTATAGATATATGACCCACCATGAATAATTTATAGAGTATCATATTACCTATAATAATTTGCTATTTCAGATTAGTGACCTTTAGGATACCGGACATCCTGTATATAGATATATTATTTACACAATGTTCACAGAATCTTGCGAACTGTACGCTATAATAATAAAGTATATTTGAAACAAAAAAGTGAAAACTTAATGTTCATATTATTTGTATACATTATGTATGTATAAATATTACAAATGTTAAAAATTTAAATCATGTTTTTAATACGTCAATATTTATTTTAATAAAAGAAAATAAGAATCTGTGTTGGAATATTAATGTTTGAAACATTGAAATTATTTTTAAATAATTTAAAATTTTATTATTTCTTTTACCCCCACACTGCGTACGGCCACATGCACAAGTTAGTGTTACTTCTAATGGACTACATGTTCCGTTGCAGTTTCATATTGGATATCCTTAGGACCGCTGTTGTTTCATACGGTACATATCTCACTCGAAACAAAGAAAAGTACAAGGAAAATATAATAGTGTACCAGTGTAAATAGAATCATTTGTGTTTGTTTGGCATTTTAAATAACTGTATACCATGTTTATAATTATTATTTTTATTTATTCATTTGTATGCTGTATAATAATACTATATCGTACTTATTTATATTTACCCGTTGATTATTTATAATTGTACATTACGTGGTATTTTAAAATTAACTACTTGAATTAAATAATGGTCAAAATAATAAATTTGTGTACATCAATTGATTTTATTTCAGTGTTTTTGTAAGTTTAATAAATTAAATTTACGCGACAAGTTACTGTCCTCGGATTGATGGTTTGTTGTTGGTAAAAAATAATTTTCAGTCCCACCGATCGGACGATAACTGGTGTACTCAACGTGGCATGTGTTTGGCGAAATAAAAAAGACGGTGATGTTGTTGAAAAATAGTAAGGATGAAAAATGATAGTGTTGTATGTGATGTACCTCCATGATCGCGGGACTGTGTCGAAATAACAATACTATTTATATTTGTCAATACAATTAAATGCCATTAGTAACGATTATAGTAACAACATTGAAGATTTAAATACATTTAAAAAAATTAATTGTTGTAACAAATGTTATATTTGGTTTATTTGCACAAGGTTTCTTATCGTTGACATAACGATAAATATTATGCTATGTCATATAATTAATATTCAATTCTCTGACTGCAATACGATCGAAAGGCTATAGGGTAGGTTGCTGGAGTAGGTAGGTAGAAAGAACAATGAACTCGTCAGCCGTGGTTCGATTCTAGTACATTTTTTTAATTTTATTTTTTTTATCAATGTCGCAGTAAACATTGTTACAGAATAGTTAATTGTACAGTTATCTGGAGCGCTACTCGCAGTCTCAATATTTAACCCAGGAGTTGCCTATCTATTGTATATACTAATCTATGCACATACAGCGACGGACGGGGCAAGTTGAGGATGTGCACGAGCTGTACCGTAACATAAATATTGCCGATTGGTTGTGGATGGGATCGTAGTGTTTTTCTTTGGACCGGGTCAGTCAAAAATAAAACTACCTGATTTAATCGGTAACTCTCGTTGTTCACAACAAATTAACTAAACTATAAAAATAATTTTTTTTTTAAACCCTACTACTCGTTGATTGGCAGTATTCATTGTCAACGTTATACGGGATTTAATCAATACGAAAGACGTTACAGATTTTGCGAACAAAATAAACGACATTGACCGTTGTAATTTTTAACGTTAAACGCAAGAATTTCATTTTCGCGCTCTCCCAGGAATCGCTCTCAGGGTGTAGGCTCTCCCCCCCCCTTGCTACGGCCCTGGTCATTAATGATAAAAATAAGTTTATTCGTGTTATAATATAGGAGGAGTACAGTAATAACGTCAATCATTGATGTTAGACCAGTAAATATTCTTAAACTGATGCAGTAGGCTTGCCACAAAATTTTTGCGTTCTACGGCTATGGAATTACCCCCCCCCCCCTTCGATTTCGTACACGTTTTTGTACACGACCTGATCCGCGGGTTTTTACGAGTCTTCCGCTCGTCGTGTTTCGTTCAGGGGACTGGACTGAATTGGAAATTTCTATCGGGAAAATTAAAAAAAAAGGCCTACTTTGATACATCAAAGGTATAAAAACAACCCTGAAGAAATGTATATTTTCATTTAAAATGATTGTAAATTATTTTGAGAATTTGGACACTTAATATTATTATTAAAAATTAAAAGACCGTTTATTCAATTTTAGACAGTTTCTAATGCAATCGCAATAGAAATGGCGTTTATGTTTATCGGCATAATGAGCCTAAACCAATAAAACTAAAAACAAAAAAAACTTCACAACGAATATAAGCGGTCCAAATGGAAACTTCCGGTATCCTGCCTACCCAATCCAGCCCCGGTTTCGGTAATGTTCGCGAAATCCATTCGTACATCGCGCAAAATGTGAACATTTATCGTGATTATTATTATTATTATTATTGTTCGTCGTGCACGTTCTGTTGTTGCTCGTTCGTGTTCTCATACGGACAGCTTTTATTCAAACGTGTTACGCTGATGTACCATATCGATGTAGTTCCGAATCGCGAAAACCCAAAAGCAGCGCTGAGTGTCGTTTTTGAAAATCGATCATCGAAAATCATCATAACTGTTATTTCGGATTCGTGTTTAAATCTCGGGAAAAGTACTTTGAAAAAATAAAGAAAAAATAATACCGTTGATTATCTCATAAAATGTTGATAAAATACGTAAAAGTATATTTCATAAAATGTGCGAATTATACAAGAGCGAGAAAAAGGATTTATGGCGATATCAATTTTTCTCAAGGACACTTGATATTTCATAGAGTAACTGAACATCTAACCAATCCGACAGTCTAATTCAATTATTGCGCTTAGTGTTGGGCAATGATATGATATTGTGTATCGATATCGTTCCGATTTTTCCGATATTGTATCACGATATCGTATGTGAAATTTGCAGTTGGTACAATAAAATCGTGAAATTTTATCATACGTACTTCATTATTATTTGTTATAATTATTAATTAAAATTTGTTAATAGGATTTTTAATGTCCTTAAAAATCGCAAAAAAATACCTTAAAAAAATGCAATAATGACTTAAAAAACTCAAAAAAATAGCTTTTTAAAATTTAAAAAAATAACATTATATGTACATAAATATTTTATTTTACTTCATATATCATATATTAATAAATAAGCAATTATTCTTTGTTGTTACACTAAATCATGAGAGTGTGCCTCCTGGTGTTCCCCAATAAGTTTGTAGATATACATATTTTTTTCTTGTTCTTAAATTTTTCTCTACGTTGTACTCCATTTATATGATTATCTTATGATATATGTTGTATCGTAAAACGTTTATCAACTGCAACTTTTACATTGCACACCAACACTAATCCGTTGGTAGAAAAAATCTATAATCTATAATTTTAAATTCAAAAACACCAAAAATGATTTAAAAACCCCTAAAATGCCCTAAGAAATGAGAAAAATTACCTTAAAATCAAAAATTGTTAAAAAAATGCAAAAAAATGCAAAATAAAATTTCTTATTCTAATTTAAAAATACATAAAACATATCTGTAAGAAAACGAGCATCGTACAGAAAGCTTCAGAAAAAATTGCAAAGTGCATCGAAATCCCAGCCCTAGTTATTAACTAATCAGAAATACAGTCAGATAATTAAATAAATATTATAGTACATTTTGTTAAGTTTAAACTTATGACTATTAAGATTAACATAACTAAACAAAACTACTCTCTTCATCTCTAACATCTTCAAACCCAATCGCTGCATCCTAGAAAATAAATTTTTTATAAATATTTTTCAATTAAATTGTTTGATATATGTATTTTGAATTTTATAAAATTCAAAAGTGTATAGTTTTCTTACCAAAGTATGGTCTGATGTTTTAGTGGATTTATAATAAGAATTCAAAAAGAGAAGATTGTTAATGCGATCTAAAGATAATATATTTCTCGTCTTTTAAGTTACACATGTATAAACTTTATCAGCTGACAAAAATTATAATTTATTAGTTATTAGTTAATGGTTTATTATGCAGCACACACAATAAAGTGTACTAAAGCTTAGAATCTAAAAATAAAATGTATTTCGAGAAAAATTATTAAATTTTATGTCATGATATATCATACAATTATAAAACAATATCGGCGTCAAAAATGTGTCACGATATCAATATCGCATTAAATTATCGATATTATTGCCCATCACTAGTTATTCTTATCGTATGAATTAATTAATTAATTGTACATTGTAAACGTATAATAATTAATAGATATTGCAATAAAGTTAATAATCAATCGCTCTAATGATAATTTCATATGTTATTAGTAACGTTTTACTTTGGCTTAAAAATTGTATATCATAAATTAAAATAAAAAAAGGTCATCAGTAACCGTACAAATTTTAAGTATAGTAAAACAGTTTAAAGTCACCCAAATTATCTGTGCCCAAATATCTCACGTATAACTATAAATGTTGTCATACCATTTTTCATTTTAATCCAGTGCTCATTTTAACAATCGTAATGTATATATTTATTGTATGATCAGATATAAAATATTTTTTTATATTTTCATATGTCACGATTTATAGTTTTTTTTTTTTTCATATATATAATAACCTGTATATGCCCGTGGGTGTCAAAATCTTAAATTCGTCCCTGAATACTGATTATTTGGTTATTTTTACTGATTATTTGGTATATAATACGTTACAAAAAAAATAAAAATAAAAACTATTACAAGCCAGTAGAGTATATTTAAATCGACATCACGCATTGGCATATCACGCGGAAACGGAATTTATATGAACGAATAGGATTCGAAACTTACTGGAAACTAAAGTCCATTGAAGGCCGAATGGGTATGTGTAAAATAACACAAATAACCATAATTATCTACGTGCATACAAGATACGGTGGTAAGTACACATTGTGTACAAGTTGTGCGTAGAAATAGAAACCGTGGTCGCGTTACTGTTGCGGTTCGATTACTAAATAATTATCTATACGCGTCTTATGCGGCATTATGTATTATTACATTTCTACGAAATTGTCTATATATGAGTTTACCCATTATAGTTATACATCGTAAGCAGACCTGGTAAACAGGGTATCCAAAACATATTCACGGGTTCACGGGGAGATACAATGTACAACACATTCACCCTACCTACACAACCCATACCGCAGTTACAAATATTTTTACTGGACATTGAAACAAGGAAATTTTAACGAAATGTGGTTTAGTTTATTATTTCATAATGTATGGCATGATATTAATATTTATATATCGTATTATACTTAATATCATTTGCATAAGTAGTATTTTAATCTATTCAAACTTAGTACTTCACAAGATACATAATATTTTTGTACACATATAGGTGAATTGTAACGAAAAATTGAATCATATTGTTTAAAAATAGTTTGTCTATACCGCTCTGAAATGGTATCAATATCGGTATTCAAAGTCATAATATTATCGTTCCAAACATTGGGTATTTAATTTTCTTTCGCACTTTTATTCAAGGTATCCGTGGACCTATAATACGTTTTATGCGGAATAACGCGTTATGAGCATTCACTATGCTAATGAAAAACCACAAAACCACTAATCACATACATTTAAACGTACGAACAAACAAAAATATTAGTATAATATTGATGCATAAGAGTCAAAATTCGAAATACGATTTAGGAATCGATCGCATCACGCGCATATATTATTAGTCAACCGACAAACACGATTTACGTGCCGCCGGACGCCAAAGAATCGTAAATTATTGTTATTATTATTGCATTATATTATAAAATATTTGGTTATCTGCTCGATGATGACGATCAGAAACAATATTGTGAGTGCACAGAGTTTTGTTTTTTTAAATTGTTTTCCATCGAGTCGCGCATCGACGACGATGGTATGAAAGTTTAAACAGGGATTTTACAATTCGTGTTCACATCTTCTCCGCACACGCATGTGGGATGAAAATTGCAGATACCACTTTACAGTAAATAATATTTATAATATGCCGTATACGATTGGTTTAATGCGAGGGTAGACCAATGTTACCACATAGCTCGTGTTTCATGCTCGGAAACAGGTTAGAAAAAAACTGTTTATGAGATTCAGTAGATATGCTTCGTATCGTTTTACGGTCAAATTTTCGATCTTTCTAAGTAAATAAAAATAAATATGAGCACTTGGTCGACTGAATATTTTCCAAAATGTTTTGTTTGCGATTTAAATACAGAACTGGATTAACTCCGTGGCTGGCATTTTAAAAAGGTTATTTATTTTTGTTCCCTAAATGTTAACATCTCGAAGGACAAATAGTTATGGTGAACTGTGTACGTAGAAAAAAACAAGAAAAACAAACAAATTATTAACGGTATGGAAAACAGAGTTTAAAAAAAATAATTTGATGGGCTTAGATGTGATAAGTCAATCTGTTTTTGTTAAATAAAGATTAGCATTTTTATTGAAGATCTAAAAAAAAATTCTAGTATGCCCTGGCCTATGATTATTCGGCGTTGAATATTATATATGACAATTTATTAAGACGGTGTGTGCGTGTGTGTATATACATTTATGCAATGCGTTCTTTTGCTATTCATCGATTATTGTAACTGGTCCTTTGCTACGCTGTTCATCCATATCAGTCCTAAACTCGTAAATGTGTGCACAGTTGGACGTAGCGTGTGTTTTTAAAATCTCGAAACCAATGGCAATTTTATAAACATATATAAACTATTAATGTCAATACCATAATTAATATTAGTTTTATAATGTTTAAATAATGTTATTTTCCCGATTATTGAGCGTTGTTTATTAAATTGCTCTGGTGTGAATTACAGCAATAAAATGTTTGCTGGAAACTATTGCACAATGTTAGCCGTGCAAACAATATCCAACCGATAATGGGTCGTTTTTTTCGGTTTATTTATATTTATTGTGAATAGATCGGAGGATTGGTTATAAAATAAGACGGCCTCGTACACCATACAAAACTAGTAAATACATTTAAGACCATCGTGAATGGACGGTGTGCATTTATTACTTTTCGTTTGCCGATAAATTTCGTCGTGGTTTTTAATTACGATTCGTTTGGACGTCGGAAGGTTTCGGGAACGATTTACCGCCACTACATTATTATACCCACGCAGTTGAACCTCTCTCTGTGATAGTATTACACCGTGCAGTCGATAACGAGCGGCTAGGGCCGATTTCGCCCCAGGTCAGCCCGAAAACGTGCTGACACTGCATTGCATTACTCAAAATACGAATAATAATAATAATAACAATAATATGCAACGATAACGAAATTTGACTGGGTATGCCGGTTATGACGACGGGCTGAAATCGTGTTGCAGGTAAAACATCGTTTGTCTCACGCTTTGATGTAGCATAATAAAAAAAAAAAAAACGATTTTAACCGGGTTTTATAATTTTTATGTCGATTCCCACCCCCTTTTCCCTTACCAAATCTGAAAATACATGTTTTTCGTTTTAACACTGAGTGAAACTAAAATTGAGTTGTAACCAGTAACGCAATACATTGGCTGTAACAAGCAATTACGTTTCTTCAAGGGTCTCTACGCTGTTCAGTTCTGAAAGCCTCTTGTATAATTAATGTGGGTTGGTTAGAACTCAGAATCTGTTTGTACACAATTTTTAAAATCCAGAAACAAAAGAATATTAGAAAGATATTTACAGAAATAATAAGACCATCTTAAGAAATGTTAGCTATTTATTGCAAAAAAAAAAAAAAAATGATTTGCACCAATAAATTAAGGATTATTGGAAAAATATCAAAATTAAATTTAAGTAAACATATACCACATTTTTCTGTCTGAATTATTCCTGCAAGTACCTCTAACATCAACCACTTTCAATCTCTAAAAAACATGGCCCGATTACTTTTTATTAATAATAACATCGTAGTTTGTTACAAGTAAACGTTTTATTTTATTTTTTATTGGATAATAATTAGTCGATGTCTACACGATATTCTTATACTATCAAAAGCCGGTTCCAGTCTCCGTTCGGATCGGGGGGTTAAAAAAATGGACGCATGTAAACTCTACCACAAGAACCTTTTTTTACTGTAAACTCCGCCAGAAAAAAACAGGCAAAATTGGGTGTAATAAACTCCGCCAGTGAAGAAAATCAAGTAGTAGTATAAAATTAATATGATTGATTATTAAAAAAAATATAGTATAATATCATATCATATAGTTCAAATTAAATATTTAAATTATAGTAAAAAAATCGTTATTAAAAATCGTCCACAATTAATATTTTAATGACAGTAAAAAAAAAAAAAAAAATCATAATAAATAATCGTTTACCTAATAATCCATAGTAATAATATATAGTTATGTCATGTATGTAAACTAAAATAATGTGATATACTTTGTAAATATTCTAAATCTTGTATTACTCCATTAGTGTACCTATTTACAGCATCCTGTAATACTGTCATTTTTTTTTATTTCGAATTTTTTAACTTATTTACTCGAGATATTTTATTTAGTTTTATATAATTAGGGTTTGAAATTCGTTAAGAACTTTACTAAAAATATGAAAATTCGGTTGACTTTTCTAAAATGAATTTCATTGATGACCATGATAGGATTCACAGGCCAAACAAAAAAAACTGGCGGAGTTTACAATCGCCCAAAAAAATACGTCACTCACCCTGAGAGGTTAACAACACGCCACCCTATCGGTGGCTATATCGTTGGTAGGTATGGACTCTCTGCGTGAGAATAATGTGCACGATGGTCGCCTCGTGCAGTCGTGGTTTTCGAGACCTTTTCGTTAGCCATAAGTGCGTTGTATGTCCATCACGACTCATTACGAAATGTTTCGCATCCGTCTTACGCACGTCTAACTATATTGTTTTGATGTCGGTGTACTGGAAATAGTTATTATGTATTATTGATGGCATAACATGGTGTAGAAAATACCAGTGTCAAAGACGAGCACTTGATCAGAGATTTTCTAGTAGTCACCATTTTCCATAGTTTGATCTACCAGTGTACGATTTAGCCCGAACAAGTCGGCTTTCCGAGTTGACTTACTGCCAGTGCCGCGTTAAGTTATGTAGCCGCCCTGGAGAAAATTAAAATATACAACCCTTAAGAAAATTACAATTCAAAATAAAAAATAATATATGTAATAGAAATAATATGTATTATAGTTATATAGTCATACAGGAAAAATTATAATTATATTGTTTTTATTTTATGTTGATCCTCAACAATTTGCCGCTCCATCAAACATCATACAATTTTCTACCCTCGGGGCAATTTCCCCCCCCCCTTGCCTTCCATCATTAAACGCGGCTCTGCTTACTTCAGATACGTTTACATATCAACAAGGTGTTTTATCAGTGGAGCGACCGAATTTGGTCGCAAGGCCCTTCAGCGGAAGGGCTTTATTAAATCGATAGACAAGGGGGCAGACATGACGGAATCAGAAGTTCGCAAATTCGACGTAATCGGAGTTACTGAAATTGAAAGCGCTGGACCAACGTAGAGCTGAGCCTTCGCCGGTCGTACAATGCGGGTGACGCAACAACGTTTTACCGCGTTTGTTATAAAATCAATAGTTCGGCTCAGGTACTCAATACGCGTCACATTGCGTGAAAGAGTGGATCGTGTCGTACCACAAGCAGACCGTACCGCGGACTGTAAACGCTGTCTAAACGCGAGGTCGTTTTTGCTCAACCATTTGGGCCGAAAATCGGTTCGCAGCCGAATACGTTTGCCGTTCGCAATCGTAAGCAATAATCGGACAAAGAGAACGTCAATGTCTTAATAACCGCGGTAGTCCCACGCTTACGAGAACCATCCGCCCGGGCCCGTGTACCCGTGTTGTAATGAACGCGTGCGTCCGTGGCCGTCGTACATTGTATTATATAGTTTAAGAGTACACCCGACACACGTATATCAACACAATGCAATACGTGTCTACACGGTTATAGTGGTCGAGTTGTACGAACAAAACAACATCAAACTCTCCGAGCGAGGTCGTACTTTTTTCATTTCATTCTTCTGCGCCCGTTTCGTCTGAAAATAGGTTTGTAGAAATGTTTACACGGTAACCGTTTTGTTTACAATGTACGAGAGTACATACAGCAGTCGTTTTCAGCAGAGATTTGAGAGCGGCGATCAACCCCCTCCGTTCATCTTCTGTGGAAGTGGCATTTTTTCGTTTTTTTTCATCATCGATTCAGGGTTTGAATATGCTGCGTCAAGAATGTAATTGCAAAATATAATCCGGAGTGCGCGTAAAACGTTTGAACAGTTCAGCAATAGCTATTGATTGTAGAACGGGCTGTTGTAAAGACTTCGGTCACTTACACGCTTGCAAACAATTATAACGTACCTACTATTGAATAATACGCATGTTTACTTGTAAATGAATACGAGTAAAAATATTGAATACAAAATATAGTGAAAAATACATTTTGTACATTGTATTTTAGAAAGGTACGAGTTAATTTTTTTCTGTTAAATATGTTTTTCCTTCTTTATTATTCGTTTGTATTTCAAACTATATTAAACGAGAACAAAATTATTTGCTGTCAGATATTGACATTACGGGATAGAGCAATAGGTGAATAAGAGGTAAAGGATTGCTAGCACTCGAACAGCTGGAAAATGCGTATAAGTGCGCGTATGTGCCTATGTGTAAGAAAGATATGATGTATAGATAAAATTATTTTTTATGCTTTATACGTCGTCGTCTAACAGATAAAAAACACGGTAGCGTATCGAAGATTATGTGTTCGAATGGAATCACAATCGTTGGTACAATTTTTTTTCGGATTTTCTTATTTACTCGTAGTTCCCAAAATGTTTACCTGTTATTGCCTTTTATTGAATTAATTTTAGTCACCGAGTCCGGAAACGAATACAATACAATAATAAACAAACATCAGTTCGTCTGACATTAGTTTTATTTCTTTGTGAACCTTGGTGCGAACCCTTGAACGGGCTCGCGGTGCATAGTTTTGGGACCGCTGTTGAGCAAGCGATTCTTTGGTGGACGTGATATATTATTTCGTTTTAAATATTAACGGCACGAATGGGTCGTGTATATGGATCAACAGATTTTTCCGCGTTGGACAACGACAATTGCAGTTTTGACCGTTTGTTCCTTTCTAAACGTTGAAAACGCGTTTGGCGTAGACGTACGAGGATGAACGATGCGTACGGGGAAAAGGAGATTATAACATACACGACACAAAGACCTGGCGCCTATGTACCGTTTACTATGCACTCCATTCCGGCCATTTGTGACATGTTGTGCAAAATATAACATTACGCGCGTGTGTATATACGTTTTGGAGGATTAAAACACACAATCCCGTCACGGATATGGCTTTCCAACTGTAATACAACGTCAGAAACGGGTCCAGGTGCTCGCGGACGTACAGACGCTCTTACGCATACGCAGGTCGCATTGGCGTACGACAGCAACCGTGTGCGAATTTTCTGGACGAAATGTCCTTTAATTACCTAGTTAACCTGTTATTAGAACATTAAAGACATTTTTAATTAGAAATTTGTATAAATTCTCGATTCCGTCGAACACGTTGATTTTTGGGATGATTTTCAAACAATCTCGAAGTATGATAGACAGCACGAAGTAATATGTACTTTGGTGCATTGTGTAAGTCATGTCATTAATGGATTTAAATTGTAAGCGATTATTTAATATTACGCAATAGTCTCACGACTTTTAAGTGATTCTATATATTTCATCTCGGCAATAACAAAAACACAAAAAAGCAATTATATATTTTAACTTGGTTTAGAATTTTTATATTATTGTATTATATAAATTTTTTAACATTTATTTTTTCATTCTTATTTTATAATAAAAAAAAAAAATAATAATAATAATAATAATAATAAAATGAAATATTAAATACATCATATTATGTAATTATAAGTATGAGTTGTAGTTTTATACACATATCCAATGGAAGATATATAATCATGTTTATTTGTAGTTTTTCGTGTCGTTTGACACGTTTCATTAAATTTGAATTAATATTATATTATTTAAGTTACAAATCGACTGGGGATTATAAGAAACACAATGAAACTTTGGTATATTATGAAAGTTGCAAAGATATGGTATTAAAGACGGTATAATTGGAATAACTTTGCATGCAAGATAACGTGAAACGAAAACGACTAATTAAATAAGGATCAAACGTTTCTCGTTACCAAAGTCGTCTGTATAAAACGATTAAACCGTACAATTTAATCAAAGGTCTGAAAAGAAAAAAACCTGAATATCATTAGCGATTTAAATTAATCACTGATACGTATTCGAGACGAAGAACTAGCTTACGACATCGTTTCGAGTCCAACATTGTATAAACCAGACAGTGAAGAATATATTATTCTATTATTTAGACAGCGGTTTTTATTTTATTTTATTTATTTTTTTTTAATTTGGTTGCGGCTTTTCTCTATTGCGAAGTCAACAACAATGAATATTTATATGGCTAAATACGGTGTTTGCAAATAAAAATTTACAATATAACGTATAAAGCTTTATGTTTGCACTATAGATTTTCAATATACGCGAATGAATCCATTCATTTTCAAGGTCTACACATGCAGTGGCCAGTGGTCTAAATAGATCCGTTGTACTATACAAATCGGTTGTCGCGATAATTATGCTAAAAATTTACGAAATCGTTTTCGAAAGTGAAGTGTTTAGTTTTCTGAAAATCAGTGCAGCTACGATGATATTATTATAATAGACTCTTTATAATGCTATACCCGTCGTCCAATGTCGATTGATGTATATCGCACTGTGTACACATGTAATATACGTAATACTCGTATAATAATAATGTGTTGATAAACGTAAACATGTAGAGAGTGGTCATCGAAGCACAATGAGCGTGCGGAGTGTGTGCACAATATTATACGTGATCTGGTGTACGGTATACATATCATGTTTTTAGTACGCGTTTGTATTATTTATATGCGTATGGGTACGCAGTGGTGGCGGTCGGCGAAAAAGAAAACGATTTCAAATCGTATGTTCAACAGTGGTTCCCAAAATGTTTTAATTCGAACCTCCCTAAAAGTAAAAAACAATCATCACGCCTCCAACGAATATATTATAACTAAGACACGTAAATTTGCAATAGTTATTTATTAATATTCAAATATTTTTACTAGTACAATTACGTAGGGTCCAAAGTATTCGATTTTCACTCCGCACCTCTCCCGTTCAGTGGTCGCTTTTTTCTCCAGGAGCAGCGTCTTGCGGTTCATTTACGTATTGCAACTCTATATGACTAAATTTACTCTCGAATTTATCAATTATTTAGTGCGCGGTGACTATTTTTTAATTTGGTTATTGTTTACGGCTTCATACTTACGTACGAAAAGCAAGTTTTATAACGAATATCCGTAAGGACATGGTTTTTATTAAGAACGCTTGCGCTAACCGTTTGCCTGGATGCTCCTGTTACTACCGATAAACAAATAGTTGCTGCTAAATTTGTGTGATTTGCTTGAACTGTAATCATATACAGTAGGAATATTATTTTCTTTTTGATAATACCCATTGATATTAAATGATTAGAACATCGTCGGGTTAGCTTTTTTCAAGAAATCTTCACTTCCATCGAGAGATTTATTTAAATTGGGTGATAAGTAACTCATATAATAATAAAAAAAAAAAAAAATTACATTTGAAGCAGTAAAAATATTTTGTTTGCGAAGTATATATATAATGCTAAATAAGTAAATAAATGTATGTTTATTATACTTGATCGAATAAATAATCATGTATTGCACACTTGCAGCTCACACATAAAGCATTGGTTTTGCGTGCTTTTGTAAGAAGAAAAAAATAAAAATAAATTACCTGTTCTTCAATACAAATAACCTGTTCAATCGAAAAAATAAAATATAAATTTTGTTCATGATTTATACTCGTATTTTAAGTATGAAACATTTTTTCGTTTTAAAATGTTTTACTTTTGTCACAGCACTTTGTTGTTATTACGAAATCGAAAATTGTTATGATTATTATTTCAGTAATATTAAAATTATATTTTCTCTAATTTTTCATTGTAGACAAATAATCGTATGTTATCAAGTATAGATGAAATGTTATCAAAACTATAGTGCAATGCGGAATTGAGTGAACATAAAAATAAGGAAGTGTTGTTAACAGATATAATTTTTTAAAATACAAAACACTATGTGTGTAGTTTAAAACATTTATTTTGAATTAAAACCTGTTTTTGAAATATTTAGTGGTCATACCGAAAAATGTATCGTTCTAATTAAATTCTTTAAGACCTTGTGTTCCGTAAATTGTTTTAAAAAATGAATAGAACTAAAAAAAAAAATTAATTTTTTTTTTTTAGTTTTAGCTTGCGGTCCTTTTTAGTACTCTGTACTGTATCTTCAAGTGGGAATTGTTGTGTTCTTATTTGATAACTTTTAGACGATCAAATCATATTGAAATAGTAAAAAATTCTTCCCGAATAATGTAATATAATAATGGTATACTGACGCAATTCTGTATATAATATTATGACAATAATATTCTAATACAATGTCGTCGCCGCGTCGCCGTGATTGCACAGCGGGTGTACTAGAACAATAATATTCGGAGACTATGTATATACGTGTATTAAGTCGATCTCATTAATTTGATTTGTGTATACATTATACTCGCATGTAAGTGGATACTTTCTATTTTGTTTTGTTTTTCTCTCCTTCGAGTTGCATCATTCCGGCGGTCGGCCAAAAAAAAAAAAAATAATAATTATTAAAAATTGTGAATATATATACCAGTTGCGTATTATACGTGAATATTTATATTCGCACTCCAGTGATCCTATTCTAAAGACAGACGTAAATGCGTAATCCATTTCAAATAAATTATAGGTCTGACCAGCGTGACCCGCACGTGGTTTTTGTTTGATTTTTTCATTTATTTATTTTTTTTTAATTTTTCAATCTACTCGTATGTACCCTAAAAATTATCGTTACTGAACACGGCTCGCGAACTGGTTTTAGTTTTATTACGTTTCACACGTGTTCAACAGTGGAATTGTATCTGTGGCAGTGTCAAGGGAAGTTTTGACACTCAAGAGAGAGAGAGAGAGAGAGAGATTTTAAACACGCGTGAACATATCTCACCGCGGCTCGTACTGTTATTATTATAATAATTATTGCAAGCCTAGTGTGGCCTAATGGGTGAACTATACCGTTCACCGTGATTCACAATGTGCAATATAGCCGTTGCCATTGACTTCATACCACTTATTATATTATTACTACTTTCGAAAATAAATAAAACAACGAATAATAATTTACAATATAATTGTAAAAATCAATATTAGTTTACCCAAGCGGTTAATTCCAATCGTGCTACAAAGATAGTATATTACCGTGCATTACTAGTGTGTGCATACATACGAGTACGCACACCTAATAATACAATGGTATTTTGCAATAATAATGTTATTCTATTAACATAAAGTGATTTAACGATTTCTAATGAATAATGAAACGGAATACGTTTAAGAAAAATTGTTATCACTTTGTGATTCATCCATATGAAAGCTTGTACTCGACTAAGATAAATGCGTTACCGCATTTTTGCAAATACATACTCATATTATGCATGTAAACACGAGCGCAATAATATGAGATTTATTTGAAATGTAAACAAAAATTTTACAAGTACATATACTTGTACAAAATACAAAATAAAAAAATACATTATACATAAATATAAATATACTGCAATAAATTGTTTGTAAAATTATATGAGAATTTAAGTAAAAATAAAGGAAACACAGACAAAGTCATATGTATTGTACACATAAAAATGTAATAAAATGTTCTTTTTTAACGAATACAAGAATAATATAAAAAAAAATTTTAATGGATATCAGTTGGGTCATAGAGAATGTTTATTGCTTTTGAAAGAGGTTAAATGAAGAATAATGGAAAAACAACTTTTGGCTGTGTTAAAAATATCTATGATAAAATCTATGAAAAACTATTTTGACTCTGGCGGACATAGGATACGAATACATGATACTATTAACTACCCGGAGAAAGGATATATTGAAGGACAATATTTAAAAACAAAAACAAAGTTAAAAGTAACAGTTAATTTATCAATTAAATGTTTACTGGTAGATGCACTAGCAAAAGGATAAGGTATAAATCTGAGAGACAAAGATTTTGAATAGAGAAGAGTTAACTATGAAGTATATCATAATGGTATTAGTTAATTCAACTATATATTAAATAATGTGTGATAAATTAATTTTAATAATATTTATAAAGTTAAAGCGTGATTACGATATCATTCTACGACATTGCATATAGTATGTAAAATTCACTTGCCAAGTAAAAAAAAAAATATGATATTTAAACGATCATTTCTATAACTTTACTTTTCCGAAACCTTTTTATCAAATCTATTCTTATAAAAAAAAATAATTTATTACAGTGAGCAAAATATATTTTTGTTATTACGTTGTTAGTAATTACATAATTTTTATAGTTAAATAATACGTAATAATATAAAATTTCTCATTGAATATAAGAATATTTTCTTTTTTATTCATGATCTTTTCTAGTTGGGATTTTATCAAAGTATTAAAAACATCATATTCTTTAGTATATTATATTTTATTTGGTATTATTTATTTAGTCTTACGAGTATGGTTCGATGATTTGCGGTAAGAAATCACGACGATCGAAAAAAGGACTTGCTCGTGTTATTCCATATTAAGACGTTAAGTTTGTTTTATAATTATATTTTAAATTTTGTAGTTTTATCAAATATATTCTGACTCTTTTTTTTATATCATCTGTAATTTGACGTTTCACAATATTGTTGTTACCTTCTTTTTTATTTTTTGAAGAAAGTTTTAACATTTCAAAAACTATAGTTTATAGTCGTGTACATATTTTGTAATCCAACAATTTACAACACTCTTAAATCTAATAAGTATATTTTAAACACTCGAAAATCTTAAACTTTCGTGTTTATTAACCATCGTTATTTGTAGAAATATCCTACCATGGTATTATTTTATGAGATAATTGTTTATTATCATTGTTATTTATTAACACAATTTACGTGTAATTTACTGTTTACAAGTGTTGAGATTTGTAGAGAGTTTTCTTGTGTATATACTGGGGGGGGGGGGGGACAATTATCAAACAAAACACAACCACTTCATTATTATTAAATTATATCATATCAATTAATAAGAACTGTCTTTGCAGTTACTAAAATTAAAATTCCCCAAATAAATAAATCAAATTAACGGTTGTGTAAAAATATTTCCTGATCATTATTTAATAAATTGGTTAAATTGATTTAACCTATTTATTCTTAGTTAATTATTTTATTATTACTATTAACTATATTACGCTACGTACTCATACAAATATATCAGTGGCGTATACATAACTTTTGTATGAGAGTATCATTTGTAAACTAATCATTATTTTTATTTTATAACTATTTTTTTTACATTTCTAACGCTCTCACACTAAGAATATTAATTTATAACATTTAAAAAAAGGTCTAGCGGGGGATCTGACTCCCACATCACCCCCTTGTATACGTATACGCCACTGATATATATATAGTCGAATCATGTTAAACTAATTACAAAGGAATTCGTTTTCATATTTTACAAATATTTCATACATAAATAAGCAATTATACATTTATTTGCTTGTAATATTCAGTTCAAAAATAATAATACGGACTGAAGGAAGGTAAGTAATATTATTATTATTACAATAGCATTCAGTTTCTTATATTTTAGTTTTTGCTCATTTAAATTTATTTTAATAATTCCCTCTGTTATACACAGGTACAATATTTTTTTTTGTATTTTTTTGATATTTTTGCGATAGCATGTTTTGTAAAATTATATTTTTCTTTTTCTGAATTTTTTGATACTTAAGTTTTTCTATTTGAATTTAAATGGTTTTAAATTAAAGCGTTCATTTAAACTGTTGACATTTAATTTAAAACGAAATGATGTATATTATTTTCAATTAACGTATCATGATGATAACAACCATAAAAGTACGTTTTCTGAATATAAAACACAAAGATGTATTTTTTTTTATACTGGAACATTTATTTGACAATACCCGGAAAAAACCAAATTTGTTCTGATATTGTATTTTATAATATTACTAAACTAACTATAAAAATTAATTTTGTTTTATTGACAAATATTATTATAATAGTTTTTTGTAATGATTATTTTAATATAGACTTATGATTTTTAAGATGTTTATAGTAGGTACGCCATACTACTGTATACGGTATAATATACATGTAATTTTTCAAATTTCATATGTTTGAAACTGATATGCTCTAATAGTTGTAAGTCCTGATCGATGGGAAATCTGAAAGTATTAACTCGAATTTTAAATCGGATATGGCCATATGGTGAATTGTAAGATAATTGTTCGAATTAAAACGAAAATATTTTAAAGCACAGAAGTAAAGGATCGATAACTCTAACCTGACGGCTTTCACTGATCACGATTAAGATATCCGAATTTCAAAGATTAAGTATAGGTGTAACTTGACAATCGCAATAAATTTTTACCTCCAGAACCATGATCATTGTTTTGTAGGAAAAGAAACAAATACAACACGAGTTATGTTCAATATAAATTCAAAATTTTTTTTGTTTACTAATTATTAAAATATTTTATCTTGTGGCATGTTATTACAAGCTTGATACTGAATGTATATAATAATTATTAACAATTATTCAAATTTAGCTGGTATTTAAAAACAAAAAATAATCGCAAAGAAATATATATATAAATAATTTAAAATGTGATTTGTTTTTTATTTTATATTTTCTGAGTTTGAATAGGATTCTTTTTCGTCGAATGAAAGGATCGCTTTGAATCCCTTGAATAGAAGCTTGTAGAAAATGTTGTGGTAGTCGAGGTTTAAGGCATGTGCTTGTTGTTTTGGTTCTTATATCGAAAAATTGAGTTCCTTCGGAAGTTTGGAGATGGAAGTTTTTGAACTGTATTATGATTTAGTTTTATACAAGGAGTATTCCTGTCTCGTTGTGAATTTGGTTTGAAGCGTTTAGGTATTTCATCTTCAATACTTTGTTTTATAGGATCGTTATTTATTTTTGTAGAAGATTATTCCTTATTGGGCAGGTAAAGCCGATTATTCGTCGAATTATTCAGGTGTTCTGTAAAATTGATGATTTTATTCGAAACGCTGATTTATAATTTACTAGTCGATAGAGAGTTTTGGCGTAGATTTATGCGGTCCTCGTGAATTTATGTCTAAACATATTCGAAAATAACTCTTTGCAAATCTTATTATTATGACTAGCCATAATTAACTTTTTTTTAATTTGTTTTTTTTTTTTTTGTGTCGAACAAATTGGAAATTGGACTTTAAAACTTTAAATACGTGTATAATTACGTAGTATTGTCTTACAGATGGAGTATAACCGGAGCAGAGGTTCGCGATAGGAACCAATCGCAGACGGCAATACGTTAAGGACATTGAAAACGGTATTTAATCGAATCGCGGTACATGAATGTCGAGTAGAAATGGAGAAATCGCAGTATCATAATAAACGTTCGTGTTTTAAAAAAATATTACAATCGACAGTAAATGTTATTTTACCGTATTACGCACGTAAAGACGACGGTACTTATCTGCTGCACTACTCCGCAATAACACTACCTCGTTAGAATAACGGACGAGTGTCACGCGGAGAAAAATACTCACGAAAAGCGCATGCGATTGCGCTTGTATACTACCGCTTATGTGTATCGAGTGCCGTTATCGTCCACGCGTTGCGTAAGTCGTGATACCGCGTTTGACGGCGTATCCGCGTGTTATTATATTCAGTTTACCACATCTGCAGTGGATATTATATTATAAAAGTAACGACGTTACGGATGAACGCGGCTTAAGTTTTCGCAAGTCAGCGCGTGCGAAGCGTTCTATTTGGACCGGATTATTTTTTCGTATTTTCTTTTTCTTTTTCGGGAAGTATCTCATCAGATAACAGATGTAAAGACGGTGACAAACGAAATGTTTTGCAATCGATTACGCGCAAAACATTATAGATACTACGCGCAGGTTAGCCAATATTCCTCCGAAAACGCGTACCTACACAGAAGTGTATAATATAGAGATCTATGGGGTTTTTTTTTCAGCCATATTGCGAGTAGTCCAATACTCGACAATCGAGAACAGCGGACACGCGTATGATCAGTACTTTTTGTACCTGTGATTCTCAAAAACTATTTTGAAATGTAACGCCACCATTGATTTACCGCAGAACTGGTACGGCTCTTTAACTGGGCCGATCATGGTCATATTTTAAGGGGACTATTCATTTTGGTGTGGTCCTTTCACGCAAAATAATTTCATTTTTTTATTCAGATTTAGTAATTTGTAATAAATATTAATGAAAATAAATATATCGTAATGTTGTCATAATTATTTGATAAAACAGTACTTATATTTGTTAGCCGACGATTATAAAATACATTATGGTACCTTTCAACTTGTGGCCCGGAGTTACAGCACCCCAGCTCCCCTCGATCCAGCCTTGCTCTTAAATATATAAGACGTAAATTATTTTTAACCATATACCAACCCCACCCATGTAATATGATTATGATATGAGCAGTACAGGTGTATACGTATATCAGTTGTACTTGTAATATAATATACAAAAGAGATAAAACGTGGGAGTACCACACCATTTATAATGCGAGATTCGCATTAGCAACTAAGCCCTACGTTAGACTGTACAAACAAAAATTAATAGTATAATTTTATTTACTTTGTGAATACAATTAGTGAATACAAAACAATTAAATCACTTTTTGATTGGTCTGTTAAAAGTATAGTTGTTATTAGAAACGGTATATTGAAATCATTGCTTGTTTGAATAGAGGAAACCGTATTATGAGCGGAAAATTTAGGTTTTCACACGGGACAGCGGGTAAAAATCACCCATGGTTATGCATGCACAAGTTCCAACACGAGAAAAATATACCGGTACATAAGTTCCGACATGGAAAAAATACATCTAATATATTATGTAGATCCCTACACGAATAAAAATTATTACGAATACAAATTTCCTTCTGGTTTTAATACTTTATTACCATTTAGGACTGACAATTTAAATGTTTTTGTGTTTCGTGAAAAAAAGTCTAATTTATCTACCAATTTTAAATACTGAGTATAAGATACATAAAAAAATAATAATACATTATCTTTTTGCACAGTTCAAATAGTTATGAATTTTATTTTATTGCCACGTATAACTTACTAAATCCCATTAGGAGGCGATTCACGAAAAGGACTCTGATAGATTAATTATGTCTGTGTGTGTGTGTGAATTCGTGTCTTCATGCTAAACTTATAAGGTATGTGATTTTAATTTATATTCAGAATACTTAAAAGAATAGTTAACTCTATAAAAAGTATTCAAAATAATATGGATTTGAAATAATTTCAATACATTTATTCTCAGAATATATTGTCATAAAACGCGTATAAGTGTTTTTAGTTGTTCGCATGTAATGCAGGATTTTATCCGACACCGATACGCTTGAATAATATACATACAAGTAAGTAAGTGTAGTAGTAAAGTGTAGTAGTAAGTAAGTATAGTAAGTGCATACTAAATCCGAGAACATTGCTGTAGCATTTATTTGTTTATTACTTATTTCTTTTTAATCATCATGATTTGTGTAATTTCCTGGTCAAATTGTGTGCTATTGCTCCGAAAACGAAACGATAAATTTATCAAATTATATTACCTCACCTCATGTTGCAAGTACTCAGGGAAAAAAATGAACAAATTACAGGTACGCATTTACATTATAATAACAACACTACTACATAACAGCCGATCTAAGGCGACTCTGATAAACGGTGGACGTATAGTGGATACTGAAGTATAATGATCTAACAAGTCTACAAGTCTTGTAGTAGAATATGATAAACGTAACACTAAGAACGTATAACATAATGGCGTGTAACGCGTTTTTATATTACCATTAAAGTTCGAAATTGTGGCAGAAAATCGAAAACTGTGAAAAATAAAAGTAATCAAATAGGATAACCGAGTAAAATGCTGATTTCAATACATCTTGTTAATGACAAAATTGCGATAAACATTTTTTTTTAACTTATATTTGGTAAACATTTTCGTATGACACCAGTTTCGGGTATTACCTTTTAATTATTAAATACATTTATTTTATATTTTATGTAAATTTGAATATATATTTGCTTTTATTTATAAAAATACATGGAAGTGTGATTTATGTTTAGTTAATATTGTAGATGCATATATTATGAAATTTTTTTATTTATTTAAATAAAAAATCGTGTACAATATTTATAATATTTATATTTTTAGTATAAGAAAATAATACATGGTATAATAAAACATAAGAAATATTAATAGAAGTTACTCTACATTGAGGAAAAAACCTCGTATCGTAGAGTAAGAGTACTTATTAGTTACCTAGTGAAATACAATAAAGTTTAAATTTTTTAATGCTAATAGATAAAAGATGTAAAATAATTTTAATATAAATTAAAAAATTAAATATATAATACATTTTCAAATGCTTGGAAAATTATATTACAGTAAAAGTCGAAAACGAAATTACTATAACTGTTTAGAATGTTAGTTATGTATTTAAATTTAAAAGAATACAATTTTATCATTCAAAAATAAACAAAGGTCAACAAATAAAAAAATACTTAAAGGCTAAATGTTATTAGAAAGTATTTAGTTACTTTTTTATTCATGGTGTTTTTATGTTTTAGATGTTTAAAAAATTATTAAGTAACAATAAATTTGACTAGGAGTAATACCTGATCGATATATAGGTTGGCTAAGGCAATAAGATCTTTTAAAAAACAATATCAGTCTAAAAGTTGTAACGATCACACACACCTACTACCATCCGCTATGCCGCGCCATCGGTATCTCATGACGTCACGCATCGATCCGTCGGTCTCGCACTGCGACGGTGGTAGATAGCGCTGGCGCGATATAATATTAAAATCATAAAATTCATAATGCAATTAATAAACTTTCAACTTTCTTTAACAGTAAATAAATAGTAGAATTCTAAAACGCCTCCAATGCACAATAAATTAATATCTCCAAAAGCAATATACATTAATCTATAAAAAACTTATTAAATGAAACATGTACCTTTTACTCACCCGGGAAATTAAATCAATAACCATCAAATACACATATATCTGAGATCGACAAACCAATTCGTCACTTCTTTCTGATCAAATATCGGTTGTGAGATATTTATTGGTTCCTGAGTCCAGGGTACGGCCTTAAAAACCCGTCTGTCGGACTGCCCGGCCATATATCTCTCCACCGATATCAACGTTCCTCACCAAAAAACATAGTTAATCATAGTTTTCATCGACACTGTCGGCACGTAAATCATTTTCTTTTAAAATGGAAACTGCGTGGGTAAGTAAATATTTTGGTGTGGCCGAAATACCCCACACCTTTGACTAATTTACGTTTCATAGTTATAAGTCTTCGTGCTATACTCGTGTCCCCTTTTTACGCCGCAACATTTAATAATATAAATTATCGTTTGACTTCAAAGTCCTACAGAGCCGTAAGTTATAAACATATTAAATATTACTTGTTATGTTAAATGTTATATTATGTTAAATTTTATGTTATGTTAAATGTTATGTTATATTATGTATTTATACATATATCCTTATGCATTTTGTAAAATAATTATGCTTATGAATAAACTTATTTTATAATGATAAAACTCAACGTGTTCAGTTCATTACAAAGTAAAAATATTATTAAAATAATTGCGGAGACCAATTTTTTATAGTATTATGTTTTTACATTAATTTTACAATCGTAAAGAAAAAATAATTTTGGTGTACCATAATTTAACCATGTTTGAGTTTTTAAACAAGATAAATGCTAAAATATAAGAAAAATCATAGTCAATATAACACGCTATTTTTAGTGTAAAGTTGACTTTAATTTATGAAACTACTTACAAATTTTACTTAGATCACTCCTAAAGAATTTTTTTTCTCCATAACACGATTTGGTGATTAATTAATATGCAGAGGAATAATCTTGGATATTAAATCGATCTGTGCACAAGATAATGATTTCCCAAATAATAAAAACTTAATAATTAAATTATTTTTTTTAATAAAAAAATACGTTTTTCCTTCGTCATGAAACTGACATTATTGAAAATACGAGTTATTATTATAATTATATTTTGCACACTTCGATATGTGAATTTGTCATGAAAATGATATAATGCCCGAATGAAAATGCTTTTAAACCTGATTTTTCATGAGTATGCTATTAAAAAAGAAAAATTTGTTCCGATGTCATATTTTTTACAAAATATATTAATGGGCAATAATTTAATTTTGAAAAACTATTTTGACATCAAATGTGCTAAAATATGTTATATACAATTATTAAGAATATATAACCCACATCACATTGTATAACATTATATATGTATACAATGTATACTCGTGTGTATATACTCGTACTATATGATAAAAATCGATTATATTTCCATACATTAAGCATTACTCGAAATAGAATAATTCTAACACAATTAAAAATATATGTGATTTTCTTACATACTGGTAAATCCTAAAACATTATAATTACTATATTTGTTTTCTTATCTAAAACAAATATTGAATAAAAATGAGTACATAAATAGTTTAGAAAGTTTAGAGACAAAATTGATGGTGTTTGACTGTAATTGTTATTGGGAAGAAAACATGATGCTAAATATATACTCAGGAAAGCTAAAGACCTATTTGCACCTATCTGTTGTGCCTATGCACCAATTGAAGAAATAATTAATGGAATAGGTGAATGTGATTCGAAAACGTTTGAAGAAAAAATAAGGTAGACATTTTTGATAGTCAAGTGGAATTGAAAACGAGTTCATAGTAAAAGTTAGGGTACCGATCTGTGTGAAAATGAAGAGCTATACTCTTTAAATTGCAGTTTAAAAATACATGAAATATATTTCATATATACCCATTGGTATATTTTAAACGGCTAAACTAAATTTTTGATTCCAATGTTTGTAATTCAGTAAAAATGCCTATTTAAAAATATACCGATACCTAATTAATAACTATTTGCATCATCATAAATTAACAGTAAGATAAATTACAAATGTAATTGCGTTTTTAAACTGAATATTGTTCAATTTAACTGGTAATAATAACTATGGCAAAATAACTGCATAAAAAATATTATCGTTTGCTTTTTACTAAAAGTTATGATGTAATATTAATAATATTCTCTGGTTTTATAAATAATATTTAAATGTATCCATTAGGTTATAGTCCAGAAAGTTTTTGTTGATTTTATTTCATATCTACTGGTTAATATTAAATATTTAATACTTTACTCTTTGTGAACATGTAAAAATAGTAATAACTTATTTATGTGTGTGTAATTTCTTTAAATATAAACTTTCTTCAAATTTAAAAAAAAAAAAGTTTACGTAGGAATATAAAGACGAAGAGCGAACACTCGTCTCATATCACCCATTTCGGGCCGAGTATTGTAGTATAATTTAAAATTTTAAAGTAATAATAAAATATCACATTCACAATATTATCTAAAACGACCTCTGTTCACTGTAATATCATGGTGTCATAAATATATTTTTATATGACATTTTTCGAGTATTAAGTGCTGTTATAAATAAATACAAGAGCATTTTTTTGAGATGTTATACATAATAAATAGAGTTATGCTATGATTTAACGAGCTTGGTATTAATATTAAATTTCTATAATACATAAAATTAATAGTAAAAAAACTTAAATCGAATAACTTCATCACTGCATGATCGTGATGCTAGTTCGCGAAATTTATAAATGTATTTACAGTTCTATAAACTAACAAAACTAAATGAACTAAATCACACTTTACATAAAATGATATGTAAGGTCAAGAATAAATACGAAATAAAATAATGAGTTAAAATAATTAATCCTATAAAAATAACCCTATGTTATTTGTGAAATTAAATTTTTAAAAAAAATGTGTTTTTTTGACAAATTAATCGATTATAAAATTATGGTAAATATTATATAAAAATGTTAATATTATATTGAAAGCTATGGAATGCTTCAATTAACAGTTACAGTTTGAGGCGATTATTTTTTTACTACGAGAACATAGAAACGAACTAATAGATTAAATTTGTAACGATTGTGTATCGTGAACTGCAAAGGTTATTTGAAATTTTCATTTATATTTAATACACATAAATTTACATTTAAATATCAATTTATTATCTATACAAAGTGAACCGTAGTGGTTAATTCATTCCGGCAGTACTAGTACGTTTACGGATAAGATAATAATACTATATTAACAATAAAAACACATCGTTGTAAATAGCGAATTAGTAAATTAATGTGTTTTGTTATTATTTTATCACTGATAGTTTTACGTCAAATTTGACGAATGGAATGATCTTTTGCGTGGGCGTTTTAAGAGTAATAGTTATACTATTCTCTACGAGTGTGATTATCGACGAATAGAATAACTGCTTGTAAAACTATAACATCGATCAGTATCGTAATCACAAGTACAGTCTTATTTTACCACCTTCCCCCACGGGAACCGGTGATAGTTTATTTTTTTTTGTCTACTTATAACGTATATGCATAATTTGTATACGAAATGCATAATAATATTTTAACGCGTAACGTGTAATGAGTGTGTGCGGTTATTTTGATGGTCTTAATGATCGATACTGAAAGTCGCTGACATTATTGCAACGAAAGTTAGAGCAATAAATATTAAACCCTGGACTGAATAAAACTCGAATAAAATTCAATCCGCGATCAAACCGTAACTCGTATGCCGTTTACCAGGGATCGGGACAATGCGTTTAAAACCTTAAAATACGTATTTTAATTTAAAAAAAAAATGTACTATTGCAATTAAATATCCACCATTGAAAGCATTATATGCAATATACATTTTTACGTAATTAATTATTTTGCTATTGTTGCTTATTTTATTTTTTTAAATAGCATACATATGTCCTTATAACATGTCAAAAATGACAAATTTACATGGTTAGGTAATGCGTTCGTTTATTTTATTATTATTTTAAAATTTGTAACGGTAACCAAATAAATGTTTTGAATAGGAACGCGAAGGAAAAAATACCTAAAATATGCACGTCCTTTAACCGCAAAACGAACGCGTGACCTAACCCTAACCAGACGTGTTAACCGACGTGTAGGGATCAAACGTCCAACTTGTCGGTCGGACTCAGACAGGCACGTGCGCGTGCAAAACATGCCGGTCCAATTGACCACAAAAGTCTCCCTTGTGGTTACACGAGTTATCGAGGCCCGTTAAGTTTCGGAATACTTTGTCGGGTGATAAATCGTTTGAACGTAAAAATCTTGACGTCATTAATTATCATCGTACGTACTGATTTGTAATAGTTTGTCCGCGGAATGCGCTTGATTCGGAGTGATCAGAAAATCGTGCGATCACCCTACGCAAAACTTTACGTTGTGTACCTAAGTGCACGTAGATTATTATTGTGTACAAAAGTTAACCTCGAACCGTTCCCCGCGGACTCAGAACGAGTATCGAAGAGAGAGAGAGAGAGAGAGAGAGAGTCGTAACCAATGCACAATATAATACTAATTGTAATCGTGTCGTTTTCGGGCCGAAAACCATAGTAAGGCAATTATTGTACGTGCGGTGGCACAGGACACGGCGCTGCCGATGGCGATCCTTTCCAAATTTCAAAACGGAAGCCCTCGCGCGCGCGCGCTAAATCCTGCTCTCCGCTCGAATGTGTTTCAAGGTGTTTGAGAACTCAGAGCCGCCCGCGTAAATATTCCATCGTGCGTTATTGTTTCCTAACCTGTCAAACGTTTACACACAATGGAACGCATTATTATTATTATTGTAGGAGCGTAGCAGTGACATGCCGGCGACGGCGACGACGACGACGATGATGTAGGCCCGGGGAGCGGAGGTTAGGCTGTATTGTGTATAGAATGCGGCAGGTCGGTTGTTGGGCGAGAACGGCGACGAGGGAAGAGAGAGGATAGGAATGAATAATAATAAAAAAAAGAGTAATATCTTATAAATCACGATTAATAAATTCCTTCGGTGCGCTGTTACGATGTACAGTAGGTATGCAAGGCGTATAATAGATACACGCGTACGACTTTCGATAATCGGACCGTGTTATTATTATTATTATTATTATTGCAGTGTGCCCATTTCCGACCTTGAACCGTTGCACAAAAAATAAACCTATTACACACGTATATGTACATTTTATCGTACGCGTGTAATGAAAAAATTAATATAATGTATAACGATTGTTGTGCGCACACGCAGATGAGAAAAAGAAAAAAAGCAAACATAGATGTACGTACAAAATCTTGTGGAACACAAATGGATATTTTTTAAGAACGTACATAAGACACGTAACGCGAGTTGAAAGCGTTTATGGTTCGCCGTGTTTTGATGTACTTGTATCTTCGTAATCAAGTAGCGGTTATTGTATGTATAAGGTGACCGTTTATTTTCCTAGTCGAAACGGGACAAAAAAAAAAAAAACTTAACAAATTACACGTTAATAATGACACTCATTAAAAAGTAACTAATTTGTATTGTAACAACTTTTTTTTCATTAAAAAAAAAAGCGTTAACGCAAAGAAAACGGGCAACGATTACTGTAACGAACACTGAAAAAATGAACCAAGAAAAACAATCCGGTAATTCTGTATTAGTGCTGATATTGCGGTGTTTGTATTTAACAATTAGGGCAGTGAAGTTATTGTATTGAAAATTACACTAAATTGATTATATTATTACATTAGAATATATTAAAAATTGCATTGAAAAAATTTAATTATAATTAATAAAATCAAATATTTTAATATATAATAATAATAAAAATTAAATATGAATATTTCTTACATTATTCCATTGCACTACAAATGATTTTTTTTCAAGTTTTCATAATCGAATGATCGTCTGTTATTGCACAACAAATTTTTGTATCGGGAAAAACTTCTTTCTACGTCAGTAGCTGTTAAGGGCGTGTACTTGAAGTAGATTAAATCGTTGATGGTCAAGTCTTCTGGCAAGCCCTCTATTGACTGTATTTCTCCACTTAAAAATGTTGATATACGAATAAATGTTTGATATCCTTCATTTTTTTGTAAAATAGTTTTGAATTATTTTTATTTTATATATTAAGTTATATAATGTTATATATAAATGAAAATTATGAAAATTAGTTAAAATTGCAGTAAAATTAAAAAAATTGCCAAAATTGCATTTATTGCGATATAATTTTTTTTTTTTGTTTAAATTATGAGTTTAACGAAACATATTTGAAGCTCACTGAGCAATAATTATAAGCATTTACAAAAAACATGCAAATACAACAACTTCACTAGCCTAATAATAATACATCTGGTTATAACGTCCGTATCAATAATAATACATCGTTAGCTGTTATAGTTATTTTTATATTTCATTAGGGTCGATATCAATAATTCATCAACAAATTAAAATTAATTATCGTTGTTTTATACTACTTTCTGAAAACAGGAAATTGTAATGCCTCGAAAATTCCCCAAGGGACAATGGGAAAAAGATACAAAAATCGGGACTGTCCCGTTAAAACTTATGTATATAACACAGCGTTTTTCGAACTGTGCTCTGCGGAACCCTAAAGTCTAAAGCTCTGCAACAGTGATTTGGGGGCTCCGCGGACACATTTCAATTTAAGCTAATTCAGATATTACCTATTGAATTGATGTATTTATATGGATTGTATATTATAAACTATTATTTGGACAGGAAATAATTTCGTAATGTTGATAATATCGATGAATCCGTACATGCTATCATAAATTCATATGCATTGTAAAGAAGCAAATCATCGATCAATTATATTTTTTCCAAGTCCGTGCCTAGGGAGATACGAGAGATGTGTGTGCACCGGGCGTTATGAACACTAGGGCACCTAAAGCTTTTTCATACCTAAACTAAGTAATATTACTGAAAGTTAACCATATTATTTATTTTAAAATATTTAACACGTTTAACGCCATGATCTCGACGCGTAGTCGACATTATTACTAGTGTTTTGATCGGTGGTATTACTAATTTATTTTTAATACTGGTATTAATTTTCGCCCAGAAATCGGCGAGATAACAAATTAACAATAATATACAATTTATATTATATTATTATTATTACATGATATACTTAATTATTTTATGGCGCAACTTAAGGGACCCATGTGAAAATGTTCAGACATATTATTATTTATTGTTATTATATCAAAACAAATAGTATAATATGTGTATATTACAGATTATAGTAGAAATATTGTAAGGGACAAAGGTAATATCAGAAGAGATCTTGGGGCCCCCCAAATCCAGGAGTCTCTGTGAATTGAACATCCAATACTCCCGATAATTGCACCACTGGAAGGGAATCATTAAAATTTAATTTGTAAACAAGAAGGTAAGAGATGATGGCCAGTGCGTAATCGGTTAAATTTGATTTTTAAAGATCTAGATCGTTGAACTATACTTGGTCTTGTATAACGGGAACTATAGATTTAAATTTAGAGGTGAAATTTGTAGGAAACTTGTTCAAATGGGTAGACCAGGATGAGTAAACATGGCGTCGAAAAATCAGATTAAGTTATACTACTTATACTGTTCTTTAGTCGTTAATTATTTATTTTATTAAATATAAAATAAGTAGTTATACAAAAATCCCTATTCTTAAGTAGTCTCCTTATAGCTTAAGCTTAGCTATAATTATAGGTTCAAAAATATTTTGTAGGGACGCTAATTATAAGGGCACGGTACTGTTGGTCAGTGCATTTCATAAGGAATTTTCACTGGGCGACAAAAAATGTTTTTCTCAAAATAGTTAATGTAATACCATAGTACAATTACAATATTACACGTTTGTTTCGCATTATTTTGCCCAATCATTCAAAATATTGTCGATAGAGTATAATCACTGGGCGACATTTGTGTCGCATAGTTTACTAGTTAAAAAATGCACTGCTGTTGGTGGCTTTAAAATGTCGGCATTCCTGGTTTTTAGACTCGGTGGATATTTTCTGACATTTTAAAGACTCCGCGAATGAAAATCTTTGAAAACCGTTGGACTGCACACTGTAATACGCGAATAGTGTTCGAGCGGACGTTTGCTGCCCGCGGCGACGGTGGCGGCGATCGCTCGGTGCGAAGGGTGGGAAAACTTTCTATACATTATATGGGCAAGCGCGGGCGGGCAAGATTATTATTTAGATCAATTTATAACATAAGTTTCGTAAACGTCAGCGATCGTAAACCTCCCTCCCGACGCCGAGGCCTTGATCCGGTATTCCGTTGAACTATTGAACTATGGAACACGCAAGAATAAATACGTCCGACACCAGCGGGGCGTTTCGTCACCGATATGAAAAAAAAAATAAAATAAAAAATAAGATAAAACCATATTCATACGTACACACGCGCGGACAATATATTATATTATTGTACACATCATCTAAGCGCGCGCAGGTCAATGTGTGAGCGCGTGTGTGCACGCAGACTCCCCGCGACGAGCTTAGGGCTTTTTTTTTTTACCGTTGGCGGGTGAAACTTTTCGACCTCTGATACATTTTACCGTCGTCGTTGTTTTATTGGGTTTTTGTTTCGAGACTTTGCGCAATTCACCGCCGAGATGGTGGCCGTGCGTACGCGCTATTCAATCGCCAATCGCCCTCACGCGTGTCCCTATAAATATGAAAACAGGTCCGGCTCAAGGGTTAGGCGACATAGGACCACGTTTAGGGCAACATTTAACATCCTTAAACTATAGATAGTTTTTGAAAAAAAAAAAACATTATAATTCCTAGTACCTTTTTGTATCAAACTATGTGTAGTAAAAAATAAGACTCTATAAACTGATTTGTTTTATTTAAAATAGTAGTAGATCAATTGTCTACAAATGTGTATTGATTTAATCAATTGTTAACTTTACATTAATAAAAAATATAATGAACTCAAAATTAAGTCTATATTAGTATTGCTTATGTAAAAAAAAAATATTCGATGTAGTATTTACATGTAAGGGGCAGAAAAACTGAAGTTTATCTAGATGTGAGTAAACGTTTAAGGCGGGACTGTATGAAAATATTTACATGCAGTTTGCGAGCCTTACAGGAGACATATACAACGTGATCGTGTTTTCGTATGTATGATTACGATTACTACCTGTATAATATTTCTTACAGGTGAGGTTTTATGTCATACTGGTGAAAAATTTACTTGGTGTAATGATAAACGGAATATAATTTAATTTTTTTTTTAATGGGTAAAAGAAACAGTTGCGTTCCCATTTGTAGAGATTTTACGACTTTACTCGGACAATTTCAACTTATATGGTAATTTTTTCTTTGCGATTAATATAATGTTAATTTATTGTTCAAGTTATTAGTGCATGTGTATGTCTTAGTATGCTATCGAGTTTTTCTATAACAGTAAGAAAATATGGTCTTGATCTGATTTTTTTTTGATACTTAATACATATTTATTTATTCTTATGTGATATAATATTAATATTAAAAGGAATATAGTACTGCATATAGGTACCTATATTATTTATTATGCATTTAATACGTTTAATAAAATAACAAATTAAAATAATATTTTCCTTCATTTTTTAAATTAGACCAAATGATAAATTAATTTCTCCTTAAATAAAGTATGTATAACGCAAGAAAATGTTAGGTGATTCTTCCAAATTAATGAAGTTAATGAGAATAATGAATTACGTAGGTATACAGCCACGGTATACAGTAAAAAGTCGTCGGGGCTGAACACTATAAATGCTGAAATAATTATGAAAACGAAACCCTTGAATATATATTGATGTTTACAGCAAACAAGTTAAATAATATATATCTGTTTCCCTCATAATTTTTAGAATTTACTACTTAATATTACTGATAATCAATTGTTTCCTTTATAATAATCATATTAGGATTTTTTATTATTATTTATTTTTATTAATATTATTCAGATTGTATATAGAACGATATTATGGTTGCATTAAATGTATATCTCATTTTTAATTAATTGATGATAGTATTCATTAATATTTAAAATCATTATAACTAATTTTATTACTAATTTTGTTGAACATAACGTACATAGGTAGATATATTTCGATTGTATAAAAAGTATAAAAGTTATATTGAGAGCATACCATTCTTAAAATTCTTTCACACCATTTCGTTTTCATTTGCTGCTGTTTGATAAATGTGTATAAACTGTTACGATTGGTCGAGATATTGAACTTTTTGACAACATTTTTCCACATGATTCGTATTTAGTTTTATCATATAACATTACGTATGCGTTCTACGAGCAATTCGTTTTTACGAGTATGACATACAATAAATAATAATGAAATTGATCAATTCAATAATTTACTTTTACACATATTTTTTTTTTTTTTTTGAATTTCAGTTGAATTTTTCAAATACAGCTTAAAAATCATTTTTCATTAATATAAATGTGCATGACAAGTAAATGTATGTATTTATGTATTAAACTTCCAACATACTGATGATATTTGTAAAACGAACGGAAAATTTGTATTTGATCAACTATTTTTTAAATAGAAAATCGAGAAAACTCGCCACTCGTTTTACCAGAGCGTCTGAAACTTATTGATAAATAACAGTGTTTTTAAGAATATACGTCGGAGTTTATTTGGTTCAATACCATATACAACAATTACCCGAAATACTAGAATTCCGTTATTAAACTCCGCAGTGTACAAAATATTCAATCAATAAACGCGTATTAATTATAGAATTTTTTACTTGCCGTTCTACAAATGTCGTACTCAATGTTATATAATGTATGTATGTAATTACAAGTATCAATGGGAAACGGTCAACTCACTCATTTGAATATCTTTCGACGTCACTTTATTGCTAAAACTTTCCGAGTACATACATCTTCCGGAAAACCAGTCGGGAACAGCCGTTCCTTTTAAAGGTATCACAAGCTATCGATTGTTGTTATAAAATCATTAATTCGGATCATATTTCATTCGCAATCACCGTACTACAGCTGTAGTGCGTACATTATGTACGGAATACATTTATCATTCGGACATCAGATTACGTTCCGTTGAAGTAATATTAAATAATATGAGCGTGCATATAAATGTTGTGCATACCTGCATTTTTATGGACGTAATGTTTGCGAACATCAATGATTATTCAATACCTAATTTAAATAAGTCTGATTTATATTTTAATTTCTTCACAGAAAAAAAAAAATCCAAAAATTGTTTGGAATCAACTTATTGTTAGCGTTATTAATATAAACCTTATAAGATGAATGTAAAACGGGATTAGATAGCATTTAGCTTTACGAGATGTTTACTTAAGCCTATAATGCCTATAAAGTAATCGTAACAAAAATTAACGGCTATAACGTGTGCTTAGGATAAATTTTTAAGCTGATAAATCAATTCTGAAATTTTATGACATGATAATATGAAAAGGGCAAATATTGAGCAAAACAATTTTATATACGTAGAGTAATAGTTTTATTATAGTACAGTAGGGCGTTATGGTAATGGTATAGTTTGTAATACCTACCTCATAACCTTTTTGTAATTTATTCATAATTTTTACAATAACTTAACCTGTTGATATAGTAATTAAATACACACCAATAAGGAAGTTATTAATTTGCTATAAATATACGAGTAAATAATATACCGGCATTAATGTCTCCATCATGTTGGTCGCGTATACCGTATATATTTAGTGAAAAAAAAAAATCTATCACATTCTTGCGTTAAAAATATACTTTCGTGAAAAGAAAATAATAGTAAGTCCTAATTGTAAGCCATTGCAATTGTGCCAATATATTATAATACACGCATTTATAAAAAGCAAAAATAATATTAAAATAAGTAATTTTATTATTTATGCACCAAAAACTCTCAAAATATATTTCTGAAATTACTCTTATTTGTTACAAGATATATATTTATTATGAAATATGCATTTAAAATTTAATTACACTTAATTGAAAAAAAAAAGTAAAAAGTAATTAGATGTTATTATGTAAAATAGGTTGTATAAAAAACCTAATTACTCTTATTCATAACCCTCGTTGTAATTAATTACTCGTGTCACTAATAGTATTGTCAATTTGAGTCGATCTATATTAAAACAAATTCTAAAAAAAACTGGAATTAAAAATATTTATTCGCAGTTGAATTCATATTTATCAACTTACCTTAATGCAGTATATAATCAGACCAAAAATAACCATTATTACTATAGAAATAACATAAAATATGTAAAATAATATCTGTGTTATTTTATTAAGAATGATTAAAATCTTGTACATTCCTTATCGGATTTGAATACTTACATATTATAATAATAATAATGTATGCGTTTTCATATAAATCATTCGTTTCTAAATTACTGTAATTGATACAGTCTCGAAATAAGAAAAGTTTTCATTCAGAGTTCAGTGAAAAATAACAATTTAATCGGTTGAAAATGTAAAACCGGATACAACGATATTATGTTGTAGGTATATGTTTAGTGTGTACAGTTGAAACATAATAAATGTGTTACAAACCAGGCGTGCACATAGTAGGTTTCCAATTAATTACGCCTTCGTATAGGCTCCGGAGATGTGAATTCGAAACTCCGATTCACTGGATTACGGTTAGAGTTGATTCGTGTAAAATAATAAAATACACAGTTATACGTTTAACGACCGACTGCCAAATACGATGACGTGAACATTTTTTCACCATATTAATGTAAATTATGTTGGTTTGGGCAATAAAATAACTAAGACGTTACTACCCACCTGCGCGTGCTGTGAGGCCTTTATATGTACTCTTTTACTCTATTGTTGTTATGTGGTAGAATATTTTTATAGCAAACAGTTTTTATAGCGCAAGCGATCAAAATGAAAGTCGACAAGTTTCAGCGGTAGTTTTTTAATGGCTTAAAAGTCGTCTTAAATACAAATACCGGATATTCAAACAAATTCGATTAAGACGTTTTTTTTCGAGTAAAATTCTTCGATATTGAATACAACACCTAAATCTTTGAAATATCGAAGTCCTCATTACGAAATTAGTTTTTCGAAATGTATGCGAAGTATAATGTTTCATTTCCATTTGTAAATCACTGCGTTATGCGTCTGAGTAAAAAGCGATTAAAAACACTTGGATACGTTACGAAAATCATTTAATACCGATCATCATAATTTATATATTTTTAAACTATTTTCCTTTTTTTTTTTTTCCATAATTTTCATGTTCGTCTGTTGCGAATTGTTTGATTTTTTATAACTACTAATTAGTTGTTTTTTCTTTTCCATTAAAGTGGTTTTAAATGTATTATAACTTATAACTATTGCATGCAAAACGTATAAATGGGTTAACCCATATTTTTGTTATTTTATTTATGTTTTCGTGTATCACATAAAACAAAGTTTAGCATTTCGAATTACATAATAATAACCATTTGATATTTGCTGAAGACCAAAAACATTTAAAAATTAAACATTAATATTTTGGTAAAATATTAAATTATTATTATTACTATTTTTGTATGCTTTTAAGATTGATATTTTATAGTAAATTATTTTTCCGAAAATTTTAACGGTTCTACTACTTAATTTCTTTATCTGCAATATTTGCATTGTGTTTAATTTTACAGAAATTAATGTTGCATATTATAATTTGTCTTATGATACCGGACAAACTTGCTTATTATAGAATAATTAAGTATCTGCCTATAAACTTTCACTGGAAATCATTTTTTCGTATTAAATAAAATTAAAAAATTGTTAAAAATCCTGAAGTTTTTTAAATCAAAGAGAGAACCTTAAAAATGTAAGAAAAAACATCAACAAATCGTCATCTTCGTAAATAATAGAATAAAAATAAATGTTGATAATTTTGCCAAGCAAATATTAATTTTTATTTTTTCCTCGGTCGAGTAAGTTATTAACAATATCATTCATTTTTTTTACACAGGTCAACAAGATATATCACCAGAGCCGTAGCAAAGCTCATCAGCGCACCTGGCTATTTGACATATTTCCGCCCTTGAAAATTTTGTTACCCCCTCCCCTCCTATACTACACCCAAATAAAAAATGTATACGTAAATTAATTAATTTTATTTATTAGTTATAACTAATAATGAATAATTATAATTATAATATTTAATAAGGATAAAAAAAAGGAATTACTGAACTTATTATAACCTTATATAATAGTATAAAAAAAATAGTGCTTAGACATTTTCAAAATTTTACTTTTCGAGTTTTTATGTTGCAAATGAATCAATTACATCTTCAAAGTTAATTTGTGAAGCCAATTCACGTTCTATAGATATTGTTCCTTTATTTGTTAATTTTTCTTGTTTCATTGTTGACCTTAAATAGTTCTTAATTATTTTAAATTTACTAAAACTTCTTTCGCAATTGGCAGTCGTCACCAATATAGTCAAAAATATTCTTAGTGCAATTTCAGTATTAGGATAAACATCTTTTAAAGAATATTTATGAATATATTTTAGTATATCTAAAGGAGTAGCTGTTTTAAAATTATCCTTTAAATTCGGAGCTTAATTCTTAAAACACTCTAGCTCTGAGTACAAAGCAAATTCATTGAGGTCTTCTGAGTACTTCATAGCTAAATATTTAAATATTTTAACCACTTACATATATATATATATATACATATACATATATCTTCTGATTTTATATTAAATAATTTGTTTCCATTTGAAAATCCAAAACTTGATACAACTTTTTCCAACTGTTCGTATCTCCAGCTAAAATGAAAAACAATCGAGTCGAAAGCTAAATAGCATTCTCTTTTTAGTTCTTGTTCTGCTTTTAATTTTCGTTCGTCATTCGGTAAATCATCAAAATATCTTTTGACAATTTTTGAATAATTTTCTTCAAATTGTGAAGGAATATTTAAATATTTAGCTTTTTCTTTTGCTTTGTTTATTGAAAACTCAAATAAATTATTTCTGATATCCATTATAGACGATACTAACTCTTTTAACATAAGTGAAGTCGTATCTATTGTTTATATTATGAAACATAATAATTTTTACATTGCTGGAGACTTAAAATTAATTATATTATACACTATAGCGATTTGTAGGTTAATTTGCCCAAAAAATTTTGGAGGGGCTTCAAGAAATTCTAGGGGGCTTCATTCCCTTCATGCCCTCCCTAGTTATGTTTATGCTAGTAACACATATACGGTCATACAAGAGAAATTGATAAATTTGATCAAATAATAGTAAATATCATACTGTAAGAGTTGAAAGTAAAGGCGATGGTGGTTGAAAAATGTTTCATTATTTATGATAGTTTCTAGTATAGGAAATATTTTTATATCTTATAAAGGGAATTGATAAGTAAAAATACATATGATATTATAACTTAAATAAATCAAATGTTTAAATCAATGTCAGGTAATAATGGACTGGTAGGTAATATGTGTATCAGAAAAATGAAGAGGTTTTTTAAGTATCGAAATAAGAATCAACAACTATAATAATGAATTTCTTGGTGTAGGAAAATATGTTTCATCAATTGAAAAATATCGTATAAGTGGTTTTAATTATTGTTATTATTATTATTAGGAAATATGATTAAATACCACTATATGGATAATAAAGTACTCCCTACTCTTCAACAGACCGAATCACATAATGAGAATTGACCAACGAAACTATGAAACGTAGGAGTTGTTCGCTCGGCCTGTGTCAAATTTTTAAATTATTCTTATTGCATTGAAATTTCCGGATTACGATGATATTTTTCTCCAATTATAATTTTCCAATAGAATTTGAATTAATCATTTAAATTAATTTGACAAAATACAAATTAATAATTATAACAGGTATAATTGTAAGTTTCATTTTATTTTAAAATTACGTAGGGAGTGCTATCGCACCATCGCACGCGCGCCTTAACACGAGTCGCCACTGCATATAAATAATTATTTTGTAATAAAATCTAGAACTCTACAGCTCTAGAACTTATATTAAAATATAAGAACTAAAATTTATTAAATTTAATATAATTATAATAGTCAACTACTTACCGTTTAAGTTTTTGAAGATCTTCATGCAATATGCAAGCTTCACGAACTCGTATAAAATTATTAAAATATATTGAAATACGAGTATCTATATTATTACTGGTCGGTGTTTGTGATATTATTACTCAATTATTAAATAATATGTATATATTGGTGGAAGATTTTAGATAAGAACTTTGGAATATTGTTTTTATCTATAACATGCAGTATGCATCTAATAAATATACACTACATATAAACATATTATAGGCCATCAATGTTCAACAGTTCTTAGAATATCAAATTATCTCTCAGTACATTATTATGACATCATATGATTTTGTAAATATAACTATAAATTGAAAACAATTTTGTGTATATTATAAATAAAATTTATGATGTATATACCTATATAATTAATAAAGACATAGTTATATAAATATTTAAATTCTGTCTTTTGCGCCCTTTTTTTTGTTGCGCCTCTGGCATGGGCCAATCTCGCCAAGCCCTTGCTACAGCTCTGTATATCACTATTAGTAAATCCTTCGTACAATTGTCTGTTATAATTTCTACAAAGTGCGTAATATCATTCAAAACTTTCGTCTATGTTTTATTTATACCAGATCCACAGTCAGTTGGATTTGCTCGGTTTAATCGTAATATTTTAATAGATGATTATAACACACGCGTTGCAAATATCGCGAATGGTTTCGTAAAACTCTTCCGACAAAACCATCACCGTAACAAACTACACGATATCGCACATAATCGCACGTTTTCCGTACGTTTCAAAGAATACGTTTCACGAGTGCAATGTTCCTTTGTATGAAACTAGAATTAAAAAGAAAAAAGTAATACACATCGTGTTGTAGTGTTGATGTATGAGTATTTCGTTGTTAGATTTTTACGACCGTCCGAGCAGAGCGTTTTTACCGCCGATTATATCAAAATATTTTAATCGCGCAATGACTTAAGCTTAGCTACACGACTCACTTGAGATTCATCCATGATTTTTAGAAAGCCTTAATAACCATAGAAAATTGTCTACAATTGTACGTAATAAAATAGATATATTTTTTTTCCGTCACGACTAGTACACAGTAGAACTTGAACAACTTGAACCTTAATATCTCGAAAACTTCTATAACTTGAAGAAAAAATACAATAAATATGTCGTTTTTCTTCATACATCGAAAATAACGACAGAAAACACTATACAGTTCAAATATTTTGGCTAAAATTTCTCTTATTCAATTTTATTAATTATATATAAGAACAAATAAATTTGATTGAGAGTGTGGTTCAACTTCTCGCTTCGTATTCAGGAAGATTATTTGTGTAATATTATCGTCGAAAAATAACGATAGCGATATGGTTTATTATCATAGTCTTACGCTCATAAATGTATAATATTATAATTCATATTTATTTATTAATTAATTAAATATATGTAGGTATGTACCTGCAGTAAATAATTTATAAAAAGTAAATTTAATGATAAATATATACGTATTATGTACCTGCAATAAATAATAAATATGTTAGCTTGTAATAAAAATGTTCAACTTCCTTTATTTCGAATTGTTTTGTTAGGTGCCTTCAACTATATTATGACAATGATTTTCATTAATATCAATCCGTTATTTTCTATTAATAAGTATTTAAAAGAATTATTATTCCTTAATCCTAATTTAATATTTTACTATTCTTTTGAAGGGATCCGCAATATGTATTACTTTTGCAAAAACTTGCGTAGGAAACACACGTTGACATGATGAAATTAATTTTGCATCAAAATTATTAAAATTTTATTCTATGCTAGCTCAGAGAAAGCTCTCACGTGATTATTGTGATTACAATAATTTAAAGTTATATTTTACTCTGTTTTACAGACTAGCAGTGTCGAGGTGGTTTAAATGGAAAAGTATATTATTATATATTTCCCGGGCGGATTTTCATCAGCCGAGAAAAGCTAATTGCTCCAATAAAGATTATTATTTTATATTCACATTATTAAAATGCGCGCAGTCCGTTTTGGGTGGAGGGACGTGAAAGAAAATGAAATTCCCAAGACTTTTGATAAACTTTTGCTCTTCTTTTGAATACAAACAATTGTGTCAATTCATTGGGTTCCAACTTGGCAACAATTCCGTAAAAATGGCATGCCTGAACCGTCTTTCTCTTTGGGCATTTTATTGTTTTTTTTGCCAGATTTCTTCCGACAAGGAAAGGAACTTAACGATATTTCCCATCACATCATGTATTATTATAAAAGCTTTTATCGTTACCAATACGCGCAGTGAGAGAGTATTCAGAGGATTTTTTTATACTTTTTATTTTATAACCAAAATATCACGCGTAAACCCATAAAAATTGCAGATGCTTTATGAAAATCGATTTACTTCTTTAGAAAATTACTACATTTAACCATGGTCTATAAATAATAGTTTTCCATACACTGTTATAAGAGATATGCGATACTTATTATTATATGAGTTGCACTTTGAGTCAAGATAACATTTTGCGATAAAATATATTAAAAAAAAAAAGTTCATATACCCATTTATAAGTCCCGGCCTCCTGGGTCGAAACTATAATACGATATTATCATGTGTATAAGTGATACGGTATTAAAACCGACATCGAAACAAATACTTTGCTTAACGAGACTTGTTTTCTTCTGCCGTGGCTATTACAAAGTTTGGGAAAAGTTAATGACAGCGATGCATGGCTGTAGATTATTGTAGCATTTATACGCGTATATTATTGTTATATGTGAAGAGATTTAAGCGGTTGACGTTCAGTTCTTATCACCGTAACCTAATTGATCGTAATAAAACGATTTTACATACCGTGTAAATGGTTTGCGTTTAATGTTTCTGAAAATGTAAGCTTGGCAAAAAAATAAACGTATCACTCGTGTCATAATGTGTAGTGTACTTAAAACATTTATCGTATTTGGAGGATGTGTAGAAATAGCTGATATTCAGATATAGTTAGCTGAAATTGATGCAAAACATTAAACAGAATCAAAATCAAAATTTATTTTTCAGTCAATACTATATTATCCTTTTGTTAAATTTTCAAGACTTTTGTGAACAAAATTTCATTTTAGGAATGTGGGTCTAAGAATAATTGCATTCCCTTCACCCGATATTAGAATCTATTACAATCAAAAATTATCATTCATAACATTTTTATTCTTCAATCAAGAGTTTCCGCAACTACGAGCTAAATAATATTGTAAACAGGATGAAAGAAAATCAATTGCCGTCGCTTTTCGACTGTTTTAATATATTATACTGTATACGTAAACGTATAAAATATGATGTATGGATTTATAGAAGTGTATAATACAGTATAATAAATCATCGGATACTTTCCTGTTATTCCAGACTCTAGCTATATATTATTACCTCCTGTATACCAACCAAGATTATCTTTTCGTTATTATTTTGTTGTGTATTTTTATACATTTATTGTATTTTCTTTTAATAATTAGTTATTATTCTTTAAAATAAAAACTACAAATTATTATGATTTATGTTACTTAATAGTAAAAACCGAATTTTTATGCAAAATATACTATTTATACACATATTTATGCATACGAAATTTCAAAAATATACAAAAAATATGCAAAAAGAATTCTTTTTATGATAAAAAAATCATTACAAATATATTACATCGTATAATCTATTACCATTTACTATTATTTATTAATTACGGAATAAGTAATCATAATAAGTAATTACAATTAAAAAGTAATTATGTAATATAATTATTAACCAGTTATATAAATTCAGAATTAACAATAAAAAATATTAAATTTAGAACATATACCAAAACGAAGTTACAAAATATTATTCCATATTTTTAAAATAGAAGCTTTTACGGTTGTCACGAAGCTTAGATTTATTCGTAGAACATTTTTTTTTACGTTACAAGATACTATTATCGCAAATTTAAAATAAGATATGTCTTAGGTAACAACTCTACAATGCCCTAATTTTCGTCACTTTTTTTTCACAGACTGATTTAAATAGAGAATATCCTTTTTGGACAATACTTGTGATAATTTAAGTTAAGCAAAAAGTAAACTCTAAGCCAATTCCTCCCTTTTTCAAATAAACCCAATTAACATTTTATTTTATTTTTTTATTATTTGTAAAATATGCTTTTTATACAATTATATAGAAATATGCAATTCATATTTACTCAAATATGCAAAACATGCAAAAACAAAAATGATCCATAGGATATGATATGATCTATACAGTGCGATTGACGTCAACATTTGTAATCAACATTATTCTAGATAAATTGTAGAAAAATATGCATTTGCATAAAAATCCAGGTCCTATTTATTAATTAAATCTATTATGAAATTACTAAAGCAATTATTTTTAGTTTATTATTAATTTAAAATAAATAATTCGTTCTCAAAACATCCAATCGATCTTTCTTTTAAACCGTATTAATAGTCATAATAACCGTTACATGGCACTAACATAATACGAATACAATAGTCCGGGATGATAAAAAAGTACCAATAACTTTTGTAATCTAAGGCATGTTAGTATAAGTGCGATTATACCTATTTAATTTTCAAATCGTGTTTTAATGTTTAATGTGTATATATTGTGTTTGCCGGTGGTAATCGTGCAGTTTGAGTATATTTTGTTGAACAATATCATAATTTCTAAGTAGTAGAAAATAGTCGACAGTCGTTGTGTTATCTAAATCGTTGATCAAAGCGAAAGGTTGGCAATGTTGACTGAGAAGGTATACAACTAGATTTGTGAAAATCTTGCATTATGGTGTTAAAACATTGAATGTTATGGTGAATATTATGCTCTAGTTGACTCGAACGACTTTTTTGTTTATCTTTCCGTGGGATAGTTATCAAAAGTAATGCAATATTATGTAGGTATCATTAAATATTTATTGGAATTTTAATGGATCAATGTACGCATCGTGTAACAATGCAAGCAATAGTATACCACGTATACTGCACTCATGTGTAAAATTGCAAAACAATATACAATAATTTATAATTGCAGTTATTAAAAAAAAAATGACAAATACGACTGTGGATAATAATGCACTCAAAAAAATAAGGTTCCCGCTTTTTCGTCCTGAATCGAAACTTCTAAATGATCTTTTTCCCCTAGACCATTTTGCCGAAAAATAAATAATCACATTTTTATGATATTTTAATAAAGATCAATATTTAGCAGAAGTTTTACAAAACATATGAATGTGCACCATTAGCAATTGAACTTGTGATAAATTTTAATTTTTTTTGTTTTTTTCGAGACAGTAACGATCGGGAAAATTTAATTTCGAAGGTCTTCGGGAAGAAAAGTTTTGGGTACGTAGAATTTCGGGAATTTCAATTCGGAAAAATATACCGTGAACCATGTTGCAACGTTGTACCCAAATCCCTGTATTGCGGAACCGTTGTTTTTGTCCCTATGAAAACATTGTAAAAAAATTATTGTTATTTAACAAAAAACAATTTTCTCCTCGATTTCGATTTCGACGGCTCAATGTCATTATAATCATTCCTATGTACGTATTCGCGAATATATGATTATGCAAGTATAATGTATCGTTAGGATAGTGGATATACAATCTCGATGTTTTTCATTAATGTTCCAATTAGATTATTTATAGTGCACTATGTCGTGTATGACCTCAACGATAAATTCGACAGTAATTGTAATGAAAAAACTACAAGGAAATTCAAGGGAGGGGGGGGGAAATAATCAAATATTACGATAATTTAATAACAAACGGTTTTCATGAGCAAAACGTGCATATTATTATAGAGGCACCTAACTAACATCTTACCCGGTGGTCAGAGTTTTCATGGTTAAAAACAAATTGTTTCAAAACATCTATAATGAATGTCTAACGCGTGCGTTTTTCCAGTCGGGTGATCCTTTATCACCGGCGGCTATGTGTCTATGGAATTATCGAGTCTTACGCACCTCTCCTCGTTCGTGACGAACAAAAAGTTTTCAAGTTCGTTTTCCTGTGCAAATTCACAAGAATTTCTCCCACATGATTGCAGTACACGATATCATATTTTGCATTGCATTCAAGTTTTTTATTTTATGTACACGTATCAAGGTAACATACATTTTTTATGGATTAGGTACATTATATCCTTCGGGATTATTGGTGTAAAGCTTCTCGAGACGATGAACTAAATAATTCCAAAGGCGCATTAACATCGTACCCACTCATACCTAAGTGCGCGCAGTTCTCTATACATCCGCGGAACGCGTAAAACGATAGTTTAATATTTATATAAATAGAAATCGAAATTCCTCGCCAAAACAGAAGAAAAAATAACCTAATCTATTTGTCGACTGAACAACATAAAAGAGGTTATTTATATTCGACATTTCGTTTCGATACCGTTCAAAATATGACTTAATGTACTACCGCCTATGAACAGTATTAAACATCACAAACGGCTGGATAAAATGTAAGAGATTTATTTATTTTGTAAGCCTACAGATTTTACGAATTCTTATTAATAAACACGATATTTTATTAGGTAATATCTCATCTAAACCTTCATTATTCGTATGCACAATATATAGTTCAAAGAGCACTGCTAATACATAAATACTAATGACAAACAAGTAAACAAACAAATGCATGCTTGTCAGCCAATCAATCGTTCTCAATTACGTGTTTTACCTACTATGTATTGTTCCGAACAATTTGCACATTTTCATTACTGTACAATGCGCGTTCTCGTAGTGTGCGTAGTGGAATCTAAAAGTACAAACTTTTTTAAAACAAAGACAATAAACTATGAAATGTCATCGAACGTAAAACAAAAAATCGCAAAAAAAAAGAAGATATTTTAAAAATTATGTACATTTATATTACTCAAGTTCCCTTTCATTATCTTTACTCCTCCTTCAAAGAAAAACCATCACAGTTAAATCATAATACGTTCTTCATTTCACTCTGAATCCAAAAGTGGCAACGTTAGTTTTTCAAATAAACTATGCGTCTATTGTAATTAATTTTTCAAAGCCATTATCGCATTACTGTAGAGCAGGAATTAGAGACCCGCGGCTCTTTAACTTGCAATCAGAGACTCATTATGATATTTTAATATATTCAACCCACAGTACGTAATATTATCGCTTGATGAGTTTCTTTATCGGAACCACCACTATTTATCAACAGAACACTGTAAATCTAAAAAAAAACATTCAAACTACTTATCAATAGCGTCTACCGTACGTACTATTGTTGATAGTAAAGAATATACAGGTATTACACTATTGTATTGTTAAAATTGGAATTGCCTACGTGGACGCAGCTATTAGACATTAATGTAATACTTTGCATTGACGCCACAGCCGCATATTGTATTATTTTCATCTTAAAAACTTACGGAATTGCGTTCACTGGTTCAAGTTGTATGAAGTTGGCTTTAATATTAAATTTAACTATTATCAATAGTAAAGGGAAGAAAGAAGTGTATCGTGCCCGTGTCTTGTAGATCGGTGTTGTACGATACTTTGATTTCAAGCGTGTTATGAGTACGTGACATGTTATAGATCATAACAAGTTTCAACATTTGAACATCGGAAAACACCTACCAAAGACACACAAACACAGGTGTTGTGGGATATGGCGTTCTATTAATGATGTTACAATTACGACGTGACATTTTTTTTTTTTTTTTGCGGTAAAAAAATATCGCGACCAAAACACTGTTTATTCCGACACGACCATGTGCGATGAAAAGGTAAGTCATAAAAAATAATTATACTCCTCCGCAGGTGAATATTACAGGTGCATAAAGGTACATACGATATGGTATCTTGTATCCGTTATCCTGCTTGACGGTCGTACGCGAACACGGAACAACATAATAAACGATAATAATAATAATAATCCACTAGCATTTATCTCGGTCGATCGTTTCTCCAGGGAGCTATTTTCTGCCCTCCCGTTACGGTCTCACGTCGACACGCATTTAACGACGAGTCCTTCGACCGCAGTCGCGCAAAACCGTTCGGTTTACAGGCGCTGTCGCGATATTACCAAAACCTCAATGTTCAAAGAAGACGGAGTAGCGTCAACTGCAGATCGGCAAACGGTGTAGTGATGGAGTGGTGCGGTTGTACCGGTCGGGTTAACGGTTGCATTCAGCGTCCGTACACAGACGGTACGTGCAAGCGATGCACACGGGAGTGGGAAAATTCCGTTGACAAAGTGGTTCGAACGGTGTTCAACAGGCAATGTTGCACGGAAACAGACCGATTTCTCGTACGTAACGCGGTTCGCGCACATCTCACGACCAGGAATTGTTATTGGGTAGGTTATTTATTATTTGCAACTGTAATACAAAATCAAGGTTTCTTTGTTTAGTTGCTATTTCATCAATCACTTCATCAGTATTTATGTCTATTTATGTCTATTGTCCGATAAACTGATAAAAGTGATAATCCGTTAAAACGTTCCTTAGGAAAAAAACCTAGGGTGGGTTTGATCCCTCAACCCCCCCCCGTAAATAAGTCTCTGCTTCCGACTTGGTATGGTCGATGCGACACACGTTTCCCGCACGAAGTTACGCTTTACGTTTCTTCCGTCCGGTCGTACGTCGCCGAACGCTGAAACAATCGAGTTGATTCGAGAACGGTGTTTAAATTTACGATTCGATCCGACGGAAAACATTTTTCGTCCGCATAAAACGGGTTAACAGGCTTTTTTTTAGTAAACATCGTAACACACGAGCATTATTGTGTTGAGATTCAACAAAAAAAAAAAAAAAACAAATATTTGTTGTTGCGACGACCGGTGCGCGCGTTTGTCCGGTGATTGCCGTAAAAGTAGTATTATGTAGTTTTTGACATTTCTAACACACTTCCACAATGGGTTTTATTTGGCCAGGAGTGTGTTAATATCATCCGAGCGTCGTGCACTACTGGATTTCAGGCGTGCATAATACATGCGTATACGTAAGTTGTAAAATAAAATATTGTTTAGACAATCACATAATAATATGACGCCACGGACAAGAGCGATCTTTACGCGAATAAATTATGTAATATTATGTACTCAGCTGCATATTTATTAAAGGGCACGTATAAACAACGTCGTTTGTAGACTTAGAATTAGATAATAACATGTCAAGCGGACGAGAAAAAATACGATTTGTACTCGTACGGAATGATAATCGAGCGTCGAGTGGACACACTTAAGACGTTACTGGTTTTCTTTTAATTTTCGTCGCATTTCGATTTCCGTTCTAGCTTGTCTCGACGCATTATACCTTACATTACGGCCATTAAAATATCGTCTGTTGTTCCGAAAACTATCAACTTACTTTCAACAACAAAAGTGTTCCTTACTGACCTATTCTAACCTACCTGTTCGCGGGTTGTACCCATGGCATTTATCGTGTGGAGCCGTTCGTGACGAATAAAAAATAATTCGGTGATGACGTGGCAGAAAGCTCCGAGTGACACGATCCGTATTGGTAAATGTTTTTTTTATTTTTCGTGAATTTCATAAATATTTTTTTCTAGGTTAGCGATTATTGCAATTTTAAACCATCTAATTTTGAAAAGACAATACATCGTATGATGTTTTTACCCAAAACTTAATATTCAAATGTTTGCAAAAATAATGGTTGCGGCTGTTTTTGCGATGGATGAAATATATATTAATTCAACATCCAATAGTAGTAATTATCGTGTGGATTAGCCATTTCGCCGCGTCACCATCAATCTATTGTTTTGGTTCGTAGTTACCTATATTTACTAAACAAATAAAATAACGTTTCACGTCGCCGAAAAACGATTCGAATTGTTTGTAATACATGCATAGTATAATAATTATATTATCGAGTAAATAACACCGTTTTATACTGACGGCTACAATGACGGCGGCGCGAACGAAATAATTCGGTTATGACGATTATACGTGTACGGGTATACTGAAGCCCGAATGGTACCGACGCACGTTTTACCTTGGGCAATATTCACAATAATCTAAAAAAATAATAATAGTTATACATACGTCATGTTTCCGCGCAACACACTCGAGTTTCGTAAAGTTTTAATTTTTCGACCGTGACACTGTTATTATTATTTGTGTGCGCAACATTTTTATCAAAAAAAAAAAAAAAACTTCGATATTTTTATACAACTCCGCTATTTTTGATCATACTGGAAATTACGTAGAAATCAATTATTTTTTATTGACTTAGTGGTTATAAGTATTTGACTTCAACTAATTATAATATCGAAATATCTTTTGGAAAAACACTACTCTTACGACTTTGAGGAGACTGCAACGATACTTGTCAGGAAATTTTCCTATCTATGAAGTGTGATGGCAACTCGTCAACTCGCAGTAATAAGTCTACGAACAAAAATTATCGAATAATATGCGTTTTTGAAATGTAACAATTCAGTGTATATTACGTACAAAAACAGAAAAACTAATTGAGGCAGACGATGCAATCGTTTTTCTCTTTACTTAAAACTGAAAGATTTAAATCACTGTTAGGTTCTGGATCTTTAAAATTTTTATATGCGTGTTAATCGATTTTTATTGATTTTGTTCACACTTGAAATTTAAATGATTAATTATTAGTTTAATTTCATACAACTATTGATCGTGAGGAAAATCTTTTAGAAATGTCATGTGTTACGAGTATGTGTGTGAGCTCCGTTGTTTATTTGTGAAAAATTTAAATATGATGTTTAATTCACAAAATGTTATTAGCTGCCATACATTTATCGACTGTTTTTTTGCATTTTTTTCCCGGAAAAACGAAACTAGACTTCGCTCGCTATGGCTGCCAGCTCCACTCTCGAACTTGAATGCCACTGCATTGAAATTTTCATGGGATTGGGGCTTCGCCCCAAAGATACTTATTGTCTTAGCCTGACCTAGTTTTTGAACAAACCTTGATACTGCTGTAGATAGGATTATTCTTTGTATGTGAACCTAAAATCTCACTGCACGAGTAAATCGTATATTTCACATAAATATTAAATTCACCACACTTGATCAAGTTTTTTCGAAAATTTTTGATTAAAAATTCATAAAATATTAAATTTAAATAGCTATTTAAATATCATTCTATTTTAATTAAATTATGATAAATAAATAATTAGAAATGCATTACATTAAAAATAATTATCATGGTATTCGTCACGGATTTTGCTTCCCCAATAACTTTATTATATCAAAAACCTGTCTTAAGACATGAATTTGTTTATGAACTTGCTTATTTTACAGATTCATTATATCTCAATTTATAGAAAATTCAATTATGATTACAAGCTTTAACATAAGCTTCAACTGCATTATTATGCACATTGCTGTTTTCGTGAGTTTCTACAAGTGCATAAACATGTTTAAAATTTTTGCAACAGGAAGAAAAATTGTTTGGAATAGAACTGAAAGCAATACATATTACACAATATAATGACTCAACTTGACTATTCGTACACAACAACAATAACCATTTTCGAAGAGCTACTTCCATTTTAATTAGTACGGTTATAAAGTCTATAGGAAGACCAAGAGACTTTCAGATCTAACGGTTGATACGGAAATTGTTTAATAAAATTCAATTTTTTTAATACATTTGCATTTGGAGATAGTGTACAATTTTTAATTGATTGTGTTTGATCCTGATCCTAAAAATAAATACTAAAAAAAGGAACTAAGTTAAATAATAACAGACTGAATAAAATATACAGAAAAAATTTCAATAATGATCAAAAATCTACTCTACTAACTTAATTCATATTTAAACAAAAATAACAAACAATTGTCCATGCAAAGTTGCAACATTGATCAACAATTTGTCTACTCTACTAAACTAATGCATACTCGATATAATTAATTAGTACTTAAACACTTAAATACATATACATACTTACATACTTACCTAAATAATTACCTAAATAAAATAATTACCTCATCAAATCATATAATTTCTTAGTTTCCATTGATTCTATTCAAATTGTTTCATAAAAATAATATATACTTTATTTTTTAGTTGTTAATGTTATTTAAACGTTAATTTTATATATTGTATATTGTTAATACATGCCATTGTACTATTTAACCATTACACACAAGCCTGTTTCTTATAACAAATAGATAAATATTATGCACCAGATTCAACATACAACAGCAACATATTACATATAACAATTATAATTCATAGATACTAAAAATTGTAACAATTTGACAAACCTTAACCACTGTAAAGTCAGAATAATTTGTATCTTTGTTTTCAACTTGAGTAGATATATTTTCCTAAAAAAAATTAAAATATAGTATAAGTATAATATAATAATAGTAATAATTTGAGAAACCTTAACAACTGTTGAATCAGAATAATTTGTATCTACCTTAGTGTTTTAACCCTGAGTAAATATATTTCTCTAAATATTATATTATGTTAAAAAATATATTTTATGAATGTACCTATGTGTTTTTATCCAAAGAAACTTGTTGTTTCTTATAATTAACAGAGTAATTTTCAGTTAAGTTAAATATATACTACACATATTGCATATGTAATATGTATATACGTCTATTACAATAAACAATGTCTAATAAGCATGCACCTACTCGTTAACAAGTCCCCATTAATATTTTAAAAGTTACAATACACAAGCATTATAACTGTAAATTATTATTTTAAATTAAGTCATCATAATAATTTAAAAGTATTGTTGGCAAAACTAAAAAGAACTATAAAATTATAATTATTACAGATAGTGGTCAGATAACAATTATTTATTTTAAATAGAGCAATTCTTTTATTTTTATTTTGTAATAACAAATAATTGAAACTATATACAACAGTAGCTCAATCCTACAAATTTAAATAATAATAAATCCACCATAGATTGTACAATAAATAAAAATGTAAAAATATTGTTAAAAATAAATATAGATGTAATTAATAATACTTATCGATTTTACTAAAATATTATTTGATTGGAAATTTAATTTTAACTGTTTTGGGTTGTTTGCGGCAGCTTGTAAATCAGCGTTCCGTTTAAGTCGAGTTTTTTTTGCGCCTCTTTTCAATCGCCGATTCAGTACTCATTAAAAAAAAAAAAAAAATATTGACAACGTTTAAAAGTTAAGACTTTTAAATTGAAAATTGAAAATTTGAGTTAAACCATTAAACTATTAACGTAAAACGTTAAAATAAAAACATAAGGAAAACTATTTACATTATCATATTTTGATTACGAAATTGGCTGGTGTTTGGTAATAAACTAGTACCCAGGATTATAAATAATTTGATAAAGTTATTTAAAAATAATGTATTTTAATTCTTTATAATCGTGCTGGTAGTTGATACCGTACTAATGTACTATCGTAGGATATTCATGTTAATGAATAAATAATAACATAATGAAATTATGAACGTATAATTAATGTACAATAACTCAACATTAATATATTTTTGCCAAACTACATGTTTATTTTTCCCAGAAAACGGTTTATCGTTGATACGTCATAACCAATACATCACACGACTGTAAATAGTAACTTATAAAATTTAGCATGCGCCTGATTTTGACACGTAGATACGTAAACGAACAACGAGCGGGCAAAACACATACTGCAAGGGTATACCAACTATACTGCTTATTCATAGGTAATAAATATTATTCAAGTTGCTAAAGCTACCCCGCGATTATGCTCCTAAGTACAATCCTATTATAGCACATTATTATATTTATGTACCGATATAATTGTACCAATTTCATGGCACCGGCCTAAAACTCAGTCAAAGAAAGCGGCCCACTTTCCTCTAGGACAATAGACAATTGGGTCAGTCCGGCCGCTGTATACGTATAACAATTGTAATAGAAATTTAGCAACGTTGATTCCATTTTCACGCGCAGTCGTACGCTTTTGATGGGTCAAAGTCGTGTGTACTTTTATTTTGGTACCACGCGCAATCGTATACCCAAAAAGGTAAAACGCGCGCAATCTTACTCCGCCGACTACACGGGATAAGCATGTCGATTGCACCGAGGCACTCAACGTCTTAACAGTCCAAAACAATGGACTCTAAAAGAATCTTATCGATTTTCGACCGACAAGTAGCAACCAAGCATGATAAATTATGAAAAAAAAAAAACATTTTATGCGGTTGCAACTCGTATTAACGCAGAATAATATTAATAATAATAATATAAATATTTATATACGTATATTAGACGGTTTAGATGGTTATATATGGGACCAATTGGGAGGGTCCCGTCACCTGTAAATACGGCACTGCGCGTGCACCGCTTAGCGCGAATCGTAACCCGGACCCTTTTTACCGACCACGAAGATATTGGCGATGGGTTCGCGAACGCGGTGCAGAGATGGTGTCTCGTACACGCGCGTATCGCTGAATCTTGAGGGCGACAGGATCCGCACGACGTGACACGTCTTTGACGCGTTTTCGCGCCCACTCACGCCACGCGTCCACGACCGCGATCATTATCTGCCGCAGTTGTACGACCCGTCTTCGTGCGATAAAACGATACGCGTTCCGTCTTCTCCGTCGCGATCGGTCGCGCGTTATGCATAAACATGCCGATAACAATATTTACACGCTCGGTAAACGCACCGCGGTGAATCCACGTGACGCGCACGATCGAGGCATTTCGTTGTTGTTTCGATTTTTTTTTCTTCTTTTTCTCGTTTCGAGAAAACCCATGGCGAAACTTTTTTCTTTTCAACCGCAGGGCGTACGCGGGCACACTAGAGTTTTAATCATTCAGAGGGGATAACGAGCGAGCCCGCCGGTTTTTCGAATTGTTTTCTTTTTCACCGAAACCGAACAACGTAAAATGGATTTCGTTCTGTCGACGTGGCCGAATAATAATAATATAATTGACCCGACCGCGCGCGCGCGTGGTGACCCTTTGCGCGTCGTCGTCGTACCGAGGGGTGTCCGTCTGTTATTACATCACAGACGTTTGTTTCTAAAATAACATAACACATTATCGTTATCATTATGATTTTGTTGCTGTCGGGATTTTTTATTTTTTTTTCTAGCTCCATTTACGACTACACAACCCACTAAGTGCACAACACGCATAGAATTATTAATGTAATACTGTTCGCTATCAGCAGTGACGTCAAAGTCCTAAGAATTTAGTTGGGTGACTAAAATACTTAATAAAGCCATAATATCTAAATATCGGTCTCAATGTTGAACCGGGGGGAGGGGGGAGAGGTAGTGATTTTTACACACAAAATATTTATGTTAAGCCTTAATTTTTTAATCAAACTTTCATCAGGGGTAGCCGAACTTTGGCATCGTATGAAGCGGTCTCATCCTAAACGTTCAAAAGATGTTTGGCCAAGGTCTTATTATTAGTGATAATATTAAATCGTTGTTTGAAACTTCACGCTAGATGTCATACTCGATGAGTGAATAGTAAAAACAAGCGAAATGTATCATTTCCCTAACCACGATTTGATTTATTTTTAAGTTATCAATATAATATTCAATGAATTCTAATGAACTATTAAATTAAACACAGAAAAAGTTATCAATTGATTTTGCTCATTTTTGGCTTGCACCGAAAAACCTAGTTTTCATTTTATTAGTTTTATTATCAATAATTGTATTATAAACATCAGTTTTCCAATATTTTTTAATTGTTACATTTTCTCCACGAGCTCCAATTGTTGAAGTCACTAGAGAATTTATTAAATATTGATTCTCAATAGGTTTTATAATTGAAACAAATACCAAACTTTCATGAAAAATTAATAATTTCATCCTACAATAGTTTAAAATTCTTATCAAACCTTTTTTTATTGAAAAATTTGTATTACACCACTAATTGCTGAAGTTTCTTTGTTTGCCCAATGTCATATCTTTTTTTTTTTATAAAAATTGACTTAATAGGTCAATAGTTAATTAACGTGAAATACAAATAAATTAAAAACAAACTATGCTTTTTTTATTCCCATTTAAAAGACCAACAGCTTTAACAGCATGTTTATTTTTATTATTATTTATTTCTTCTTCTAATGCATTTATTATTGATTCATAATTAATTTTAACATTATGGAAATTTTTGTACCTACATGCTCATCTAGACCATCAGGTTTTAAGCCCAATTCTTTTGCATTTGAATAAATGTACTGTGACTGGATGGTTGAGAAAAATGAATACATAAAATTTCTAATAAATTAAATTAATTTATTGAATTTCTTATGTGTCAATAAATACCAAGGCTAGCTTATGTGCAATAAAAGTATACAGTAGTTGGATATTTTTCTCTAATCTTTGCCTGTAGTCTTCCAACAGTGCCTGACATCACGCTAGCACCAATATATGTTTAATGCAACAATGGGTATGTCAGCTATTTCTAATTGTTTTAGTTAATTTCTAATAATAATTTTTAAACTTTCTGAGAGCAATCAATAAATCTTATAAAACATTCACATACTTTAAATCCATTACAATATCTTACGCCCAAACTCAATTGTTCTTCTTTAAATGAAAGAGCTTCGTCACATATTAACGAATACGTTCCACGTGTTCTAATTTCATTTGTTATGACTTTTGTAGTTGAATTGGATACAATATTGAGAATTTCATTTTGGATATCATGGCTTCTTCTTCTTCTTGGGTTTTCCGGCCATCAAGACCAACCCATCACACATCAAATCCTCCAGCCTAACTAATCCAACTATATTAAGGACTATACTGTGGCCTAGTTGGCCACACTCGTCGTTTTGCCAACGATAAGTGCACAAATTTGATATGCACAACATAAGTGTGCATATTAAATATCGCGTATTATACATGTACTATATATCAGGGCTTCAAACCGGTTATAACAGTTTATTTTATTTATCGGAAAAATGTGTATGAACGAAAACAAAAATTGAACCACAATTACAATTACTAATTTTATAGAACGAAAACGAAATAGTTAACCAGAAAAATATTTTTCGTTTTCGGACAGAAATAAATACATTTTTAATGAAAAATAATTAGTATTTAATTTTAGTTTTTACACATTTTGTTAAGTTGGTCAGCTTGTTTTGTTTGACAAAAGGCAGGTAAAAATTATTAGATAAATATAAAATAATTTGAATGATAAAAATTGAACAGTTGGTAAGTGGGACTACTGTTCGTAACCCCATTCTACTGTAGATAATACGTGAACACGATAAATTGACAACCAGAAACCACATTGTTTATTGTTAAAATACCACTTTTAATGGAGGATGGTGTTATCTTAAATTGTATCAAATATTTGTAAATTTTTTCAAAATTTTGAACAAATATGGTTTTTTTTTTGTCTTACTCGATAATAAATATTGCAGTTATGTTGTTCATTATGTATGTTAGTATATTCAGTATTGTAATAAAAACTTAAAAATGTGTATCATATTATATATTGTGTATTATAAATATATTAATTTTGAACTTTTTTTAAGAATATCTCTTGATAGTTGAATTTTCTAATTAATTATTTCATAATTATGACAATGAATAATGAGGTATAAAATTTTTAAAAAAAAATTAATTTTTTTAAAAGAACAAAATTAACCGGTTTTAAAAAACTATTATAAGATATAAGATCAATACGAATCAGTTTTTAAAACCGAATAAAATAATAGATAAACTAAAACCACTAACCACAAAAAATCATTATGGTTTGAAGCCCTACTATGTATCGCACTGTGCCACTAGCGTGACAGACACGCACCGCATACGTTATTATAACATCACAGTTTGTTACACGTATGTGTGCGTGTACGCGCGCGCACGTGCGCGAGACAGTACGAAGGGACTGGCGGAATAGATAAACGCGCATGGTGTAGGGGAATGTAAACAAAAAGAAGGGGAAACTAAAAAAAAAAAAACCTGAAAAAAAAAGATACAAAATACAACGACGACCGCCGCGATGGGTCTGACAGTGATGAAGAACCAACGTTTTTTTAATTACTCCGCGCTCATCAGTCTAAATTATTCCATTAGACGCGCGCGCTGTGCACAAACTCGAGCCGAAAGTTCCGACCTCATCCGTCATTCGAGCCGACGGTTGCACGTTTACCGGCTTCAGTCGTCTATACGTATACATATCGCGTGCATGTACACACCTTATACACGACACTATACGCACGCAATTCTATTGTTTACCGTACACACACGCACGCACGCACACACACATATATATACATAGGTGGAAAAAGGGGGTGGAAGACGGGGATTCATTCTCGGGCGTAAAATTGTAGACGGTGTAATTTTTGTAATTATTAACAACTAATTTGATATTTTTAACTTTGTTAAATACTGTTGTTAGGTTAAAACTCAATAAACATGATTATATATTAATTTTTAGAAAAAAATTCTCGAGAAGAGTATTTGATTATTGGTCTACGATGGGGCGTAAAAATTCCTAGTTCTACCTCTGACCATTTATAATCCGGCAACTGCTGCCGCCGCGATCATAATTCAATTTTCTCGTGATACCCGCGCAACGGCGCGCATCGTATGTACGGTCAGAGGTGGAATTAGGAATTTTCACGCCCGGGGAAAATGTTAAAATTAAGTCCCATCATGGACCAATGATCAAATATTCTTCTAGAGAATTGTTTTCGAATAATAAACAATCATACCTATTGAGTTTTAAACTAATAACAGTATTTAACAAATTTAGAAATATCAAATTAGTTGTTAACAATTACAAAAATTACACCCTCTAAAATGTTATGCCTGGAGATGAATCCCCGTCTTCCACCTCCTATTTCCGCCCTTGCGTACGGGTACATCGCGCGCACGACGACGTGACGCGAACCGAGTCAGACGTGCACTTGCACGTACGCGTTCCCGTCCGCGTCCGTTATCGTAACAGTACAGTAATGCACTTCAGTATATGTATTCTGTTTCTGATTTTCAAGTCATCGTCGAACCGCGGTCGTACAATAATTGTAACCATCGTTCAACTATCGTTTAAAGTACGCGTCGTACCGCCGTTTCAATTGTGCGCCGACGATTTTATTTCACGTCATTATCTCACAAACCGCGTTAGGTATACCTCGTCGCGACGTCGCGTACCATTCGTTAGCTGCGTTACCGCGTGTACGGTAAAACGCACATCGTATATTTTACGCGTATACAACAATGTTTACCCGCACATGCAGTCCACTATCACTGGTGGCAAGATAATGTGAACACAGAGTTATTAATTTAGTAACAATACGAAAATATTTCGTTTACACTTCCAGTACCAATACTATCATTTAAAAACTCGCTCAGGATTCACCGTTAACGTTAGTTTCGACCGACTTCCTCCACCATGTACCTCAGATAGACGGTAAGCAACAGATTCGTAACGTTTCAAACGATAGATAATGAAAGCTGCATCCAATATAAAAATAACATGTTAAACTAACAGAAGAAAAGGAAAATGGTCAACGGACAAGCAGTTAATGTATACGGAGCATTTACTCTTGTAAATTGGAATTGGAATTAAAGGCATTAGTTTGATTTGCGCCAAACTGGTAGGGAGACACTATTTCCAATATGTTAATCACATTTTTTTTTTCCCAAAAGTTTTTTTTCTCAATACCATTTTCCCCAAACGTTCTTTTTTACAATACCATTTTTCCCAAAAATTCCTTTTCACTATATTATTTTTTCAAAAAGTTATTTATTTTTTTAAAAATTATATTCCCCCAATACAAAACAGAAATGATTTATTGTCAATTTTAAAATGTATAAATAAAAAAAATTACTATAAACAAATAAGAGTATTAAAATTTTAAATTATGACCAATGGCCGTCAGGTATGCAATAATATCATTGTTATTAACAAATTCGTCATATTTAGAAGCAATATTATAGATTCGTTCCTCTATTTTTAGTTGTACCTTATTACGATATTTCCTTATTTTTTGTCCTAGATTCAGTTGTCGTAACATGCACTCAATATCAGCTTGTTCTTTTCCAAGTTTATTGAAAAATGTGTATACGCTAGAATGTTGTCATTCAACAACCACTTGGAACCGATTATGTCAGCCTTCTGACTAATTATTTGTTCTTGCCAATTGTTGGAGTACTGTATGGTACTGGTTCCACAGTTTTAGGGGGAATCTGGGTTGTTCCTTTCCTCCGACCTCTGGCTTGCCTCCCACGGATGTAATTTATCTACATTAAATATTGAAGTTATACTTAAAATTTAAAATTTGAATATTTTTTTATTAATATTAAAAAATAATTTACCTCAAAATGTTCTGCAATTGGCATATACTCGTTTGGTATTTGTTCTAATAAAACATCAAACGTTTCGACAACTTTTTCTGTCGGCACAAATGCTAAAGCACCGGTCATCTGAGCTGTGATCCTTATGTTACGATTTTCTGGATCATTATATTGATTTTGTAACCCTTCTGCCAGTATACGACGATAAAGACTTTGACAAAAATGAAATAAACAAGTGTGTATTTCAATTCCAATTATTTTAATCATCGCATTTATAATTGATTGTTCAAAATCAGTCATCACAAATTGTGGTTTTAAATATTTATTCCAAATTGTTTTGCCTCTGAAAGTATAACTTCATATACTTTTGAATACGCTGCTTCTTCTTTTGACTCTAGTAATGCGTACACTAACAGAAGTCCAATAACTTGATCGGTTACATTTGTTGTCTGTGTGGTGTGTCCTAGTATGGTAAATAATTGAAAAAATATTGTTGGAACAACTTTAAATGTTCCGTCAACGAACCAAGGGCTATTCATTAAAATTCTCAAATTTTCTTTCGTTGCAAAAATTATTATTCTTCCACATGTTAACTGATAATCAATATCTTCAAATGAATCGTATTACAAAAATTGCTCTCCTGCTTTAGTTTGTGTAAACTGAATTGGTAATTTATGCAGTTCGTTCATATTTCGAGGGTTCGACAGCATATTATTTATACGTTGTCGTGTTATTGCCTTTCTTATATTTTAACGCTCAGGAAGTTCTGCTAAAATTCCAACTGGTAATTGTTGCAATTCTGTTCTCAAGATTTATGCAGGAAGTGCTTCAGGATGTTCACTTGCTTTTTTTTTATATCTGTCATAACTTTTAAGGCATAATCTTCTTCTAAATTCTTTACGACAACACCAATAAAATCGACCTTTGTTTTCCGAATGTTTATAGTAGAGATATCCATCAACATGAAGAAGCTTTCCTCTTCCAATAGAATTTATAATTTCGGTCATAATTCTAATGAATACGCTTGGTTGTATAAATACGATTTAATGTACAAAAAATTCAAGTTAATCAACGAAAAATTACACATATGGCAACAACTGTCAAAATGTAACTAAACAAGGTACAAATAAGACATTCGATAATCAATATCGAATGGATAAACTTAATCACGCGACAAATGGATCGAACGGCGATTGGGCGCATGCGTTATTTCAACGCATACAATAGGTATTTTGATGTTTATGATATTTATAATCTATGGATAATAAATAGTATATAATATATAGTAAATAGATCAATGTATAGTTGAACGGCAAATTATAATAAAAATAATGATGAAATGTGTACCATTTAAAGATATACAAGTATAGGTATAGGTATATACAGATATATGGATATATATAGTCAGTTAAGCATTTTTTTTTTCTGGAAAAATATTAAATTTGTAAAAATATATTCCGGGAAAATGTTTTAATGGTAAATATGGAAAAAATGGATTGGGCATATTAGATTTGGGAACAGTGAAAATTGGGAAAAATTAATTGGAAAAGATTGATCGGGTAAAACAGATTGGAAAAACTATCCACAAACTTGCTTCGATATCGGTCATAACAGACCGGCACACATCGTCTGTTTCGCTCGTGGCGACGAGTGACTTGTGAAGCAAAAGGAACGCTAGAATCGGATGCACAGAATCGACAATCCGACGGATTCTGATGAACTCGGGTGGTTTGATTTTTTTTTTTTTTTCTTAATCGAATTTCTCGACGATTCAATCTGCTTATGGTCAGTGCCGGCACTAGGGGAGGACAAATGGGACATTTGTCCAGGGCCCCGTGATTTTTAATTATCATCTTAATACCGTAAAACACACTGACATTTTATATCAACAAATTATAAATCTATATTATGCCTATCATCAGTTATTTGGAAAATTTTATCTAAATTTAGCCATAGTACAAATTACAAAGTAAATCGTTATCGATACAACAAAAGCGTAATATTTTGACGATACTCGTCAAGGATTCCTACAGTAAATAATAATATAAATATTTATTTTTTCTATAGTTATTGTTTAAAATTCGAAGAAAAACAGTATCTCGTCTTGAACGCAGATTAAACACTTTTAAAATAATCGTCAAGAAATTGTAATGAATAGCTGGCTGCAGGGCGGTTTTACTATTATATTCCTGCTACGTCAATTGAATTAAACTACCATTATATATTTATTATTTTTTCTTTTATTTACAGAAGAAAACACAAGGTAACTATATACAAACAATAAGTCATTAGGATAACAATTTATATTGGTACATGATTAATAACATGAATCGTGTTTTGATAAGAGGAGTTTATCAGTAGAATACGGTAGTATGTCTAAAGATTTTTCTTTTGAAATCGCATACGTTTTCGTTTTGAATATATTACATTGCACACGACACAGATTCCGTACACAAATTAAAATCAAGTTTCATTAATGATTCTTTAAAATTAATTAATGTGCAACATATAAGTACGTATATTATACGTGTTCCTGTACATGTTCGTAAAATTTATTATAAAACGCGATATTTTGCACTATCATAATTTAATTTAATTATCAAATTTTACTTACAGATTTATATTTTTAAACACGTATTATTAAAAAGGAACGAATACGGGAACGTTGTTCTTTAATGGTAGTTTTATATCGGTCAATCTTGAATAATAAATATTATGACGTTTTTGTGTCCCATATTACATTTCATATGGAAGTTTATTAGTTTTTACGGTCATTTGTATAGTAGTTTGTTTCCAATACAAATTATACTCGTAGACATAAAAACAATTTTATTTGTATTTGGAAGGTGAAATTAAGTATATATTTCACGATAATTACGTTATAGTTATAATTTACGTATTATAATGTGATTAATTTAAGACATTAATACGTGAATTGTGTAGATTTAAGAGTAAGAAAGAAAAAAAAGTGTAACATTAGGTGTTTCGTTAAATTATGTCATAATTTATACTTATCTATACTAATATATAGTTCATATGTATTAACCCAACTTGTCATGGTCTCACTTATATAAAACGATTTTTAAACGTAATATTTAGGTCAAAATAATAAAGTTGAACTAAATGCATACATATATTTATATATAATTGATGATTGGGGGGGAGGGAGGTGCTTTAAGGTGATGTAGTTAGCACCGCGCACTGTCTAAATGGATGCATTATGATAAAATATATTAGGTCACTGTAACCGTATTATTAACTCTATTCGATATTGTACAGTAAAATTACGGGTAACAGACATTAAATACATTTGCGTCGTATAAATTCGGATACGTTGTTATAAAGTATGCTTTCGTCTGCTGTGGTACCGCATTCTTTAATGGTAGTCATACGTAAAAGTCACATTATACAATACGCTATTCAGTAGTAAGACGACGTAATGGTTTTAATTCGGAATTTAGAAAAGTCAATTTTCACACTCCGGGCGAGTACTGTACTTACACTCCGAACATGCCAATCGCTGCTGTAATATATAAACCGATCGATTTGCGTGATTTTTAAGACTCAAGCGTCATTAATAAATTCGAACGAATCGAGTAAAAATACCTTAACTATTTGTCACGTTCGAGTTTTGTGTTGCTACATAAAGGTTTTGGTACTTTGGAAGTATATCAATAATTCACCAAAAGAGAAAACTATTTATTTTACTTTTTTTTTTTATGGCTTGATACGTTGTACTGACAGGTACGAGTTTAAGTAGAAAATCAATTGTACAGGAATTCGCTAATTGAGTAAACTGCTTAACATTTTTTTAAATATTTTGAAAACCTCATGCACTTAAAGTCGAATGAAAAATGATTTCAATTTTTTTTTATTTTTTACTATGAAAAGGGGAATAAAATCCCGTGTAAAAAAAAAAAAAACTTATGGTAGGTACTTCATTGTTCACGGTTAAAGCTATTTCGATGTATTAGCGTTAAAGTTTAGTACGTCGAGGAAAACTTCGTAACTAATATCTGTCTTGCACTCCGAGTTTCGTGAAAACTTGTTAAAACAAGTCTCAAGATTTATTTACTAGGTCGTTGGGGACGTCTAATCGCGCACAGAACAAACACGGGTGATTTAAAAATGCCACTGCTTTATTATTAGAAATCACTATCACACTTTATAGTTAGATTTTATGCGGTTATTATTATTATTGTTATTATTTCGTAGTAAATATTCCCTTTGTGAATATTTCACGTTTCAAAATGTATTTGTACACTTTTATTGGAAGTCTGTAGACACGTAATGTTATCGGTTTTACAATGATGTGGTGTGTTGATTTTTTTTTTCTTTAAGTGTTGTGCAACACTTTTACTGATCAAACATTGGAGTTGTTTGTTCGGTGCGAAAATAAATCTAATAAATACTTGTTTCGTTGTTATTTTAATTATTTTCAAAATCTTGTCAAAGTCTCCCATGTCAGGATGTATATTCAAATATTGTTTCCCGTCTTCTCGATAGTTAACCGATTCAATTATCGATCGCTGTCATATCAGCCGTGAGCTGTTCACTAACAACTTGCAACGGCGGCGCAGCAACTGCGTTCATTTTAAAATTCTATGAATTATTTTAGTATAAATATTATGAAAATCTATATTAAAATAAAAAAATAACATATAACGTGCACTTAAACGATTTTAAAATACATATTTATTTGTGAAAACATTAAACGGAAATGTATTTATCTAAAATCATAGAATAAAGGATAAAAATTAAGGTTTTATTTTATTATCAACAATCATAAGTCATACTCATTTGACGTGTACTCATCATTGATGGGTGTATTATCGTCGCCGGGGGAAATAATATAATATTCCGGTGAACAAAGAATATTGCTACCGGTCAGCCATGATTTAATGCATACGTATTGTGATAATCGTGTTTCATTATTGCACTAAAAACCCGACTAGATTTAAAATAAAATAACAATTAGGGTGACCGAAATGAAAGCAGACGTCATAATGACGTGAATATTAATTACGTCAATGTTCCTAAAGGCTTTGGTGATCGAAACGAACATGATGTTCAACCAAAACCATTTGTTACCATATCCGTTTTGCCGTGAACACATTGAAGATATACGGTTACCGTCGCGTACATAACGTTACCCTTACCAGTAGTATACAGTGTTGGCTTGACCATGGTTGCTAGGTCACGAATGCATCCGGGGCGTATTAGTCTCGAGGGTCCCTCATTTCTAAAGATTTATAAAATATGGTATTAATCATTTTAATTGATATTTTTTATCATTTTAATTATTAGCTATTTTTCGTGAATTAAAAAAAAATATTAAGTTCTATATTATGAGGTATTATTATTTATATTATTTATATAACCTTGAAGTACTATCAATAACCATGTTAACTTTGTAGTTAATTGTTTGCATATTTCAAATAAGGCACTATAAGAAAAATCATATTATTTTGCGCTATTTATAAGGACTTATTTATAATTTTATGAGATCACATATTTGGGAGCCCTTCTGAAAAATGCGGCCGGGGCCCTTAAAGTACCAAGCCGACAGAGGCAGTATAGTTATTTACAATTTAATTTCTTGCAAATCATTAACGGGACGGTTCCATGGTGCCTTAAGGTTCCGTGGAACACGTTTAAAGAACAACCAACCTATGTTAATATTATCTTATCGCACCGTATCCATACTAGTGATGATCAAAATTAGTCTTGGTCTTGTGGTCTCCCATGACCAAGACTAAGACCATACTGGTCTAGCAAAACCAAGACCAAGATTAGCCTTACAAGAACAAGACCAAAACAAGACCATCACTGTAAGACTCTTGTAGTCTTGCAATTTTTTTTTCCCCTGAAAACACATTAGTTATCTAGATTTCATTAATTAATAATTTATAACAAAAATAATAAGAAATTTTTTTTTTTATTGTTATTAAATTTGATCAGTATTCGAAGAAATGACAAATTATTGGAAAAATGATTACAAATAATTGGAATCAATATTACAAAATAACATAATATAGTTTCATACTTAGCAATTACTGAAAAATTATTTTTTTTCCCCAAAATCGATGAATACGTCGAAAGTTGTATTGCTGATAGAATAATTTATGACTTATATCCACTACTCTACTTTGAATCGAATATACTAATAATTGCTGGAAGTCATTACGGACGACGGTAGATATCATTTTGATTGGAAGTACGTTTTTATTTTCGTTCGTAGCTTGTATAATTTTTCCGTACTAGACATTGTGTACTTAAACTATAGTGTCTAATACAGCATACGAGTATCATTTTATAATTGTTGTAAACTTGCAGTCTGTTGGTAATACGCCTTGTTAGTTGTTGTTATTGTACCTTTGAAATGAGTGACATTTAAGGTGAAGTGGACCAAAGCGAGAGTGTGAATGAATTAGAAGATGTAATAATAGGAACTTACAAAGTTAATTATGCTGGTAAATTGATTCATCAAATACAAATACATGTAAAATAATGTAAACATAATATTTTAAAATGCAAAGTTTTAAACGAGTACCTATAATAAAAATTTAGTTGTTTGTTTGTTTTATATTATTAATAAACTATATAATATATTGAACTTAAGTTTCATCTTAGAAGTTATAGCAAAAAACCTACACAGCAATAACAGGTAGATATTTAGTTTTTTATTTTATATTTTGTGAACGTAGCAAGTCTTGCAAGAGTTTTGCGCAAGACCAAGACCAAGACCAAGATTTTTAAAATATTGATCTTGGTCTTGTTTTGATCGTCACTAATCCATATCGAGTTTTGTTTGATAATTTAATATGTAAATTATTTTTCTTGTTGGACACGCATCAAAAGTACAAAAATTCGATTTCAAACCATTTTCATTGACACTTAACTAATTATATTCGGATCATATTTACACCGTTTTCTTTCGTCTTAATGGTTAATGGTCTGTGCAGGTGAATTAGGATATCGGCTTCAAATGGACTGCAAAAAACTATATGGCCGATTAAAATGTGTTTAAAATGTGCCTTTTGTCCATTCACTATTGGTTTTGTAAAAATATAAAAATACTAAAGTTGGACCGCTATATAGTGTTCGGAAAATAAATTCGCAAAATCGTTGGGAAATAACCGAATCAAAAAGCTTTTGAACGCAGAAGAAAGGTGTTCGAAATTGGATTTTTTTTTTCGAAATCCCGTGAAGTATTATACACGTACAATCATCGTTCTCATTCGTGCGGCGGTGGGAATAATCTGAATCCAAGCGTAGGTATAATATCCGTCGAAATGATTTCGCGTTTCCGACGATGTTCTTTACAATCGTTCACTTGCAGCGGTCGGGAAACAAATCTGAAAACGGACTCGTTTCCTGTTATCCTCGAAATTCGTATTCCATTCCAGCGGCGTCTACCGCACGTTGACAGTAATATAACGTTCGACTTGGATGTTGTTGACTGCGGCTGAGGGTTGACGGAAGAACCTTGCGCCGGTCGTCGGCGTTCACTGCGAAATGTGATTATTACAATGATAGAGGTCCGTAGCACATAATATATTATACTCTCCGCCCGCACGTTTTACGACATTATAAAACATTATGTTACTAACCTAACGTGCGAGTCCTGCGAATACGAATGATATAAAAAAAAAAAAATTGCTGAAAAAATTATTAATCAACGTGTACGTCGCTCGTGTGGGCGAAATCGTAACAGCAGGCGATCAAAAACATAATACAACAATAATAATCATAATAATAACGATAATGTACGATTGTTATATTTTCAACGTTTGCAGACGATATATGGTTTCTCGGTGTATTCCGCCGCGTGCGTTAAATCGTGTGGTACACATGGTTTTACGCGATATCGGTTCTGCGCCTACGCAATAATGTACGTCATCCTGTGTACCGTCGTCGATTTATTCTCTCGTATCGCACACAAGAGTACATCATGTTGTGTATTATAAATGTCACCGATTTATTACTTTGTTTGTGTTACTAAAGTTAAAATTCTCGTGATTACTATTTTCAACTCTTCCGCCATCCCTGAAAACCTCTTCCGACAGGGGCTGATGATTTTCACGCCGCTCGTATTTGTTACATATTTTCCGAGAGTTTAAACCACGAGTGTACAAGCAGATAGTGTATAATAAATAGGATTATTTTTTAAGGCCAGCTCATTCCTTCTTCCCGCTTGAATTATTCATTTGTTCAAATTTTGATGCGTAGAAAACGTGCTTGTAGATATTACGTAAGGTTACGTTTTCCGATACATCTTGAATAGTATCCTGTGGTAATATAAAAATATTGTTTATCTAAAGGTCATACCATTTTTTTCCACACAAACGAATTCGGAATTGTTCACGTTTGTGTAGCAATGATTGACTCTGTATCAGTTCCCTTTATCCATGTAACAAAATATTTATTACCTTATAATGGTATGTCGTAATTTGTCGTTTGGTTTAATCGCTATTCACGGTTACAACTCGTTTGCGCAAATTTACCTTTTTTACAACTCCTTTGCGCACAAAAACACAACTCATTTGCGCACAATTTGCGAACAATAGAAACCTTTTTTCGAAGAAATTTATCCACGTATAGGGTGTACATAACCTGTGTACCTACCTCCAAATTTTCGAATTGGTTATAACCTGGGCTGTGGAAAAACAATTTTTTTCATTATTATACTCTACAACATTTTCCTTCACCCTTTATAAGGCTTAGGACTTTATTAAGCTTTTTAAAAGCTTTTTAAAAATCTGCTTGAAATATTTTTACACTTAAGTTTTTTCCTAATAACTGCATTGACAAGTTCATTATGGTTTTCCACATGGACACATATACTGATGCATGTTTATTTTTTAAAAAACAGTATACTCGTACTACTGATAAATAATAATAATTTGTATAAGCATGAATTGTATGAAATTTTTTGGCGCATAAGTAAAAGTTCCATCACCAAACACGTGTTCATTATTAGAAAGCATTTCCAAGTTATTTTTACAAGTAAATAAAATAATAAAATTATCATCGCTTGAAAAATAAAATTGATTACCTTTATACAACAACGTTTGTTTCATTTCTAAAAGTTGCTTTAAAGACTCGTCATAGTTTGATGGTAGTGTGGGAAAATGTTTTTTCGTACATCATATATTGAACGACGTATCAGCTTCAAATCACTATGTTCCATGTTCTCAGCAACGTTACTAATTTTTAACTCTCGGTGTATTAATTTGTTTGGACGAGTATGTAGATCATTTTCTACCTTTTTTTTCAATGAGCCCCATACATTTTCTCTAGATATAATTTGATCTCAATATACCCCATGGCTATGCTCCTAACTTTTAGATTGGTCAGCAATTTGGTCACTGTTATTGCTTAAAATTACATTAGCATTACAAAGTTTATTAGTACACCGAAAATTGAAATTTCCATTTTTTAATTTCCTATACTCTCGAAATTTAAAATTATTCAACACTATACAACGTTTTACTCTCCGTGTTAAACAAATAGCGTCCATCATTATAAAACCAACCGGAGACTAAACGAAAATTAACAGATTCGTTATAACTTATAAGAAATAATTTAACAAAAATAGTTTTAGATTAGAAATAAAGCAATAAAGATTAAAGCTTATCCCACACGACTTATTTAATTAGTGAGCACAGAAATCGCGATTATAAGATCCCTATTAAAGATAGATGACAATTGATGGGAAACCATGATTGAAAATAATCATTATACTTTAAGACACCCTGTATACCCAAAACCGTACCTACAAGCAGGTTTCCATTGTTCACAATTTTTTGCGCAAACGAGTTGTCATAAATTTAATAAATATATTAATATGTGCGCAAACGAGTCCTAACCCTATTCACTACTTTCTTATGATAACATGGATCTAATGTTTAAGCATTACTGTACACTTATCATACAAAAAGATAATATCGATATACCTATACCTATATCGATTATTATTCTATACACTTCACAGGAGAACTTAAATATGAATAAATCCGAAAGCGCTAATCCAGATATTGACTGTGATATATCAACAATTCGAAATTTCAAAAAACGAATCGAATTTGTGTAACAATAAAATTATGCACATTTATAAAAAAAAAATGTAAGTATATTGTTGTCCAGATAGGTACAAAAAAACTTGAAAAATTATGTTTTAGAAAATATGGTTATGCAGTACTTGCACGTTTCACAAATTAGAATTTCAACAAATTGATAATTGCAGCATAAAATGAGAGGTGATTGTGCTTAAAAAATAACTCTGAATATTGCGATGCTCACTTGAGACGAATTCAACGTGGTCTTATCAAATGTCTGCCCCGGAGAGGTACACCTATCTAAATTTATGTGCACATTCCATTTGAGGTGATTTTGTCGTACTATCTGATAGAAAGTATTGCTCGATGTGTCGCCAACAAGTGATACATAAGTATACGATAATAATATGGAGATCAATGTTGTCACGGGTTTTCGTATCCAGCGGAAAGATTTCAAAAAGATAATATCTGCATGAGCTTGTAGCAGTGAAACATAAACAACGTGATACATAATCTAACGTAACCGAAGTCGATTTAAAAACTATTTTGTTATACGTTTCGAATCATGATGTACTATTTTCAAGTAAACATCATGGTATAATATGCGTGTAAGTTTTAATTGAAAAACAAAAAACAAACAAGGATTTATGATATATTATACGCGTAAAACTGTCGTGTATATAATAATAACAAAAAAAAAAAAAAAACTAAGTATAATTATTATTTATATTTGACCGCCGCACTGCAACGGATTAACAAACGTGTCGGTTGGCCATGACGAGTGTAGTTTAATTTATTATATATTGTATTTTATTGTTTTGCCGGGAAAGGTTAATAGTTCGATGAGATTTGCATTTTTATAAAATATACCACCGGAAGAGATAATCTGAAACTGATATATAATATTTTATTTACAATTACGCATTTAGTATTAACAATTACATAATCAATATTATATTTATAAATTATACAGTACAATAAAAGTTTTTAATATTAATTGTTTAATTAATTTAACTATCAATTGTATGTCAATTAAATTCCCAATAAATTATTAAATTCAAAGTAAGTTAATTCAATACTAATATTTTTGTTAATATTTATATTTTGTAAATCACAATATTCGTTTTATATTTGTATACTTATATAATATATTAGTAATAAAATGTGTTTATATTTTTATCATTAATTGTAAACATTTCCTAAAAATATCGTTACTGACATAATTGGTTATTATCAGGGCCATCGAGAAGGGGGTGAGCATTGGGTTTATTTTGCCCCAGGCCCAGAACTTTTGGTGGCCACAAGATCAATTGCTTTTTTTTTTGATAATTATGGTAGAGTAAGCTAAGCTTCAAGTTATACACTGTTATTAATATTTTAAACAAATAATTGAGTTACACAAATTAGTCACAAAAAGTTTTTTTTTTTTATTTCCGTAATAGCGTATGCGCAAAAAGTACTTGTAAATTATAATTAATGATCATCCCTAGAAATCTGGAGCGCAATGACTAAAATATATATTTTATCAAGAATAATAATTGTGTGGCAGAGTGACGTGGCATCGTCGTGAACCGGTCGCGATAACCATAGATTTAAACAATAACATCAAACATGTTAATTATCTTATTGCAATATAAAATATTAATTTGAATATTGACTGTTGTTATTGTTTTAAATTTTGATTAAAGACTAAGCAGAAAGAACCGTATAATTTATAACTAATAAGTAATAATTCATATTAAACACTGTTCCTACCTAAAGTATTTGTGCAGTTCTACATTCTGTCGTGGTACCTATTTAAAATATTTAAGAGGTAAGAGTTTAAATAGTGAAAAAACGATATTAAATTATACATTTATAATTGAATCTATGAGTTTTCCAACTAATCACGTAGAGTATCTGAATTTCGATTACGTGTTTTCTAAATGTTTAAATAATATGTGTGAATTTCTAATATTTTAATCAAACCAATATAATTTTATTATACCGGTATCGGTAATAATTTGGAAACCTGTTATGCATATTCATGTGAATTACGTGCTAATTGAGAGCATAGAAAATGTCTATATTTTTTCATATGCGGGTGGGGAGGGGGGAGAGACGCGGCGTGACCTACGTCATATAAGGTTTGAAAATTGAAAATCACGATCGAAAACGTCGCCATACGCCGTACGGCCGCCAGGGCCGTAATCGTAAATACAGATTTACAAAGAGACACTAAAAGACGTTAGCAATGTGTCGCAACGCATGTCAATACACATTCTAAGTAAATATCTATGCGTATACGAACATTTATTAGAATCTCGACTTTCATTTACATTTATGACTTTCGAGCGCGTGTTGATGTTTAAGGTTTTCGCAGCTGTATTGCAGCCTTTCGAGAGTTTCGGCGTGCGCTGTTGTGTACATCCGACGAAGACAAATATTTAAATACGCTCCGTCGTCGTTATCGTCATCGATATCCCGCACTCGCTCGGACGTCGCACGTTTGCCGAAAAACCATGTTCGTGGCCCGGCCGCAATAATGTAACGAATAACAATGATGATAATATAAACAGTGCGAGTTGTTTCTCAACTCGAATAAAATATTTATGCACGTGCGCTCTTTACAAGTCTACACGGAAGATCGTTCTCACGACTTGTGTGTACTCGTACGTCGTACAACGCGTGCGTCTTGCGGTTATACTATTATCCAAGTCGTATACAACCCACTCGGTTATTCCTGCTCGGAACAATACCAACATGTTGCGACAGCATTGGTATGACAATATCGTTATTATTTTATAATATGTTCTAATAATTTAACGTGCATATATATATTTATACCAGAAAGACGGTGGAAAAGAAGAAAAAGAAGATATATATAAATATGCGTGTGTGATTGTACATCCAATGGGTTTTATATGCATCTGATGTTCAGTACATATAAGTGCCCCACGTAAAATATTGTTGTCACTTTAAGAAAAATAACTAAACATAATGACATTTGAATCAGCGTGTTGATTTCAAAAGAAAAGATGCGCTGTAACGACCCGCGACTTTTGCTTTTACCTACGTGATGATAATCGTAGTGATTACGATCGTTTGTAGTTGCGTTCACGAACAATATACGAAATACTGTAAAACACGTTAATGAATAATGGTGTTTTATTATCCCCCCACTCCCGTCCCGCCAGCCACCCATCCTTCTATTCGTGATCACCAACGCGCCTAACGTGTACGCACTGCACTAGCGCAAGTGTCGAGGACCCTGGCAGAAAAACTGAAAAATAAATAAATAACATACCGGAGTATCTAGGATTGTTTCAAAAACGAGGAGACGAGCTTTGAATTATGAAAATGTTTCACGTCCCAGTTCCATCATCTCTTTCACTCGGAGTGCGCGAGCGAGTGTTTGAATAATGCGTACACTCGAACCTGCCCACCTCGAAAGTTGAACCATGTACAGCAGTGATGTTTAACCTTTTTTCTTCGGTAGGCAACTTTGGTAAATAATTATCTTAAATCGGTCCACTAAATATAAAAGTACGAGTAATATTAGTCTAATAATGTTATTTTGTTATACATAGTAGGTACACAATATACATGTATGCACGTATTGAATTTGTTTTCAAATATTTTATTGTCTACTGAGAAGATTACAGATTGAGGTACACACTTTCGGTACACATTAATTTGATCAGTACGCACTTTTAAGTGTATGGCTTATATCGTGAAATCTCTATTTGGACAGGGTCGAAAATAAAATTAATAATCTTTAAAAAAAATCGTATTTTATAATCATTTTACTTTTTTTTTTATTTTGTTTCATTTAAAAAAAAATTGTAGCTGGTCACATTAAATACTTTAAAGGGCCACATGTGGCCCACTGGCCGTTGGTTGGGCACCACTGATATACAGAGTGATTTTTTCGACAAGCCTTGCATCGGACGTTATGCTCTGACCACGTGTTGTATTTGTAGAATTTGAAATTGTATTAGAAATTTGAAGAATTACACATTGGTGCGATTACGATTATATCAACCTGACTACGCATTTTTTTTTTTAAACCGATTCAATTATTTAGACTATTCTCGTTGTGCTGGTATGTGAACATCGAACATTGCACTTACAAGTGCTATCACGGTTCATACTTGGATTTATTACACGCAAATTACACGTGCAATTAATAATTGTAGACGTTTCATTAAAAATAATATATATTTTTTTTAAAAAAATTCTAAAAAAACTGTTTGATTCGAAACTTATAATTTTACATAAACATTTTTAATTGTTGGTGCTAGTACATAATCGTACTTATTTATCTTCTTCGTAATATATAAGGATTGCAAATTTTAGATTATTCAAGGATCAATGGATGATAGGGTCTGAAAATGGATCATTAAGGGATATAAAGTGGACAAAAATCACAGATTGAAACTAATCGAATAAATGAAAATTTTTAACACTTGTAACTCAATACGTTATAGAATTATTTTATTTTACCCAATATAATCTAAATAAAAAAGTAATTCATTCCATAGAATTACAAGAAATATTTATTAAATATTAAAAAATGAGTTCACATCAATCAGAACTACGTTTGAAACAAAGCGATCACTCATCAGATTCGATCCATGTCGTCGTCGAACGAACAGCGTTAGTACACTCACGATAAAATTCATGCCCTATACGGTTTTAACGGGTCTTTAAAGATTTGACGAGCGTTCGTTAGTCGACGGCAAGATGTTTGATTCTTATAAATTTAAATCACTATTAGACACCGTTCGACTTCGGAAAACGAAAATTAATAACGTACAACATTATTATACACCGCGGGGCGAGTGAAAATAAAACTGTTAAATAATAATATAATGATTTGTTTCGAAAACGGTGCTGGACAGCAATCGACGGATGATGTGTACACGAAATAAATATTATTTGCGCTCGTATGCGCGACTCACCGTTTTCCCGTCAGTCATATTATTTTTCTCGTTATGCATGCACCGTAATAATAATAATAAACACATATATATATATATATTTGCCTTCGTCTCCGTTGCACCCCTTCCCTGTTGTTTCTCCGTATAAAAACTCCGCAACGTCCCAATGTCTTTCGCGTACCGTGGTTTTCATTATTATTATTTTACCGTCGTTATGAATATCATCTCATTAGCATTTTATTATTATTATTTTTTTGTCTTATATTTTATTTCATCGTAACTGTCAGTGCTTATAGTTGTACAGCTTCCGCACTTACGCACGCACATATATTATGTATTGCAATATTATGTATTGCTACCGCTGTTACCGTAATACGCGTGTGCCATTACGTGATTTATGAAACGCGCGAGAACCGATTAACGGGGTACGCGAACTACGAATACTTTCATTGTAATTTGACAACCGTTCGCCGCGTATGTAGGAGGTATATCGTATTTATAAACACCTGTCTGACCGTAAACGACCGACGGTCAACGAGACGGCAACATTTACCTGCGGTGTTGAATTACTGCTGAAATTCTTCGGTTGACATACTACATAAATGCCGCTGCCGTCGTTTTGTAGTAACATTTCCAAACCTAGTGGTGTTAAACTTTTTTTTTTTTTTTTGTATAAGTCATTTATCGCTTACAAGCGGTTATCGCAAATTATTGTCATTCGGAAGTGCATAATGCTTTTTGAATGCTGAAAGTTTTCAAAAGATGTTTTTTTTTTGTTTTACCCCTTTCATTAATTTTAATAAACGAAAAACATCTCGGTCTTTTCTGCGTTGTTTTGAATGATTAACGCGAAAAAAATATAACTATTTATTCTGTCGGTTTTGTGTAAAAATTATATTAAGTATGAAGAAATTTACGTTTAAAATTTTTCGTTTATGATTAATTAAAATTTCGTAAATATAACGAATTTTGCGCTTGAAAATCTGGATACGGCACAACTAATATAACTTTTTTTTTAATTAACTTTTTTTACACTTGTATGTGTATGAAATTAATATCGTGATATAGTTTATACTTTTAATTGAGAAATAATCGGACGATTAAATTATGTAATTTACGTTCATCTGGGAAGGTATTATTAAAAATCAGATTATCATATAGTTAATTAACTGTATTTTTGTATATCTATATTCAAACCGATAAAAATATTAATTACGTCGTTTAGACTTTAAATTCATTTAAACGAAAGCATAAAATATTAGACTTTAATGATAATAATTTATATTAAAACCTCTATTTTTAGTGTTTTTACTATGTATGTTTCCTTTTGAGTTAATTCAGAACTTTTAACTAATATGACATGTAAAGGAAACACGTCAAATTGTTGTTTACACACATCTTTTGTTTGTAAAATAAATATATTTGTTATTTTTGTTAGAAAATTTATCTTTATTCAAACTCATCAGAATGATAAACTACGTACGAAAATTAAATAGAAAGTATTTTAATTTATTGTGTTCGTATAAAATGCCTGGAAACTATGTTGACTTGTAGGAAAAGCGTTTCAAAATATAAAATTATTTTAAGAATGACAGAGAGTTTTGTTCAGAATAAAAAGTTTAGTCATAACCACTTTATGGTTAGATCGTTGGCGAAACTGCGAAGAAATTATTTCCTTCGAATCATATTTATTTCTGAGAGCGACCATACTTTGTAACCGATCACACGTGATTGTCGTTTTGATGAAATTCGTTTAACGTTTAGCATATTATTTTTACCAACAACAGGCGACATTGTACATTTGTATACACATTTTATTGTTGTTAGACCGCCATAATATTATCACAGACGTGACTCAATTGGTATTTTTTGAGTGTAACAGTCGGTGCGTTGCAGAATATTAACAATTATCAATCGTAAACGTTTAACGTGATGATTCCTTTTTGACGTTTAAATACATTTTATTGAATTTTTATAGTTGTCGTGATAGCACTTCAGATGTTCAAGTTTATTTACATTATTCGTTTGAATACAACATAGATTTATTGTATGTTTAATAAAATGAAAATAGTAGCCAAATACGTGTACAATTTTAATTTATTAGGTTTCAAACATTTTTATTATGATGGGTACAATATTATTTATATTTGTCGTAAAATATATGGTGGTAGTATTATTTAAATGAAGTTATCTCGAGATTTGACAAATCGTTTTGCACAGATAAATGTTCCAAACAGGATGTTAAGACATTTTACATACGTTATTTGTCAAAAAAAAAAAATAAACATGTTTTATGGCGTTGCGAATTTTTATTGTTGTTTGGCCAATTTTTTAAAGGTCATGACTCACCAGTTACGTTAGGTTAGGTTCGGTTCGTTTAAATATTTTAATTTTTTTTATTTTTTAACACCGTGTTTACGTTAAAATTGGCAATCGTTCAGAATTTAATATTAAAACAAAATATTACGCGCGTAGACATTAATATAAATCAAATCTGGAATAAAATCTATTAACCTGCTTGACGACGTGCAGCCATGTGATAACTCTAATGATTTTTCCTCGCGGTACCGCACTGTAGAGTCATGCGTGTAGAAGGATTTTTTCTTTTAGAAAACTCGCTACGCATTTTGAATAGATATTGTACGGATAAACAATATTATAATGTCATTAGATGGGGAAAAACTTGGTATCGCGTGTACCTACGTTGCTTTGATTTGAAAAAAAGTATACCAGCCGTGCGAGTCGTTTCCATATAGTGTACATTAATATTATTATTATGTTAATCTGACATGTGAACAAGAAGTGAGTACAATGGCTGGAAATAAATTAAACCATTTTTCCACGGTATAATCGATATATATTGATATATTATATATAGGTTATAAATTCTATTACGTTATCGTATGCGCCTTGCTACATACGTGAATTGACAGATATGCTAATGATTCGAACTGAAAATAGGAGTCCAATCAGACACCTCTAGGACATTCAGCACTAGGAAACGGTATACATCACTGCTGGCGGTGAATTATAATAATATAATAATGTCTTTAGTTCGGCCCGAGGTTGTTGCATATTATTATAGCTGGTACACCGATTACAAATTACAAACAAAACTGAAATCACCACGTACAGGTTATACTATTCAAAAACCGATTTTGATGCACGTATGCTGTATGCTGCGGAAGAGTAATGGCTCGGAACTTGATGACCATAAAAACATTAAAAAATGACCTAAATAATTACAAATATTTGTTTTAAATTAATAAAAATACATTTTTTTAAAATATTTTATTCTATTTTACTATAACATTCTATATAAATGTATCAAAACTTACAAATTACTCAAAATATGACATAAAGATGATAAAAAATGTTCTTAAAATATGAAATAAAAAAATGACAAACATTTGTTTTATACATTTATCAAAGCTTACAAATTACTTAAAAATTAAAATCATTGCATTGTATGATTAGAGCGTATTTGATTTCATCAAAAGTAAATCAATGATGATTATCTGTTTATAAATATTTATAATTGGAAAAATTTCTCTCAACGTCCACTGAAGTGTTTGGGAGACGCAGATGAGCACTAACCGACGTTTTAATTTTCGCCATTTTGAAAATATTACGAAAAAATAATAAAATTAGTTATTTGGATTCACATGCTAATGAAACATATTTATGGCCAGGATAACATCTTCTAAAAAGTTCGAAAAAAAAATGCAAAATACATCAACTTCCGAGCCCTAGTAATGATTTGTTTATCGACGGGAAAAATAAACGCTAAAAGGTTCGATGATATTCATAAATAGTTAACACGAAATATTTGATCTCGAACGATGTAGCATATTATATAATAATAAACGGTATTGTATCCCGTGGGATTTCGTTTATTTTTTACGATCGCCGTAGAATATAGAGCTTTTTAAGTACAATATCTGATTCGTCAGTTAAAAATAATATTTTTATTTTATATTTCCTCAAGGGTTTAGGCTTTAATGGGAGAATTTCGATCATGTTTTTTTATCTTCACTACGTTTATCATAGTTTTTAATAAAACGAAAAAAAGTTTAGTGTATTTTAAAATATTTTAGTGCTTCAACATCCTAAGCATTTTCATCCGATTAAAATATCACCACCTTTACAATTAAGGGTTCCATGATGGTTGCACCGAATTTCCATTGAAATAATTCTTGTACTAGCGTTGCAAAATAGCTGTCCGTGTAAGTAAAATAAAAATTCCTACACACTAATAATCATAATATATTAGTTTATCTGTTGAAAAGTTTAGGAATAATACGTTTATCAAACGAAATCGTAAAGGATATGTATTTCAAGAACTTGGGCAATATTTAAAAATAAAATAAAAATTTTTTTTTCTTTTGAAGTTATTCGAGTAAGTACGAAATACAATAAAATTTTCGCTGGAAGTTATTTTATGTATTGCCTTATATACGATATAAAAATAGTTTGATCGGTTTGAAAAATGATTTCAATACGAAACGGCGTTTGAAGTGCAACTTGACGGTTTTGCGTATCTAATGTCGTCTGAAGACAAAATAGCGAACAAAAGCCTGAACAATTACTAAAAGGCGAATATCTACGTTCAAAGCAAGACGTGACGGTATATAATAATAATGGTACTCATATAAATCCGTTAACTTTTTGATCTTTGATAATAAAATATACATGTAATACGTAATTTTTTTTTTTTTTTTGTATTCGGAATTCAAATTAATATAAGAGAGCGGATAAAAGGCACGCTATTATATCGATGCCGTGCACCCTTTCGTATTACGTTTCACCAGGCGCACGGGAGTGCAGGACGAAAAGACCATATTCCTACGGTAAAGATTATTGCGATCGCTTTTCAATATTTACACGTAATAATTGCAACATGGGTTGGGTTTCGGCGAATGGTTACACAGTGTTATTTGCGCGCGTGTACAGTCATCCGTGGACCTCTATAGATGTTATAATATATTTTAATGTGATCTAACGTGTTGGCCGTTGTAGTTTACGGTGCATATGGATGTGCGGTTGTTGGCGGAATAATAGATTCAAATATGCGTCAGCGCTTCATCATCAATGTTTGGCCCTCGGGTTTTACAATTCAATCACGACAGGTCCGGACAGTGTCTCATAGGATCTCATAAAAGGAGTGTGGAGTAGGATATCGAAAAATGTTAATGAACACCGAAATAATAATTTCGTATCGACGCTGGGAGCGTTTATACGTATTTTAGTGCACGAGTATATACTACACAAATAATTGCAGCGCGGTGTTGACGATTGTGGTTAAAAACGCCTACGTCTAAATGTCTAACTATTTATTTGAATAAAAGTAGATATGACTATACATCTCGGTGAAAAAGTCCGAAGCTGAGTGAAGTTGGAGCGCTGTAACGTTCCGTGGAAATGTACGACGTGAGAAGGGGGTGGGATAGCTGCGAATAGAAAATAAAGAAGGGTGGAGTGATGAATAGGAACCAGAAGGGATACAGAGGATAAGAGTAACCCATCGAGGTCATCGAGATTACTATTGACGAAATGAAAACACGGACCGCAGTGATACGTTTGACGATAAAGACTGGTCAATACAAATCCGTATCGATATTAAAATACGGGGTTGAAACGGACATCATTTGGATATTGAAATATATTTGTATAGATTTTAAAAAGACCAAACTGTTTTTGTTCGTTACATTCCCGACATTTGACGTCATTTTCAGCGCAAAGAAGCAACCGTTGTTGAAAAAAATAAGTATGACCTCGGAGAAACTTTGTTGAAAAATGACCGCGCTGTAAAACAACACCGTCCCGATGTTTGTGTCCGGGCAAAGACGCACGGACGAAGCACGGGAACAGGACCGAAGAGATTGACTAGCAAAAGAAGGAAATTAATTATCCGGATAGAAATTATTGTTATTATAAATTATAATAATTATTATTTTTAAGCTATTATTGCATTACACAAGACGCGCGTGTACAGATAATAATACGGTCCGTATATAATAATTATATATATAATAATATTGTTTTCTGTAACACATGTTCTCGAACATGATAAAATGCGATTGATTTAAGATCGACCGACGTTAAAAGCAATCGTTGCGTAAGAATATTATATAGGCCCCCTAGTGCTAGTCCGAAAACCCGTTCGGATGCGCGCATATCAGGACACAGGAATCAGTGGTGTGTCACGCGTGATATTCGTTTCGGGCCCGTTTCACGTGCACTTGGCTGGAAACGGTTTTGTAAACCGTTTTATGACTACCTATAAAATACATTAATCCGAAGCGCGTTTAGGATGCGTCCGGTCGTGTGTTCGACCCGTCGATGAATTTTGATTCCGAACAATAATTCCTATTTGATTTTTCTTCCGCATTCTGTCTACGTTCCTGTGCGTGCATAGTTTTATATTCTACAGCTTTTGAAATACCCACTTATTCGAATTCCGACGGCTTAATTTTGGTTGTGAATTTATTGAAATTTAAACAGAATATAAAATTAAACAGCATATTTTTGTTACTATTATTATTTTTGTTCGAACTATTTTCGCTTAAAATATACCTATAATTTTGTAAATACTTATATGTGTCTTTGAAAACCACCGATAAAACTAATAAATAAATACTTGTTCGGAATTAGAAAATCAACGAGAAAATACTTTTTTTTTATAGAATTAAATTCAAATCATAGAAATTGGCTACTTAAAGTGTAACAGTTAACAATGCGAAAATACTGATTTGAAATTAGCACTGCGCTCAGTGAACGTCGTTAATGAACAGGGCATACAAAGGTTATTATGAACCGATGATCCGTATTAGGATAGTGACGAACCGGCGGCAGTGGCGATGGTGGGCGTGTGACACGACTATCAGCCGTTTCTCGTGAATATCAGGTACACATAATGTTATGCACGTATTTAAAGTTCATCATTATCATCGATTTCCGCGCGCGCTCGCTATTGCGTAACGATTCAGAAAGATTTATTTGTTGTTTCGTCTTCCCCCCACTCAACCCTCCCGGCATGTATCGAGTTTCGGATAGTTAAATGTTCACATGCCGTACGGAAATAACCGTAGAGTGTGTACCTGATGTAGGTGTATCCGATCTCCGTAGCCGTATCGGCCGTTTCCTCGACCCCACGTAATTAGCACACGAAAACCATAAAATAATAATGAATGTAAAACACTCAATCGTCGTTGTCGACGAAAACTCGAATCGCTTTAATACACTGTAGGATGAGTTCTTCAAAATTGGCTATGTTCGAGCAAAATAAATTTCTTGAAAAACAATTTACTTTATGTAGCCTAGAACACGATTAGGTATGAAAATGTATGCAACGTTGTCAAATTTACTAATTTCATCGTATTTTATCTAAATATAGAATACATATACATATACATATACTTAGTTCTAAAATAATTCATAAGAAAATTAATAATAAAATAGTAAATAAAATGAGGATAACTAAATTAAAGAAAAGTAATTAATAAATAAATAAAATCGACAGTTTTTATTTGAATGAAATTATTGTTTATAAATTATTTGAAAATGCTTAAATTTGGATTCCTTGACATCTATAACTTACTAATTTCACCGAAACTCGGAAAATACCGTTTAGTATAACGGAAATAACAAAATTTCATTATATCTTATATATTTAATATCATTATGAATAAACATAGGTAATGAATGCAATTACTTAGTTATTAATAAAACACTAAGTATTTACTAACTTTTTTTAAGTTCTCTTATATAGGTATGTGGTTAGACCAATACTAGTATGAAAATCGGTATTAACGTTTATAACTGCGTATGCAATCGTGTAATTAAAAATCAGGTAAAATCGTACGGGATTGTGTAGCTTAAAAAGATATCGCCGATAATAAACGTACGCAATCGTGTTTTACACTTTATGTAGATTTAGTATGAAATCTAAACACTGATCAGTGTGACTGCTCGTTCAACGTGTATTCCAGATCGATTTGTCATGATTGTGTATTCATTTTCGTGTAATTTTCGTCTTATTTAGATAATCCTTTAATGTTTTCTGTATTATCTAGCTAAATGTCTTTAATGTTTTCTTAGATAAAAGAGAAATATTTATTTATTTAGGACCAAATCAAAATTGTTTTCCCGGTGCAAGGGATATAAGTTATTGTAATGTGATCTTATAGGAAATAAGTACTCGAGGAAATTATGCCCAAACGGAAATTGAATAAATGCTTCTTTATTGACTAGAATACCGCAATCAAATTCTAAACAGTGAAAACTAAGTTCGATTTCTTTTATATAAAATAATTTATACACTTAGCATTTATATAAGCTATCAAAAGCAAGTTATTTTCAGATTATAGTGATCTCTTATATATTATATAAATACGTAATTTAAGGTCAAACTTATCGAATATCTGATGAGACACGGTGTTTGCGTTTGGTATTTATTTGATGAGCTCTAGGTTATCTCGACATTTTGAGCTTGCCATGAATGGCCAAGACCCGATCAGAAATATATTATTTTACGAGAATTATTTCCACGAGACGCTTAGTTGATCGCTGAGTGCTAGTTTTTAATAGAGATCTACAAACATACGTGGAATGCAAATAAGTCATTGTACTGTGGGATCTCGAGAGTTGAGTTTTAGCGTTTTTCAGGTTATAGGTCTATATTATGTAAGATAAATATAACTAAACGATTGATAAATAATATATTATTTTAAAAGTTGTATTCTAAAAATGCCAGACGGTATATTTTCAGTGCGTTATTACGTTTTATTAAACAACTTACGCATTTTATTTTAGCTCGTATAGATAACCACCAGTTTTATATTAATGATAACATAAATTATGTCCTATAGTATAGTATTACAACAACGATAGGTATACGAATGACGTATGCGCGTAATGCGTAATAATTTTATTAAGCCGACTGTTTACACAGGTATATTTATAGTTGGTGCTTTTAGTCAGATATTCGTGAGCACTTTGGTGACGGGGCGTTGGGGGTTAGAATTGTTTACCGTTGGTCACGAATACGAACTCAAATAAGTGGTAAAAAGAAATATGGACGTTTTGTTTAAAAGTTAATGTAAATATATTCTACGAAATCTTATAAGGCCAGTATTTAAATAGGCCTCCGATCAGAAGTTGTACCTCGGCTAAGACTTTATCAGATCCCGAGAACTGTGTACCGGACGATGTCTAATGATATTTGTGTAGTGTTGGTACTGTTTCACAGTTTATATTTTTGATCATCGTCAAAACTAATCAATATTTATCGGACGCTGCCGTGAAAGGAATCGGTCAACGGGTGACCGAAAGTTCGGTTTCATTTTATTAACAGTAAAAATATAATATCTAACAATAATAATAATTTATTGATAATGACGTCTCGTACATATCTGTACGCTAATACTCGCTCTCAATGGTTTTTGTTGATTTTCTTGTTCACCTTTTACGGTTTGAAATCTTATTAATTTACAAGCCGAGTGGTTTTTCTTCAAATCTAATATCAGTGTCAGCGGGCTATTTTGTCATGCATAACTTTGTTCATGTTTACATATTTATTTATGTAAGCTGTAGGTCAGAGTGTGTTCAAATATTGATTAGGTCGACAAAATCCAAGCGAAATACATGTGTACGATTGTTATGAGAATGTAACTAATTATTAAATATTTTTTATTGCGTCGTAAAAAAAAAAGTACTTCAATAACCGTGTTTATAAACGTATTGTGTAGTGATTTTTTTTACGCATATTCGTATTGATGGCACCTGTACTCCATTCATTTGATAGCGAGTCTGCAGTTACTGCAATTATATAAAAAATAAACGGTTTCAAAATTTTATTTTATATAACCATAAATAACTTTATATAACTGATTCAAAACTTATCTGAAAATAATGGAAATAATTACGAATGTAAGACAGGCTAAAATAATTTACAAGCTTGAAATATACAATATAGTAGTAGGTAGTACAAGCGTTCAATGGAGGTCGCTGGCGTTCTCAGTGATATCATTTACATTAAATTATTTAATGGACTTAACATCAATAAGAGTTTTAAATATTGAATTGCAAATATCATTTGCACATTGTTTTTATTTGGGATAGCGAAATACCGTTAGTCGAATTTTCATAGAAAATCGAGATTTTGATAGTGTTTCTATAAATGTTGGAAATTTAAATTTTGTTTTGGTTTAATATCCAAAAGATTTTCTCATTAATATTCTTACGCCTCTTTAGTTATTTATTTTTCACCAATGAACAAAAGAAGTATTTCATGAAGAAAAATAAAAGTTTTTAAAATCAGTATATCACTGAAAATAACCGTTTCTGAAAGAATATCTTTTTTTTACCAATATAATTTTGATTTTTATCCGTAGTTCCGAATGTTTTTATTTTTTCATTTTAATTCATGCAAAACTTGATGAATATTGGTTTTTCTTTCATCTTGAATTATTCTACGTTCTATATCTTATAGTTATAAATCTTATATTTTCATTAAAAACTTTTTTATTTTTAATAACAGATTTGAACTATTGTTAATGTTCAACAGTAACGGCAACTGCAGTGCGCTTATATATATATAATAATATCAAACTAAATATGTATATAGTTTGATATTTTTATTATACGATGGAATGAATTCATTAATGAATTATGATAATTTTGCTTTGTTTTTATACGGTGTTTTTGGAAAACTATAAAGTTACCAGAAAAAACTTCCGAGTGAACCGTATTTAGCGTTTGAACAGTATATCAAATAATTTTTTTTTTAATTACGAAAACGTGCACCGGGTTTCGTAAATGCTTTAAATCATGTGACATGTGTTGGAACTCGCCAGTATATATTTATGAATATTTTTTTGTTATTTCAGTTTTAATAACAAGAATTTTTTTTTTTGAATCATACGTTTTGTGACGGGGAGGAAAAAACACTATAGATGTTAATAATACAAATTTATTATTTGATCGCTACTCAAATGTCGGAATGTCGAACGGGTGGATATTGTTTACGTACTGCAATAATTGCAATCATTTATAATTATTATAAATTTGATATAATGTGTAGCTCGTACATAATAGGTCGTTGGGTCTACATCGTGAATCAAACCCGTCAGTATATCACAGCCCACGCTGATCATGATTTTGAAAAAAAATGAAATTTTTAACACAAAATTCAATAGCATATATTAAACGACAAAGTTCTAAAGCGAAATGTACTAGTGGGCCACCAGAGTGGTAACTGAGCACCAATCAAAACCTTGAAATGTTTGAACAGCGAAATCAACAGTCGTGAAAAATAATATGTGAATTAAATACATTTAGTACTTTCGGTTTATTTGTTTTCAATGTATGTACGTTCGATTTCAATCCTAAAAAATTTGTGTTTATTTTTATGTAAAGTAAATTTTTAAATTTGTCTCAAATTTTTTTTATTAACCTAAAAAATTCCATAAAAATGTTCCTAAAGATAATCCGATGTGTCTTATTGATCCAAATTATTCATACTTTGATAGTAATAATAATAAACAGTTTTTGTTTTTGTTTTCAAAATAATCATTATCAGTATATTATAATTTAGTATTATTCCCGCATTGTTGTTTTAGAGAAGGGGTCTCAAAACAATTTAATTTGGGGGCCGTATAAAATATCAAAATCTCTAAGAGTGTCATAATTTTAATGTATCCTATACAGGTGATAATTATCGCATGTGTGCGATAATGATTTGGGATGCTACACATATTTGCAGATGATTTACCGTTCTTCAGAGGTCGGTAAAAACTTGTTCGTATATTGGATACAGGTCTTGGGCCATAATTTGGCGACCCCTAATTTAGAGCATAACAGTGTTCTCAACTTTCTTTAACTGTCTTTACCCTTTTTAAATTTTCAAATATCTTTCATCCTTCCAGCTTTATTAAAAAAAAAAAAAAAAAAAACTAATAGCTTAATTTTTATAGTATGCCATTTAAATTTAATAATAATTTGTATCTGTACTTTTTTTCAAAGTTGAGAATACATAGATTTTGTTTAATTCGACAAAACTCATAATATTAAAAAGTGACAGAAAAATTTCCTTAAATGAAACGTTTTTCTCAAAATAAAAATCCAAGTGGGAAATAACTTCTTTAGAGTGTTAATTAAAGTTTTTTTTTTTAAAAAACCATAGATTGTAACCTAGCTACACCTATTTTTGGTATCCCGACAACATATAGCCGGTAAAATATAGCGTGACCAAAATATCGCTACTAAAATATGGCGAAACCAATATATCGTAAAGAAATAATACCATCGTACATTATTATCGCGTCTGTATATTGCATTTAACTTTATCTTATCTAATCGTATTCACTTTTTACCTTTTTTTTTGAGAGTTCGACGATTATCTTCAAGGTATTTTATGAATATAATATATAATTTTTTTTTTTTAATTCTTAAATCAATTATACTTTATAACAATATTACATGCTTAAAATTGCATTATTTATAATAAAATTACTGTTATATTTCATGCTGACGATATGTATAGTGGCGATATTTTAGTTGCGATATTTTGTTAGTGATTCCTGGTTTTTTAGTTTCATTCCTGGTACACAGTTGATATATACCATCATCTATTATCAAGAATAACACAATTAATGATTAAACGTATATCATTTTTTAAATTTGAATTTGTGTCTCAGTAACAACTGCTGGTATATTACGACCACCTAACCATGTCTTCATTAATATCTGCTACTGAAAACCGAACCACTGTCGACTGGAAGATATGTTTTACCCGACAAGATTTTTCATCTTATCAGATTGTAAATACTAATTTACATACTTTTTCTGTGACCGAAATCTACGAGGATTTTTTTTTGTATTCAATGGTCTTAGCGCTAAAACTTCATCGTGTTGTTTTTACCCATATTAAAATTTTAAAATTCTAGTTCCTTACAAAAACTTTCCATGTTCATTGTTAAGTGTTAACGTTGTGCACCGTACTGATAATAATTTGAACGCATTACAACTGACAAATTACTATGGCATTAGACATCATTATGATAAGTCACTTATGGCAATCGTTATCGAAACGGCTACGTGGCCGCAAGAATATATTGCCTAATTCTGATTAGACATTATATATAATGACTTGGTAATGTGTATGTTATATAATTTACCTGGAAATATCAGTCATTTTACTAAACGCCTAGGCATTAAGTATAATGCCTGAATTATACATAATTATACATACCAACGGGAACACATACATGGCAGGTTAATTGAATCATATGTTTCTTAATTTATAATATTTTATATTTTAATATATACTCATTTTTAAAAATAATTATTTTAATTTGAAACTATTTATTTTTATTTTTATACGTGTACCTAAACATAACAGAAAAATGAATATACTAAGAATAATTCACCGTTATTTTTTTCGTAGTTAAAGCATTTCGTGTTGTGTGAATATTTTCCCTATTTATTTTTGACGATATTCCTACGGTATCGTGTGACAGAATAGGTGCATGCATTATAACATAACAGAAAGCGTGTCCAACAAACAATAAAATAAAACAACCAAATAACAAATATAATAACAAGTGTATTACTATAAAACTATAAAATTAAAATCACATATCGCTGTAGTAAAATACACTTGCTACACAATAAATATTAGAGTGTTGTAGGAAATCCGGTTTTTCTACAATATTATTCGAATAATCCGAACAAGTTATGACTACTATTTTTTTTTCACTAGCTATCAATTAATAATCGACAATCATTACTGTTGTTGTTGGTTCTCATCGTGCGTTTGGAATAAGACCGAAATGACGAACTCGTCGCCAGGCAGTAGCAGTTTTTGTACGCGGGAGTACACGTTAGCAGACTACGTTTTCAGGTAATCCTCTGTGGTTTGTTCGTATCGGTGTACAATACTTTCACGTAGCCGTTGCAGTTGGTCTGAAACGTGTACAGGATCACGGTCGTCTGGCGGTCGCACCGGACTTGGTACGCGCACGTGCACGTCGTTTCCAGATCCGATTCGGTCAGTTTCGTGCTGTTACTCGAATAGTTGCAGAATCCTTGCATCAACGTGACGATTACGGGCCCTTCGAGCCGCATGCTCTTGCTGTACTGCACGCACACGTCCGTGCACGTCTTCGATCCCCGGTTGGTGAACTTAAGCCCGGACAAGGTGTCGGCCTGCACCAGCAGGTGGATTTCGCACATGTTGAGCATGACCTTCGACGGGAACGCGGAACCTGGTAACAGCGCGGGAAAACGGAAGGATAAAAAACCGAGAAACAGGAGTCGGTCGGACGAGATACGCAGCTCTGGTCGAGTTGAGACTCCGGTCGGATCATGTCAACGTTTCTTATTAAAACGCTTTGAAAAAATAAAATAAAATATCGTGTCGAAGGATTTTCGATAATCTTTTTTTATCCAACTGCGAACAATGTACGAACAACTTTCTATTCGACTTTCGAGATTTTTTTCGTCACCCCGCAATCGATTTATTGTCATGTTACACGGAAATGCGATAAGAAAAAATGAACATTTCGAATATCCATAAATACAACATGAAATTGGGAACTTTTGTAGACAATGTTAGATTATTGGTTGTACCGTAAATAATATGATCGTACGTAGTAGAAATGCACATTTGTATAATATGAAAATCTTGAATAGAGATACAAAAATAATTGATGCATTTAAATAATGGATTTTTTTATCACGTTAATCGTGTAAGCCTATATCAATTTTTTTAATTTCCGTAACCGTCTGATGATCATCCCGATCATCATTCAATAAAGCTTTGCGTATCCTCAATAAATTGTATAGCTTATTTTGTTTATTTATTTTTTTTTATTTTTGCTTCTTATTATTATTATATATTATCATACATTGCGATATACAATAAAATAAGAAAAAATACTGGTTTTTCTTTGTCACAAGTGTTAATAATTAATTTAAATAAATTATATAGTAATTAATGCTGTGTACGGGTTTGATTTTTATAATAGAAGTTTTGCATTTTATGTGTATATTTTCGAAACACGAACCGTTTTAAATAAATCAAACTCGTACATATTTATTTTTTTTTCGTATACCCTCAAGCTTACGCTGACCATTGGTCGAGAAATGCTTGGGAAAATTCGGGTTTGTTTCCCAAAAATTAGACATATTAAAACCACTAAACCGTCGGAATACGTTACCCAAAACTTCCAAAGGATCCCTGTACAGACCGCAGCCCTCAGGCGTTTCACGTCTCTGTCGACGCTCTCCTCGTTGCGCAGCAACGAGTTGCTCGTTCGCAATCCGTCGGAATTGATCAGGTCCAGCGGAATCGCTGAAATTATGTAAGCACTCATCTTTTTCGTTTTGGATGTGACACAATTTTCGAAAGTATTTTGTTTGCTTGTAATTGTACACGGGTTGGTGGCACCAAACGACCGAATACAACTGGAAAATGGCAACGAAACTGGGGAACACGTACATTGTGCAGTCGCAGACACAGACTCCGTCGCCAGAGAATTTTTTTTACACTGTTAGTACAAACAGTGAACCCATCTCATTAGCAACCGTGGCTGGTAATATGATGAATTATTTGTATTTATGTAAATTTTATTTAATTTTATTCTTACTATCTAGTTGTATTGAATAACTTGTGAAAATAAAAATAAAAATACTCAGTTGTACCTCGACTACAAAATATTTCTTGGTAAACTTTTAATATCAATGTTATTTATTATTATTATTATTATAACTAATGAGGTATCCTTTTCGTATTATTTTGGATTTAAGACAAAACTTAAAATTGAAAAATGGTTTATCACAATAGCGCCATAATAGATGTATAAATATTTTGTAACCTTTATGAATAAATATTAGAATTTAAAAAAGGTTATATAACTCGCTAAAAATTAAGTACCGTAACCTGTGATATTGCATAAATAATGTACTTCCCTTTAACTTTGATCATGAGTCAGTTTACTCTAATATTAAAGCTAACGACAAAAAATTGGTTCTACTAAATGCAGATTTGCTATAGGTATTGTACATTTGTAAGACGGAAATAACACAAGTGTCACTGCAACAAATTTACGATTTAAAAGTATTAATAACGTAAAGTATACCTTTATGGAACTTTGATTAAAATTGAAAAAAAACCAGAAATATAGGTCTGAACTAATAAGTTGAAAAGTTAAACGAAAACATTTATAAAATATTTCACTAAAATTATTCTACATAACTTTTTTCATACGACAAAAAAAATTTTTAAAAATAACCTTAGTTCTTCAACGTTTTCATTATTTATATTTATATTTCATGAAATATATTTTACAAGTCATGTTTTTAAGTTTTTGTAGATTTATGAAGGGTTAAAAGTGAATATAAAAAATGTATGAACATAGAGGGACATTAAGTTCAACGTAACTAACAAGTGCCGTTTGACGAGTGAAAATAATTTCAATAAGACATATCATTATATATTGTAGTTTCAATTGAAAAGTGCAGTTAAATTTTTAGTGCGCTGAAATTTCCCTGTGATATACATAAAAAACATTACACTCGTGATTCTAGGGGCGTTCGTTACCATCTTATGCGTACATCAAGTTCATCGAGCTTATTACGACTTGTTGGAAAATAGCGTGGACGATTAGGGCACGGTTTTGCTTTGTTGTAACCTGAACGTGGCATTGTACATGCGATCCAATAGAGTACACGCCGCACTCCAGTAACTTCTAAAACAATAAAGAGAGCAAATGTTTTTGGTTTTCGCTAAACAGGTGCAAATCTATAATATCAGATGAATCTGATATATTAATCCTTAAGAGTTTTTGACCTTAAAAATTTAAAAATATGAACATAAGTTATTAATTAAATAATTAAAATATTGTCTTCACTATAAATATATGTCTGGTATTGAATCATTATTAATTTAATGTATTTTCTATAATCAACGATGGCTCGATTAAAATATTCGACACGTTAGCTCTGAGTTCGGATATTAGGCAAATTTTACGTTTGTCCGATTCACGATTAACTTTTCAGTACGCAGTTTAATAAACAAATGGGGGAGAAGCAAACAGTAATTTTTGACATTTTAATAATTTATTTAAAACGAACAGAAAACTATTCCTATTCTAGACGGATATCACTTTAACTCGCATCGGTCTTTTCGAGCTATTATAGACATGCAAATCTAGATAAATTATATTTGTTTAGACTAATACCAGTTTAAAATACACAACAATTTGTTATCTATGTAATTAAAACTAAATTTATTATCTTAGGATCTTTAAGCTCATATTAAACCGAAATGCTGTTTTTTTTTAATTATAAAGAACATTGTGGATTCAGTTTTAGGTATAAATACAATCTGATACAATTAATAAATAATAAATAATAAATTTTAATGGGTAATGGAATAATACTTCCTATTGCTTTTTTGATATGCCGTTGAGTTTGAGCGTAACTCGTTAAGGCAAGGTTTGACGAGTTCGCCATATTATTAACGTTTTGGCTCAAGCATAACACATAGCAATGCACGTTTTTATATTCATGTATTTAACGTAGTAATGCTTTGGTTATACTTATTATAAATAGAAGAACTCTATTGGAAAAATACATTGAAAACCCATTTAGAATGCAGCGTACACTTGGTGAAGAAAATACCAAAAATAACTACATTTTTTTTAACTAAGCAGTATACAACTATTTAAATCTAAAATTATTTGTAATATTATGTGTAAAACTTGCAAGCTTATAACCTTTGATGTTGAAACTTTCTACCTTCATAAAAAAATTAATATAATACAAATTTAAGATAAATGTATTAAGTTTGAGATCGCCATAGATATTTAAAAATAATTAGTTTGATTTCTTTGTTCCTTGCTTTGATTATTTTTAAGCTAGAACTTTAGACTATAGCTTGTTGAAAATACAGTAATTCGTTACCTTTTATGAAGAATTTATAACTTATAAGTAGAAAACTATGTAAAAGAAATATAACTAACAGATAGTTATTATTGTTTTTTCAAATTGTTTGTTATAATAACACGATCTGTTTTCGGTTTAACAGAAAGTAGATTTCATTCAACCAACATTTTTAATGCATTCTGAAAATTTAGAATCGGAAATGAAATAAATTATTTCTCACGCGCTGCTATTGCTATGCCACTGGTTTCGAATGAGAACAAAAGTTTTAGAAAATCATAAAACGAAAAAATAAATCAATCGAAAACGAACGTGGATTCGTTGTAGGTGTTGTTAAAAATCTTGACTGTTCGATAGGTTTATTTAAATATGTATTTGGATTATGTCATCATCAGTATCTACTAATGCATAGAATTTATAGTGAAGTGTGTTGGTAAGAGGATTGAAACGTATTACTATATAATTTATGAGCGTCTTAGGCTTGGGAACCGTGCCGAATTTGATTTACTGTTTTTTCCACATCGATGTTTTTGAAAAATGAATAACCTTAATACTTTTTTTGCTTGGAGAGCGTATATACATGATCATGAAGATTATACGAACATTTATAAAAATATTACTTTGTTATTCATATATATATATATATATACCTATATATACTCTGTTATATATATATGGTATAGGATAATTAAAAAATAGAGCGTAATTGTTAATAAATATATAACTCATTAAAAAATAATTAAATGTGTTTCATAAACATAAAAAAATATCAAATGAGCAAATAAGTTTTACTTGAAATATTAAATAATATGTACAAATATTAATGACCGGTTTTAAATTAAAAAGTCATCATCAGATATAAAAATGCTCTGAATATAAAATAAAATGAAAATTACAAAATTGATATTAGTTACAGTTTGTCATACAAAAAATAAATTTAGTGAAATAATAAAAATGCTAGTAAATTAAATGGTTTATATAAAAAAAAAAAAAAAAAAAAAGGAGTTGATATAGAGTTATGAGGTTTTATTAAGTTCTTGATTTTTTTCTTCTTTACTACTATTTAAAAAATTGTAATTTTTTATCAACTCGTTAATTTTTTTTTTTACTCTAACTTATATTCTTCAAAAGTGTAAATAATTTTAATTTCTATTCTTTCATTTAATTATCATACTAAATGCGTTTCTATACTTGATAATGAGTTATTTAAATCAAATGCGATTATAAATAAATATTTGTATTACACATAAGTACTTCAAGTAAGAATGATTATTATATTTTATGTTATACTGATATTATTAAAAATAATTAATCATTGAATTAGTATTAACCATACAACAATACATTTTTTTTATACATGCGTTTATTTATTTATATTAATGAAGACTGAGTAGAGTAAAAAGATATACGTTAGGACGGAAAGTAAGATATATTTGTTTCTGTATTGTGTAAATGATGCGCGAGATCAATAATTGATTTATAAAATATTACATCCAATGCAGTGTTTTTCTTTTCATGATTATTTTATCAAATTTATTTCCATTTAGAAATTGCATGAATATTATGTTTACAGAAACTAAAAAAATATAGAAAAAAAATTCTATGAAAAATATGATGCAGTCGTGAGAAAAAAATAAATAAAATAATTTCATTGATGTCACTGATAAATTATTCTAATAAAGATGAATGACGTATAAAATACATAATTATAAAATAAATAATAATATCAATAATGATATTTATAAAATACCATTGAACGTCAAGAATTTATGATATGAAAATATTTCCATGACGTTTTAAATACGTATAAGTGATTGTCACAAATATTGAATATTGGAAGATATTAAAACGATTTTCGTGTTTTTATAAAATGTCATATTATTTTTGTTTACTGCATATGAGTGTAGGAACCGTGGTAAACTACGATTCTCATTAAATTCCTTTGTAAATGGTAATAAAATAGAAAACAGTTAGATGATAAAACAATCAAGGGTAATAGCTGTTGAAATGGGTGAAATTAATTCAGCACGAGTGGACAGTAATAATAATTTTAATAGGTATTAATAACAATGTAGTTACTTAACTTCAGCTATATATGACTTCTTGTGTTTACTTGTTACGGATATCACAGTGCTGGTCTTTATAATTTATTATAATTATATATTATATAGTTTTTAGGTCCATATAAGTGTTGATGGGCTACATCGGTGCCCCACGTCCTATTACTTTACATTTAACGACCAGATTCCTGTTGAAGTCCTCTTCCTTTCAGGGGGGGGGGGAAGATTCGAAATGCACACCAATAGCTGGTTTACAGCTCCTATTAGTATAATCATGATGAAGTCGAACGAGAATGATATATAAACACTTGAAGAAGCAGGTGGAACTGTGCAAATGACCAGTGACCTGCATCATAATCAAGTGAATATGCAGTCGAAATATCCGTTCTGGCCGACTCGCTATGTTAAAACCGTTTAGTTTCTTTAATATTGTATTCTTACAAATATTTTTTTGGGGAAAAACGAGAGGGCATTGATTTCAACGGGTATGCGATTTGCCAAGAAGTATTATTCCATGCATAGAGATACGCACTAACGGGTCGAAATATCAGTTTAATAGTAACGCGCGGACGATAGTAATCCCATAATGATGATAATGTGTGCACCGTGATTCGTACGTAATTTGAAATGACATGTCAACGTTGAAATGGCGGTGGACGAGTGATAAAGAAAAAAAAATCGTTTATTCGGGTGAGACGAAGATTATGTGACGTGAATAATGTAATATCATGCAGAGATTTTAGTATTATCGAATTTTTTATAAGCTCACATGCACTCTGAAACGTATTAGAAACTGTAATAATATTACGGAGTTATTACCCGTGTTTTTTGAACACTCGACCACGGGCGAGATCGTATTAGGTTTATGTAGGGTGACGGTTTATCAACCTACTCACTAACCCCGGAAAAACTCAGCGTTTGGTATACCACATATCGTAGTATCCTATATGTTATAAATATTTTATCTTAACTGTAATAGTGTTTGGGAAATTAGAACCTCAGTTGTGCCTTCAAGGGTGTAATGATGTTCGGTGATCACTTATTGATGGCATATATCAGTGGTGGCCAATATGAATATGTTCGTGGGTCACACGGATAAATACAATAATTCAAAGAGCTAAAATGTTTAAAGATAATTTTTAAATAATTTTGTGATTTTTTTTTAAAATATATACCTAAAAAATTAAAATTAAAATTAAAAATAATAGCGATATGATAAGTAAATTTTAATTTTATAAATAAAACGTAAGCCGCATCTAGCAACGACTAGAGCCTAAATGCGACTCGCGAGCCGTAAGTTGGCTGCCCCCGGTATATATTTTAATTTTAATATTATTTCCAAAGATTTTAATGCAATTTGAATTACGTTGCATAAATATAATGAAAACAAATAAACAACAGTTTGAGACCACTGAGAGGTGGTGATGGAGAATGGAAACCAGAACGAAAAGGACCACCAATGCTTATTACGGAATAGATGAATAAACGAAGTAGAAAAATATCTTTGGAAGCTTACAACCAAGTGGGAGGATTTAGTGATGGTGTCTCAAAAAATCTCAAATAGTTATGGATGATAGAAAAAGAAATAGAATTCGTTTAAAGTACTGTATTTATTTTGCTTCTTATATAAAAAGTAATCTTTAGAAAGTCAACTGTGATATGTTTAAATAAGTAAATTAATTTTGAAAGAGCATTTTTTTCCCTACTAAACTAGTGCAAAAAGTCGAGTAATTGTAATTATTTTGCATACAGTGGGGAAGGTTTAACCTTCTTTGGTTCTACAGGGATTTAGTGACATTACTATATTCATATTTGTGTATCCGTCTTAAAAGGATATCGGCTCATGTTTAATCATCTTCGTTCATCTTGAGTGCGGCATAGCAAAAGCACACTACACATAAATTGTAGCGTTGATGTCGGCTTAAGAGTGTTTTTATATATTTTTCGTAGAATATCGACTGGCAAAGAATATTTACGACTGTTAAAAAAAAGTCCAAAACCAAAATCCCTTTAACTTCTTTATCAAGCGATAATAAAAAAAAGAAGAAGATATTTCATGCTCTCAAAAATATTTTGTTCTGTAAGTTTCATAGTTTAAACTTTATGTATAATATGAACGCAATAACTGATTGATGTTCTGTATGAATTATATTCTTACAAATATATATTCTACATATTTTGTTATGTTGTGTATTGTAAACAAAAACAAACCACCAAAAATGAAATTCATTTTATTAAATTTCTTTATTTAAATCAATGCATTATAACTTCAATTACGAATAGTTTACATACAATATGTTTCTTTATAAGAATAATTATTATTTCCAGAGATCAGGTTTAGTACCAAAGATAATGATCAATGAGTAAGAAATGGGTAAGTAATTATTTACACATTTATAGGTAATTATTATTTAATATGATTTAATAATTTATACATAATACGACTTAATAATTTATACAGCGATACTTTAGGTTTGGAAGATAGTCTGTCAAATAAATTATTTCGGTAATGGTTCTTTCTAACTATCGGTTTTTTATGTTTTATAACCGTGATCCGGTGTATATTCTGTGCACTTTCCGTTCAATCTCTAGCAGTGAGCATGTAAGGATCGGTACAGCGAGAAAACGAAAACAAATATTTTCCGACCGACGCGTCCTTGATGGGTACTGCATGTCATTTCGTCGTAGACACTATAACGCACATTGCAGTTGTGTATGTTGCACTTGGATGTACGCAGATAATGTATAGGCTAGTTACGCTTGTACGTTTATCAGATAAACTGTTTTAAATGAATTTATGTGTTATAGGTAGGATAATGTACGAGTATTATTATATTTATATATAAATATTATGTTGTATACGTGCGGGTGGTATTGCGGCAAAATGCATGCATGGCGAGCGTGCGCATGCATGCCAATCGAATAAGGAATAGATGAAAAACCATTGAAATTCACATATTTATGGTATAAATCACACTATCGGTTCTCCGTGTGAAATTAATAATATATTCATCATGCTTCCTGACCATAAAAAGGCCGTTCGACGATAAATATGTATATATATATATATATATATATATATATAATTTTACATTATGGGTATTAATGTTCGATTTAACGGCAAATGTTATTGACTTTTATTTTTATATAGTGCTGTACGATAATCGCCAGTGTGGTACGTGTATTTTGTTTTGCGGTGCGTGTACACTGTACGCGTTGTATGCGCTCTCCGTGATTCTAAAAAATCGATTGCGATATTTTCAAGTGAACTCATGAAATCTGAAAAAAATCGTTTTTTTATTTCTTTTATTACTACTAAACAAGTGCGAAAACCGAATGGTTGTAGTTATTTTGTATTTAGTGGAGAAGACTTAAGCTCTTTTGGTTTCTATAAAGTTTGCTATATTCCTTTGCGAATATTTATAATTGTACATGCATTAAGATAATGTCAAACTCATGTTTGATTGTTTATTGTACTACTTAATTGTAAAAAGAACATACATCAAGAAATTATAATATGTTACATTTGATAGTTGTTAAGGTACGATTTAACGTCAAATAATTTTTAATTTATTTTCTATAGTGCTTTACGACTATCACGTGTGCACGTTTTACGGTTTCTGAAGTCTTAGCGTCCAAAAACTATTTCATCGTTGAGTGCATAAAATCTTCTTCGAGTAAAATGTGCAAAACGAGTTTTTGGTATCCCTGGTTACAAAAAAAAAAAAAAAAAACAAAAAAAACAATCCTTAATTTGAAAGCAACATTCATATGTTTTAGCTTTCTTTTATGTATAATGAATTATAAAATGATAGAAAATCTAATAAACTAATAAAATAAGTTGAATACTATTAAGTACATACCTATATAATACTCGTATTATTGAAAATAATGTTCCTCGGTCGATAGAGCGATCATCGAATAAATGTTTATAAATTGTTACTCTTATACGAATAAAAATAAACAAGTATAAATATGGAAAATATTTTATAGAGTCAAAAGGATTGATTTTCGATGTTATTACCTTTGCATATTCAAGTCGCAAAAGTATATTATAGTATATGAAACCACATTCAAACTGTTCCTGCAATAATTATTTCTAGACAATTGTACAAAGAAATTATTAAGAAATAAGGGAAAAAATATTTTAAAAAAATGAAAGTAAAAGCGTTTGTAACGTTAAACTTAAAAAATTTAATTTGAATATCCGATTAAGTTATGAATTTTGTTCGTTTGTAAACCATACTGCTAGTTTTTTGCATATAGATTATTTTTCTTATCGTGTCCGAAGAAATGGACGGATACTAGTTTCGTCACGGTGCGTCTCTTGTAAACACAAAACATCACATTGGGTTTCCGTGCATAAGGTAGCAAGTAGTTCGCTTTTACACGCTGAGAAACCTTCGATATTTTGTGTTAGCACTGTAAATGCCGAGGCATTAACAGAGATTGGTCCTGAAAAGGACCGTTTCGAGGAGCTATATGGCATTTTTAGCACCGGTGTTGGCAGAATTAGTTAGCTGTGGGGATACAGCATTAACAGGGGCACCACGTGAAGGTTTCTGCCGAGCCCCCATATCGATTATAAAATAATATTATATATTAATACATAACCATGATACACAGAATAGCTTTTATTAGATCAAACAATAAACGTGATATTCTGAATATTACAAAATGTGTGTATTATTTCGAGTGAAACCCGCGAGGCAGAATATTTTTTTAGATGTTTTACTATTTTGTTTGATGCAATCCATTTCATACATCCGCAAATTTTTTTCACGATTAAACGAAGACCGCCGTACAACAAAGTGATTCTTTAAAGCATGCTTTATCCTTTTTTATGCTTGAATCATGCATTTTTTCAAATTCTCATCTATTAAAAATTAATTTTTTTATAGTAAAACTACTTTTTTGCCCATACATTGTTTTAGTATTTCTAAAGAAGTATACTGAGGAAATATGAACTTTTGTTTTCGCGATAGAAACACCGTTATTTTTTACATAAATAATAATTATTATTAAGTTAATTTTTCTATAATTGCTATTGTAACGCAGTCAAATTTTGAACTAGTACGAGTACTTTCAGAATTGTAAAATATATTTAAGAAATGCCTATCACGGTACTCCTATTACGAAAAAAAAAAAAATTATCAATATACCTATGATTTTACGTTTTCCATATGGCACTTTAAATGTTTATAATTTGCCAAAAGTATAATGATCCAAATATTGATTGCATCACAACAAAATCCCAAAAAAATTAACTGAATCTTGTGCAAAAAAAAAAAAAGTTAAAAATAAGTTTAATTAAAAATATTCAAATAAATAAGTGTTGTTATTTGAAAATATGCTATCACAGAACACTTCCAAGCATAGCAAAATCTATGTATTAAAAACTTAAGTAGTACACATACGTTTTCAATAAATCAAAATTTGAAAATAAAAAAATGCATAATCAAATCATTAAAAAGGTGTGAGCATGCTTAAAAATATACTCTATATATTTTTATCTCCAAATACATGGCTTTCCACTTTAATTCGTGTTCCATGGAAATGCGTTATAAGTGTGTGTGTGTGTGTGTGTGTGCGCGCGCGCGCGCGCGCGCGTGCATAGACGAGTGCGTTTTATTTTCTTTGTTTTATTTATTTTATATCCACGGTAATATTATCGTAATACAATTCACGATTACGTTTTGTCCATTCCATTTAATAATAAGTACACGTAATTATACGAGAAAAACCTATACGATCCGCTGCGGTACCAACGAGTAGTAGTTTACATCGAAACTTTTCTCGTGGACTCGATGTATATTATCTATAGGAAATAAGACGCGTGGAGGTGGTGAGAACACATTTTCTATAATAATCGGGAAACGCGTGTTACCCAATAATAATATGTCGGCACAAACGAGTACGTAACAGAATACTCGATGGGTCGCGTTGAAACGTTAACCGACGTCTAATTAGATCATCGCAACGGTGTCGTGCAATACGTAACATTATAATAATACGCGCGAGAGGCAAGCGTAGCATAATAATTTGTATATTATCGGTGTACGTTGTAAGAGCAATACGCGCTTAAGATTAATCGTGATTATTTATGTTCTCTAGTACGAACATATAATATACACATAGGTAGATATAATAATAATACTGCTGCTGCTGTTGCTGCTGCGTGAAACTGTGGAATATAATATGATAGACACATAAAATAATATATTATATTATTCTCGTTTTCTGGATAATATTATTATGACGTTATTAATACGATTTATTGCATAATCATGAATCATCATGTGTATAATGTACGGCCTTTTTATATGCACATAGATGTATATGTCTATGTATATTAAAATCCAAATAAATCATAATAATCGAATAAATAAAAAGAATGCAGTGGTTTTTTTTCTATATATTATTTCGTTTTATAACATAAAAATCATTTCCGTTTTCCGGTATCACGTAATAAAATTACGACATTTATCGACCGCTGTCAAATTATCGAATTCGCGCGTGCCCTAACCTTTTTTTTTTAACGCTTCTGATTCAACAGCGACCCCAGTACGATTTTAACAATACTTTAGGGTCGCCGTCATCGTTTATTGTGAAGATGCTACAAATACGTACAAAACACAATATTACATTATGTGGAGGTTTCTAACCCCTCTCAGATTGGTCTTTGGCCCACATTTGTGTCTTAAGTAATTGATTTTTTTTTCCTCCATATTTTTTCCTTGGTGGTCTTGGTTTGCGCTTATCGGTAGACCTCGCAATGGCCGCTTCCAGGATAATGGTTGGCGCTTCTTCCCACCACCTGGCACAGCATACAATTAGCAGGCTCGTTTCATCCGCTAGTCAGGTGATCCTCACCATCGCAGGACATGCATCTTTTGCTCCTATTTTGTCCTTTGCACGCCGTAAGCGTGTCTTCTGTAACATCGGTCCGCAGGCCTTTCTCTTAGACGGACTCGGCAGAATACAAGCCTAAATAGTAGCTGGTTCCTACAGACGATACTCACTTTCTTAGGGCCAGGGAGTATGACGACGGCTCTGAGAGTGCCCCCGGAGGAAGCGGAAAATCTCTTCACCGTGATTTTTTCGTCTTTGCATTCAGTTACCATTCTACGGATGCTGATCTTTGTACCCTCTTCATTATCGTTTAGGAAGATTCCTCGGATCTCGATTACCGCATTTTTGACAGATTCGTGAATGATGATGTCCTCGACTGATATGGCCCAACTGCTTCTTTTAGCCTTACTGCTACCTTCTGAACCTTCGCACTTCGACCAACACGGAGAAACGTGTCACCGGATTTGGTCTTGGTGATGCCGTCGATCTTCACTTCGATTCTTGCAAGGTCAATGTTGTACTTCAGTTTCCTAGCTATGTCAGCATAGGAGTTACTGTTAGAATTGGAAATGGTAATGCCATGTGGCAACGTGTGCCCTGATCTCGATGTATAAGAAAATATACAATGCACTATAATTATGACAACCCAGTATAAAGAGTCAACGCGCCGTCGTAATATTATTGTCGCGGTCAACTTCTATCTGATTGTCACTGCTGTGTTCAGCACACATAAAATATTTTACATTGTCACTGGTTAGTTATTACAGTCATTGATTTCTAACGGGGTGTGTTTATCGGTTCGACAAAAAACATAAATCGAATTATAATAATATATCAACACCCGAAACGCAAAACACTGTCAGATTGCTCAGAATAATCAAAATTAAATATTTGCATTGCAACATTTTTTTTATTTAACCATGAGTTTATAATTGAGCTGTATATTAATTGTATTAATATTTCTAGCTTTTTGAGGAAATACGACCTATGTATAAACGAAAAAAGGCTCGAAGTACAACTCGAGCAGTCTCTTTAACGGGTAACAAATATAGATTTATGAATTGTATAGTATACATACAATATATAATCTATAAAATGATGAAATTGTTCATAATTTATAAGAACTTTTTTAAAGAACCAAAACTAATCATCAATTCTTTTTTTAACTATAATTTTTTTGGTTAACATTTATATTTTGTGTTTTTATTAATATGACATGGTTGGTTTGAGATTTTTTAATTTTCATGTACTTATGTTTATTTATTTTTACGTGTGCAATTTTAATCGTACGAATATGAACATTTTCATAATAATTCGATCGATAAAAACGAGAATCAAAACGGAAACGAAACTAAACATATAAAAACACAGTTGTTGGTCGTCCGGCTTAAACCAGGTGTAAATAAAAAACCTAATTATGTATATATGGTATAATACATTATATAATGTAACGAGTAGTTTCATATTATGTACAACTAACATCAGATTCATCGGTATGTTAATTTTTACAAATCTAATAATTGTATACACTTCAGTGATGCTGTTATTTGATAAAACCACAGATGATGAAATAATTTTTATATTCGTCCATCCGGTGATTATATTACTATAATTATTGTTATATACGTTAGATTTCATTAACACGGCACAAGATCGTCGTTGAGTTATTGACGAATGAAAATTACACATTCAAACGTGTATTATACAATATTAAATATTTTCGATTTGGCCGATGCGTGAATATTTTTGTTTTTGCCTGAAACAGTTTGCCATCGCATGGATAATTACATGTATCATAATTAATATATAATCCAAAAACTGCTGGCGAAAGTTATACGGTTATTTTTTTGTGCATACTAGTGCATACGTTAACTTTTCAGTTGGTTTATAGTTGGAGAAAGTCGCTAATTGTTATCACGATTGCATTCGTACGTCATTTGTACAATATGCGTGCGAATGTAATATTATAACAAAATCGCGTAAATACACACACGATGATAGTATTACGTTTTAAGACCTATTCTGTTTCTACTCTACACAACTGATTATCAAAAAATAGCAACAATAACTATATATTCCGACGAATTTGATAAATATTTAATAACCCGTTGACTGCAACTGAGGTAAATGCACAACATCTTTGATCGGACGATAAGTTGGTAAGTATTAATATCAATGGTGAAAAAATCTGTGCAAGTTAACCACAAGTAACACAAAACCAAAAATATCCAAATTGTACTGAATCAAATGCATTGGTCTGGCAAAAATATTCAACAAAATACCTTGGAATGTATTTTCATTTTCGATCTATTTTGAAACACCGTGTCAAAAATAAAAAGTAAACAATAGCTATTTTAAAACCAATTTGGATTTACGGCTTATGAGATTAAATGATTAATATTTAATAAGGCTAAGTCCAACATTGATGTAATACAGTACTGTCAAAATATTGCGATTAGGACCATCACTGCAGTCTATCGATATGAACGAAACCACGTGATTCACCGTGATAGTATGATGCCTACATTTGCAGATGAAGTTAAAAGATATGCTCGCAAATACGAGACAAGGCTATATCATAACGTCATTACTGTCACCCAACTATTAGATAACAATAAGAACAACGGACTTCTAAAACGTCTGAAACTATACGACATGGTTTGAGGATTTAGAGACGTTCATTTAAGTTCATTTAAACTCAACTTTGACCGTCAACTCTATGACAGATACTACCTCGCACAGAATATAATGATAATTTTGATACTCGTGCAAAGAAAGCTGATAATTATCCGTATTTTTTTACAATACATGCGAGTATATTTTTATTTTCACGTGTGATATACAATCGGTATCTTTAGACCCAATGAGAATATATAATTAAGGTAGGTACAATAAAAATCTATATCCTAACATACATAATCAATAAACATAACATAAATAAAATCCATGTACTATTCACTCAATTATTGATCAGCATACGGCCAAAATTACTACACCGATTCATCTGAAATTTTGAATGAATGAAATTATTACCATATGTATGTTAATGAAATAAGCATAATTTTTTTTTGTATAGTATTAATAAGGGAATCTTTTAAGCACATAACACACACACTCACGCACGTAAACGTTAATTATAAACGCACATTATAATATGATATCACTCGATTAATTACGTGTTCGGTTGGTCATTTGTGGGGACGTTCGATGCGCGCATTAATGTTTACGCTCCTCCGCCAATTTTATGACAGCTTGATTACTTTTGCAGTGTTATTATAATAATGTACAATAGTGTACAGGTGGGTAGACTATGTTATGTATGCAAAATGACATTGATTGTAAAACACACCAATCAATGGTAGTACATATATACGAAGAGATGTAGATGGTAGTAGGCGGTGTAGCGTACATACGTCGTGATGACCAAAAACCGGGTGATTATGTTTAATTTTAGTTGCAAGCCAATTTTGAGTAAAAAAAAAGGAGGAAAAAAATACAAATATATCCACCGACGATGAATACAGTTTTAGGTTTAATAAATCAGAATGTTTGTACAAAATACAATGTATACGAACGTGTTTTGCAGAATAGCATTCCTCCTACCCCCACTTATATATATATATATTTGCACATGGTGTTAACAATAGAAATAATTAATTCATATTTCATTGTGAAAGTCAATGGTTTGTAGAAAAACCACGGTATTGTACACGTAAATAACGTACACATGGGATTGTTTCAAAACTCACGCTTTATTCTGATTAAAAATAAATAATGGTTTTAAGTGCGTACAGGTGATGAACTTATACGAGAAGGGAGAAGGCAGTTCACGATTGTACTTGTATGCAAATATAATTGCGTTTAGGATCAAAAAAGTCAATACTTCTAATTGCACTAGAATTTGAAAACATTAGTTGATACATTTATTGGCTTTTGGTTTTGGTCTATAGAAGTTTCATAATCTTTTATTTCTGTCTTTAAACATAAACATTTTTATTGAATTGTCAGAATGGAATTTTAAAATCCTATAATTTAATATTTATTAGTAAATCAAATTCAATATTTTATAATTTTTCAGAAATAGTTTTAATTTAAAAAAAACAAAAGCTTTTTTATACAAGTGATTCATCTCGGTTAAAAAAACCGGAATAATAGCTATTTCTATAATCTTACTAGCTAAAAATAATTTTACTTACTTTTTAAAATAAATAACATTTTTATCGATTGACGAATCCTAATACATATTATAGCTGTAGGCAATCCGCTTTGGATACAGGTGATTATGTTGTAGGACATAGGTATAACAAAAAATACAAATAATTTATAATACCTTAAGAGTGATAACTAGAGTACGGATTTGTATGCATCCAAAACGCCCAAAATAGTATGCATTTATGCATCAAATAACTTCAAAATATGCACTTGATATGCTCTTATTTTTTTAATAATATGCAAAAACATGCTCTTACCCAAAATTTACGCATTTTATTATTTTTTTTTTATTTCCTCCATAAATAATAATTCAACAAAATTAGAAAAATGTAGTTTTTTAATTATAGACATCAACTTTTAACATTTATTAAAGAACAGTAAATATTTAAAAATATATTCCACTAATAAAACAAATACTTTAATTGAGAATAATAAAAAATAAAAATAAAAATGTATTAAATCCTCTTATACCATTTATTTGATACAAATTTATGAAAAAAAAAAAATACAAAATAAAGACATTTTATAAAAAAAAAAAACAATTTAAACCAATAAAAATATAATCTTGTTATTAATATAAAATATTTTAATAATTAGATATACTGTATGATTTTTAATTTTTATAAAAAGAGTTGACAATAACATATTTTTCCATTGTTCAGGTGTCATATTTGTAACATATGTGTATAACTGAATGTTGTTTAAATAGTGTAAATGTTAGTAGTCATTATTTAATTTATTACCTTAAATCTTATTGACTTTTTTTTTTAATTTCTTGATACGTCGAATAAATGAAAGCCGGTTTAATTTAATTTTTTTTTTTTTAAGGATTCCTCTTTTATGAGAGTGGAAAGAATAACAAGAAATAAACGGAAGAATAGCACAGATAATTATTTAATAGTGAATTCAGGTATTTTGTTATTTTTTATATTCGATACAAAAATATTAGTTTGATCAATCTTAAAAGTTTCTCATTTTTTTATTTTTTTTTTTTACGTTTACCTCGGCTTTATTAATTTTCTTTTCAAATACGATTCAAACGTTGAATATCATTACATCTGAATCGGTAAATATAATTTCCGGTCAGTTATCAACTCTTATCCGTATACATTTAAATTATACAATTTCAGAACTGTTTGCTATTGTATGTGATGCGCCATAGGAATAATATTAATAATAAATATTACAATTTTAAGTATTAAAACTTCAATAATAATAATAATGATAGTCGTATGTAATCTCGTAATTTTCACTGGCCAACGGTCACAAATCGCGTGTTTGCCTGATATATAATAAATGTACCGGATTGCCGCGCACGCGCCTCGATAAAAATAATAATTATTGTGTTTCACCATATATGTACGCGTATTACTTTGAGCTGCCTGATCCCGTATTAATTACAGACTATATAATATAACTTAATACAACACGACGTGTTATAATAATGCATGATTGTGAATTGAATAAGCAAGGAAGGTACAAACCAGTTTTTACCGCTGTTGCCATCGAAAACCGAAGAAAGTACGGGTAATTTAACATCGTTTATAGGAATCTAGATGTTTATATACATATATATGCTTCAAACGGGAAATTAAAAAAAAAAAAATTCTTATAAAGAGAAAACATACGCCTAAACCCAGCGCAAGAACGTCTTCGGTCGACTAGTCCGTGTTATACATAAATATAATATTATATACGAGTATATTATATAGATACGTTATAGTCATAATATTGTTAATAATAAAAATTATACGCGTTAACGTACCACAGTGGAAAATGCTTTCGAGTGATTATTATAAACTACAAATCATAATTGATATTACTGATATACGTATTATTATGTATTACGTATATATTATGTATACTGTTGCACGCCTGTCCGAGGTCTATAGTTGCTATATGGTTGAAATATAAGGGATGCTTAAATAATATGCCACATATTACGCATTAACCTAAAAATAATAATACAATGTTTCACAACTAAACGTTTTCAAGAATACAGCTTTCCTTACGGAGTTGATATACAAACAATAACAAGATTATTAGTTAAAATAATATTATGTTTGTTTATCATCCAATATTCTACAATAAATTGTAAAAAGAAATAATACACTGGCAAGTACCTACACATTAGTGATTATTTTCATATACATAAATTATACATCTTATTTAAAGACAAAATCATTCCAACTCGTTGTTGATTTTCGTATACGACGGAATTTTATATTTAATTGGAATTACATTTATATACGGATTAAAAAAATTCATAAACTGACTAACAGTTTATTGTGGAGATACATCGAAGACGGTGGTATTTATCTAAAAGCTTTAATAAGCAACCCTTTAATATGCACTGTTATAAGTGTGGCTATGGCTAGTGTTTTTCCTTTACGAGGTCTGTTCAAAAAGTTCCCGAACTATCGTTTCTAAAAATAGAAAAATTACATTATTGTAAATGTTATTATATAAAAAAATAAAATAGAGATAAGCAGCTATCTTTTCCATTAAATCCCAAATGTTTATTGCTATCGAATCATTAACTGTGCGCGTTCAAAGTAGACGAGTCGTGTGTACTCGTATGTGTCGCGGTAATCATACATTAGTGTAATTGTCAACTTACCCTTGCGGAGCCATTGCGCCGTAAACCGGGTCTAAGCACTTGTGTTCGTGATCAAGCTTTTAAGATATATTAAGAATTACGCATAACTATAATAAACATAAATAATAAAAATACATAAGGTATGCCGTGAAAATCCGATATACTGAGAAATAACAATAGCGATGATTATATCAATATCAATGGAAAAATAATAATAATAATAACAATAACTATAATGATAACCCGCTCATGACCATGGTATTGGTTGGTGGTAGGGTTTAGTAACACGGTCAACGACGGTTATTACCACCCCAGTAGTTGGTGACAACGCGGTAATGACACACCAAAAATCATATTAGTACAAACAGGGGGCGGACACAACACGGCGGCAACGAAATCAGCGGCCATTTTAATTAAGGTACTTTTGTTATCAAATTATAATCAGTGATAACTGATATTCGCTATTAATTGTAATTTTAACTATAGTTATAGTATATATAGTATATAATTTTTACTATAGTAATTGTTCAATATGTGATCTACCAAACAGTGTGAAACATGGTGACCTACTGGGTACCAAGAAGTTTTTACTTGTGGATCATTTTTTAGATAGTATGTCTACCATAATACAGGCCCATGTGTAGGATTTCACAATGGGAAGTGTTTAAAAAAAATAAAATGTATAAAATAGATTCGTCGATGATAAAATAGTATTATACAGGTATTTATATAAATTTTTTAAGTATATTAAAAACGTTTATAATCGATATAATACTATAAAATGCAAATCGTTGTTGTAGTAAATTTACAAATACAATTATAATACATTTACAAAAACACAATTTATATTTTTTTGGTAATGATGGGAGTTTGGGGGTTGACCCATGGTCATACCATATAAGACTTATAAGCCCCCCAAATCTCAAACTCTTATTGCACCTAATACCATGAAAAATAGTACTACTATTAGTAATAATTAAAAATGCGCAGTAGCTTATAAAGAATATTACTACCGTTTCATGATTGAATAAAATGTTACTAACTTCCTACTGTACCTCAAATAAAATGGCTGACTGATTTCATTGTTGTTCTATGCTGCATGTAATTTTTTATCAGTGTCTATTCTGTTTTATTCTGTGGTACAACGCGATCATAAGAATATTGGACTTAACCACTATAGCGAGAATGCACTAAGGTCCGGTTCACGAAATGTCAGAATATTATCTACGCGGTGGGCGACACGATGACCCCGGTCGGACAGGTACGTGCAATGAAAACAAACGATCCGGTGAAATAACAACGGCGATGCGATGGTCAAAGTCGCACACGGGATAAAACGTCCGAAATGGGAAAAACCCCAGAAAATCAATGGCCACGAAGTTGTTAAGAATGCGGATCCAACACTAACGACGAGAACGCAAGAGATCTCGTTCGCGCACAAGACGATCACGTCAAAATGAAAACGATTCGGCGAGAACAGATCGAATTCGGTACTATCGACGATCGGAAAAATGCTGGACGTGATGCGATTGACGTAGACAACACAAACAAAACACGAGACGACCGAAAAAATGATGCGGAAAAAGTACGGCGCGCACACGCCGACAACGCGATACCTGAAAGACACGGATACAAACTCGGCGGTCAGCGACCAGTTACGACGGTGATGACAGATAATCAATATCGACAACACCAACGAGCCCGGTTGTAAAGTTGAACAATACGACCAAAGCGCCAAAGCGCGTGGTGAACTTGATTTTTTTGACTTGTCGATGCGCGAACAGTAATGTCTTGAAGCTTTTCAATTTTTGTTGCGATTAGGTACGTCAATAATATTACTTTATAATAGGAAAAATTTGACCGGGATATTTACATAGTCTATTACTATTCATATAGAGCCGGTTCAACGAAATTTCGACCGAGTATTTGTGTAAATCGGTTCGAATAAATATTAAAGATTAAGTTTCATAATTGCAATTATTTTTTATATTATATATAACATTTTGAGTGAAATTAGGAATGTATTGGTTTTATCATGATTTGAATTCTTTTTTTTTTTCATTTCAATCTATACGATATCGACCAGAAGAATTTTTCCGGTCATCGTCAAATAAAAATAAATATATATAAAATGGGTTGTAATCAGTATTTCGAGAGATAGTTTTTTAAATTTTTTAACAGTTTTCCGAATAATTTAGAAAAATTCTTTTAAAATTATGCATATTTTTTTATTTATTTAATTTATATTAGGAATTAGGAATAAATTGATTTAAATAATCACAGTTCTAGTTTTCATTGTATTTACAATCCATTTTTAAATCTAGGTATGTATAGTATTGTTATCTCTATTATATTTAATTTGATTCTCAAAAATCTGCATTAAAAACCGTAAAATAGATCTTAAAAGCATCATCGAGTTGTAAATGTCGTTAATAATAAAAAAAAATTACTATTGAGTAAATACAATTTTAAATATGTTTGAAATGAAAAATTTTCCAGGTAAAACATTAGAAAACAATGACTATTCTTCAGTGCAGTGCCGGCCAGACGGTTTTCAGGGCCCGGTGCAGAATTTTGTGGGGCCCCATATTTATATATATTAATTTATTAATTGTTTATAGAAATCTATGTTTGTTCACTCTATATAACTAAATATATACTATAACAATATTTTGGACCGTCGTCGACGATAAACAATTTTAAAAGTGCATGCGTGTACAATATTTTCAAAGCTATCAGTAATTGTTATGAATAATTTTAATTTTAACATAATCAAGTATATAATTTAGTATAATTTTTGTTGATAACAACGCATTTCCTTAGAAAACCACACGACCATACGGGTTGCGATTTGCGATTTGCGTACTATATTATTTTTATTTATAGATAAAGTGATATTCGTAATAGATAATTTGCTAGGCCCATACAAGCGCGGGGCTCGTTACGATTGCACCGCTTGCCACACTCTAGGGCCGGTACTGCTTAAGTGATCGTGATGTAATAGTGTTCTAGGTGTGAAAATATATTCAACAAGAATATAATTCGCAACCTATCATGCAAAATGCTGACAAAACTTTTACATTGTTGTTAGCGTATAACTTTTAACATCGTCCAACGCATCGCTGGCTTACGTTAATATTGTCGGTCTTTCATAATCACGATAATTAGCCGAAATGTCCGGAAAATGTCTATCGACGGAACGTATACAGAACTACGCGCGTCTTGCGATACGATCATTGTCGTTCCAAGGTCCGGTGCGTTGCCGTGAATGGGATGCCCGTGCACGTGCATTCGTTTAAACGACAAATGCACTATACACTATTTACGGCATACTTGCATTGTAACACGTACATTGTGCTGTTATTATTCCTTTTCTATTTTACTCTGATAACTTTAATCTACAGATAATCGATCGTTATACAACTCTGCCGCTCACGCGCACGTGTGTATGTGCATCTTCTTACAATAAACGTGTTACAAATATAGCGAAATCATGTGCGCACATCGTCAGCGGCGCCCGCACTACGGCAACCCTTAACCGTGTCTTGTCGTTTGCGTGATTTTCTTTTCGTCTCCGGTCGGTCGTTATAGGGCGGTCCTGGTTTGCGCACAAATACCAAAAAGACAACTAGTTTGCGCACAAAAGTACCACTCGTTTGGGCACAGTTAATTTTAAATTTAACAAATTGTTTGCGCACAAAAGTACCTTAAAATAAATATATGTAAGGCACATAATATCTACTATGACAACTTTAAGCTACTTTAAGAAATGTATTATCTAATGTGGTACGTAAGTACATTTCCTTCCTACTTTATAGACTTGAACTATCTATGAAAATATTTGTTCATAGGTATGGTTAAAAATGTACGATTAGTCTTAATAGTAATGTAGTTAATTCGTATAATAGTTTTTATTCATTATTTTTATTTTTATTTTATTCACGTTTTTGAAGTTTTAAAGTTAAATTATTTTTCATTAAAAGCGATTGCCCATTGATTCTTCGTACAATACTTTCCGCTCACTGAAAATTGTCATGTTAGTCTAAATTTGCGCTGTGATAATCGCCTAATATATTGAAAGATAGTTATAACTTATAATCAAGCGAAATCCCAACGGAAAGTTCCGTTTCAGGTAAAAATAAAATAAAAATATTAGATTGTTGATTTAACTTTATCATGTGCGCCAACGAGTTACGTTATTTCAGGTAAAGATAGTAGATTGTGCGCAAACAAGTTGCAGCCGACTTTATGTATGTTCGTGACGACGGTGACGATGCGCTCGCTTATAATTAGATGTTCGGCCTTACTCCACAGAAATACCGACGATAATATTGTGTGCAACGTACACACACACTTGTATGTATAATAATATAAGTCTGACGTTTACCGTCCAAGGTCCCTGTCGTCCTGCATTCGTCCTGTCATCGTCGCGCTACGTATGCATTATTATAAGGCTCTTTATCCGTTAGAAAACCTCTATAGATCGAAATAAACGTTGGTCCCTCGTGAAAACCTTCACGTGTCAAAAAGAGCATGTTTCGGCCCCTCGATAAATCTAAAATAATAGTGGGTGAGATGGCAGGACACACTTTATAGTCTGAATATTTTCGACCAGAATCTCAATAATTTAAATGTATTCGTTGTTTGTACATTATAAACTCAAGCAAATAATGTAGTAATGTGGTTTATCTTATTTACCGGTGTTTAGTAAGAACGAATTACAAATTTGAATTTTAGCATTAAAAAATAATGACGGCGATCGTATACTACAGTATTTTTATTTTCTTACAATTTTAATACTATAATTTAATTCGATTTTTGTTCTTTGAATTTAATGTATATTTTTTATACCCGAAAACTTTCGTCATAAAAACATTTAAAAAGAACCCAAAATTGGATATGTACGTATAATTTCAAACTCAAATCATTTTTAGATTCCTATATACCTAATTCCTTATTTTTTTAAAATATATTTTATATTTAATTATATTTATTTTATTTTATCAAATATTAGCTTTTACATGTACATCTTAAAAAAAAAATTATTTATTATATCCGATGGTTTTCAATGATTAAAGGCGGCATATTTTCGAGCTTTTGTTGTTAATTTTAATTATTCTATATTTGTAACAACGGTGGAAAACTAGTAGTTTTTACAAGTACGAGATTACCATTTTAAAACCATGTAATTGTATCTTATTAGCGGTCCTTTATAATAAGGTACTACGGTATTACATTTAAGTACATTTTAGAGCTGACAATTTTTATTTTTTAGCGCAACAAGTTTTTTGTTTCCGATGTAACTATAATGTTTCCGTTGACGATTAATAGAGGTTTGCTATTTAGTGAGATAATTTTAGTATTTATTTAAAATAGGTCTATATGCCTGTGATTTTTTTCCAATTGAAGAAATTTAGCGTTTTTATAATGGGTGAATTATAAGAAAGTCTTACTGTATATACCTATAAAGAAAGTTTAATTAAAATAAATAATACCTGTAAATATCTATGTTATAAAAATATTCAACTCCCTTTAATTCGCCAAATCGAAAATCATTAAAAAATTGAATATCTTACTAAATTCTCTGGATTTCAAATTATCGAGAGTACTGTTTGTATTTATATGTATATGTACTTGTATTATATAGACAAAACTTAAACTGATGGAAATCGTAGTCCTTGTATCTTTCACTGTTTGTACTGTTTGTATTTATATTTATATGTATATGTACTTATATTATATAGACAAAACTTAGACTGATGGGAAAATCTTAGTCCTTTCACAGCGCTTAAAAAGCATCCCTTTGAACATTACTCCGTAAAGTTCGTTGGAACGCTCCATTTCTCGGTCAAAATAAACAATCGTATTGATAACCACTAAAATCACTTAAAATAATAAATTTGTAATATATTTAAAAAATTATTGTTCTATTCTATGGCCATTTCGACTTTTAAGTCTCATCGGCGATCGACCGTATTTGTTAGTTCCGCCAATCTTACAAACAATTATGCCAACTCTAATCAACAATTATACATTCATTTATGACTATTCATTAGCTATATGGTTATGTACGTGGAACGACCAAAATGGTATTAGATTTATAATCCCTTTTGCGTATTTTTGTCTCTTTAAGCCCTGCATGTAGTCAATGTAATGACCGAGGTTTAATCATTTTAGCGCCCCCGTAAACTCTTTTATTATTGACCGTTGCGAACGAGAATCGCTTACAGATTAGGAAGGGTCGATCGATGTGGCTGATATCTATTTTTCACCGAGAATTCACGACACGGGTGTGGTAATTCTAATGACGTCCGCTTTTCCTCTGACCAGTGACTTATTTATATTCAGGCAATATATACACGTGCCTACAGCGACAATTTTGAAGAATTTATTTTGTTATTAATTATTAATAAAAAATAGTTTAAATATTAAGAAATTATGTTTTAGTATTTAAACACAATTTGTTTTGCTTACTTACCTAATTAATATATATATATTTTATTATAGGTAATTAAATGATAATTCAATTAGTGCAGTTCATTATTTTAGTTATTTAGAGCGGCAATACTCCACAAGTCTACACGCGAGAAACATATACATCCCTGCCTCTGACTTCATTTTTTCTGGCTATAGTATTATTCTCTGAATATTTTATATGTGATATAAAAATTACATGACACATATGATTCAAATTTAGTTTTTGTCTATATGATTGTGTAAAGTATAATATTTTCGGGGATATAAAGGTAGAGATTGAAATGTCTACTAATGAGATTCGTCCATTAAGTCAAATGGTTTAAAAAAAATTATAATACTCGATTTTATACATTGATAGATAAAAAATCGCATACAGATTTTTATTTTTTTATTGTACTCGTATATGATATAATATTGGCGTACAAAAGATAAATTATATACTACAAATAAAATAAAAAAATACTAACAAAAAATTATAGTAATTATTGATAATACAATACAAATTAATATAAATAATTAAGTAAATTATAATTTTAATAATTATGAAGTGCTAAAATTCAATAAAGGGATGATAATATTTCATAATCAATCTAGCGTTTCCTGAACAACGCTTTTGTACAGTCCTGTTATTCCTCCACTAAATCTTGATTCAGGAAATTCCTCAGCAGTATGCCTGATGATTTGGGTTTGATGATTTGTCTAGCCACAATTGCAGAGTGGTGAGACTACCATTCCCCATTTATTTATTAAATAATTGCACTTACCCTGTTCAGTTCCTAGTTAATATTATTTTGGTTTTAATTCTAAAATAATTATATAATTTTTCCGGAGGTTTCATAGTTTATTTTCAGATCGATTGTCATAGAGTAATTTCAATAAAACTTGATGTTTATCAATAATTTTTGTTCTATTTGATATTTTTTTTTCTAATTATCTTATTATTAATAACAAAGAATAATAATTATATATAAATAATAATATTAATACATAATATAAATGCAGTTTTAATATGTACATTTGATTTATTTTATTCGATTATTTATTTCATTTCATTATTATTCATTTAATATCCATTTCGTGTAACATGTTATAATTATGTATAGTATATTATTTATCGAGAGTTATTTTTCATACGAGTAGATATAAGATCAATTTTTGGAGTCTATGAATCATTCTGTTCGTACTATTAAGAAGTAATTTTCATATAATTAATCACTATAATAAAATAATTAATATATCTCAAATGGATTTCAATCGGTCTACTATTAAGTTTATTTAGTAATTTATTTGTTGTATTAAGTGATTAAAATCCATGGTTTTTGTGGAAAAACATCTAGTGATTATAATACGTTCAATTATATTTCGGATTCGACTCTATGTAATTTTATAATAAATTGATGATTATGTTATTGAGATATCATATAATATATAAATAACGTTTATTCCAGTGTACAATCAATCATGGATGCCTGAAATGTAGAGTTTATTTAAAAGAGATGTACAAGATTAATGAGAACTTTACTATTTAAAATACGCTCTTCATAAAGATTTATATCATAGGATAGCCGCGTTTACAAGACGTATAAATCATCGTTCACAATAAAATGTACGTGTATATTGTATACGAGATTGAGAAATTTCAGTTTTTGGTAATAAATGGTTTTCATAAAAAAAAAAAAAAATGTGTATAATTGCAGACTGCATTTCCCTTGTTTCCGTAGAATATGATGATTTTTAAAATACAAACATTATAAGACGTGTAGTTTCACTCGTATAGTTATTGCTACTAGATAAAAATAATTTATCCAGTTGTGTACAGATATTATTATGAACAATACACGTATATTAAACATCATTCTCTGTGCAATTGATATAATAAATTTACTTTTATACGTATTACACAGTACTGTTGTAGAAATCAATTGTATAATATTTCTTGCATTTTGAAATTGGTTTAACTAATTAGATATGTAAAACTTAATTACTTTGTTACGTACTAACCCGCAGCACCTTCTTGTACGGTAAATCACGCGGTTCTAAGTACATTATCTAACGCATGATCTTTAAAGACAATATAATAATTATATAACAAGTAAAATGTTACTGTAGTGAACGAAACTCCACTGCTGAACACCGTGAACAATGGTATGTATCCATCTCAACCGCGCCGATGAGAATCTAGTGCAGATTCTGACTAGAATTGATTTACAATTGAAATAGCACATCCAACAGTGTGCATTATAATGCACGTACGTCCGTCGAAATCAATTATTCCCGTTACGATCAAGTTGACCGTTATTTTAAAAAGCAGTTCACATTATGTATTGTTGTACACCTCGTAGCGCCGTACACTGTTTATGATTTAATGTTTTCCGACACGGACCCAATTGTGTAGCTCTAATAGATATTTTATACCCTCGTCTATTGAAATTATTGTTCAGTTATTTCGGTCGAGCAACATTTCACCAACGGTCGATAAATTAAATTTCCTACCGTAAAAATCATTTAAAACTGTGGTTTGTGTTTACAAAAGTTGTGTTATCAAACTATTTGTACCACAAATCGATAGTATCCGTATACAACAATATCATGAATTTACGAAAAAAATTTTTTACGAGAGAATGGTTATAAAAAAAAAATAACATTATCCGTTTCATATATGTAATGTACGCGTTTCATAAAAAAGTTGTAATAGTAACAAATTTACTTTATTTGCTTATGGACGTTATTTGAATTACGTTTTCATATTTTACATGCGATAACAGCTATTACGACTTGAAGGACTTATAATATTAACCATACAACTCTACGTATACCAGGAATGTGCTACGAGTTTGAAGTACTTTTTCCAAGGCAATAAGTACATTTAACCGTTTTTAATAAATATACGCTTATATTATAATAATAAATATTTGTATTGTACTTAAGTATAATATACTGCACACGCGGAAGTTTGTGTTTGCTTGAACGAAAATGAAGTCGGTAGAATAGTTAGTTTTAAAATATCTGTTGTTAAACACTGGAATTAGTCAATTTTATACAACTGTAAGTCACAAAAACTCGTTTTAATTAAAAGCGTATTGAAACTTAACTATACGCAATTCAAAATTTAGTAATTTTAATTGTTACCAGTTGAATATATAAACGATTCAGAAGAAATAACAATTCAACTAAGTTTTGTAGATTTTGATAATAATTAATAAACGCTGAGTGAACTGGAAATGTCCTAATGATTATTTCGGAAAAGACAAGGAATAATAATAATAATAATAATAATAATAATAATAATAATAATAGTTATTATAATAACAATATGCGGTTATACTAAAATCTTTAATGAACATAGTTAAGTGTAGTTAGTGCATAATAATAATAAATTTAAATGCAGCATCTATAATCCGTTGAACTCTTATTGTCTACGGATACCTTGACGGATACTACTTGTAACTGTAATTTATATTTAATTATATCTAAAAAAATTTAATTCATAAAATATCATTTAACTATTTTTTTTTATTATTTTTTTTTAACCATAATTATTATATTATTAAAATTTAATAATTATACAAAACGATTGACAATATAAGGTTGAATACTATTTCCATTAATTTGTTCAGAATACCAAAATAGAAAGGTTGTATACTATTGCATACGTTCATATGTACATTATTAGATAAAAATCAAATTCTTGTCTAAAAAAACAATATTTTCTAAATAATTAAATACGAACAAAGTTTAGTATATAAATATAATTAATTCTTAGAAATTATGAATACTAAATTGTTTAATGAAAATAATTTAAACTTTCGTGTGATTATTTCGAAATTTATTGTACCACCAAATAACCTCTTCATTAAAGTCAACTGTGTAATTTATGTAGTAATTATTGTCTATCGAGTATAAACTGCATTATAAGCGTTTAATAAATGACATCGACTTTAATTTGATTTACTGTTACAAAGAGCAGATATTCACTCTGTAACAACATATTTTTTTTCTTTTAAAATTGTTCGACTTTCAGAATCTGATTGAACATTTTTTTAAATATATAAGTATTCATTCTATACGTATCTAAAATTGAATGTCGTACATATTTGCATATTCGGTGTAATTTATTTTTATGATCGTTTTTAAAAGTATGCTTATATTTTAAACATGGGTAATGTTTGTGCATATTTGAAGGATCTATTTAAGATTATTTTTATTTATTTTTTTTTTTCAATATAAAAATAACGTTTTAATATTTACTTATCTAATAGATTATCAGCATTATTGTCTAGTATAACATATAATTTCACAAAAATGTTTGGTATTTTTTTCTTACAGTATAGTTCTTATGTAGTATTTTTTTACATAATATTACTTTTATTTTTTAAATTTGTTTAATATTTTGAATATATTATTGTACAACACTAACACTTTTCACGTAATGCTCCAAAATAACAGAAATTTTATTTGGCTTGGTCATATTTAGATGAGACAAATCTTGATAAAACGATTTAATTTTCTGGAAATATTACTTATACACAATTCAATATTTTACAAAACAAATTTACTATCTTATTAGTTGTACTAACATTGAATATTTATAATAATGAGTTAATTAAAAATAATTTGGATATTAATCTTATTTTAACTTACTATTATATATACATGTATATATATATATATATATGTATAATGAGACAGCCTTTGTTCGTAAAAATTTCAAAAACCACTGGACCTATTTCAAAAATGTTTTCACCATTAGAATGCTACATTATCTCTGATTAATATGGGCAATATTTATTAATAGAAGACATCAGAGATTCCTACTAAAACTTCAATAATAAAAGTTGAATTTTAATAAGTATATTTATACAGATAGACCCCAGTGTCATTTTTTTTCTTCTTTTTACTTATTAATTTTATATTTGATCGCGTCTTGGGGAAGGTTTTAATGTATAATAGGATTTAAAAAAATTGACCGGAAAATAATAATAAAAGAAAATGTGTATTTTTGTCGCGCCGTCGCCGAACACGTCACAGTGACGGTGACAATACTCTACAGCGGAAGAAATTGCTGTAATACCTTGTTACTTATAAACCATACTGACCTACCATTATAGTTTAAGAGTCTTCAATTCCCCATTAAAGTTTCGTACGCTATCACAATTAATAAGACTCAAGGCCAAATATTTCAATATGTTGATATTGATTTGCGCTCTGACTGTTTCTCACATGGATTTTCACGCTCAATGATGTGCACGGAGATATCTAGGTGCATAAAAGAAAGATAAATTGTAGGTAATGCAAAGTTCATCGGGTCAAATATACCTATGGAAAATATAGCACAACAAAGTGTAGCCAGATCAACTATATAATATAAAAGTAATAAAAAAATCCTAATCGTTCAGTACTAAGAACCAGATTTGATCATAAGTAAAAATATTTGATGCCTAGAAAAGTAGCTACTGGTCAGCTTATGTGCAAATTAAACCGTTTAACAACCGTGTTATAGTACTTATTTTTCTTGTAACTTACAATGATATCTGACATTTGAATAAAGTCTGATTAAACACCATGTTCATCTACTTGAAAATTCGCATTTTATTTCGTTCGTTAAGTTATAACATTAGGTTAATCCAAACAATTTACTGTCCGATTCAATTCTTAATTCAATTATAAACTTAGTTATGATATTAAAATGGACTTTACAGTTTATTAATTCACATGTTTCGCATACAATACGCGTATACTTCTTATAGAAGTAATAATAATAATAATGTTTGAATTAAAAAATTATATAGTATATTTAGAAGTACATTTTCTTAATTAGCTATAAACTGCTTCACAACTACATTTTCGTCAGTTTAATGAATAATTGTTTGCAATATGGGCAGTCCTATATTATGTTCTGAAGAGCTTTGACTGTAATGATTACAACGAGAAAGAAATCACGTGATAATAATAATTTAATTGTTTTTTACATATAAGCATTCTATAACCTAAATATATAATAATTTAAATTTTAACGAAAATCGTTAAAAGTACAATCGCACCTCTCTTCGAAATAAAAAATTGATTTTGAAGATAGTCAGATAATTATATACATAGGTAGTTCACGTAACTTATTTCTTCGTAATTAATAATTGTTTATGTCTTTCAGCTTAATCTTGCTTTCTAAAGCTTAAGTATAAACGAGACTATTGTTCTAAAATCGAATCGTTTCTCATACTTCTGATTATAGCAAATCGATAGATTTTATAATATATTTACACAATGACATATAAAAACAATTTTATTTAATATCATGAAAAAAAATTGAAATATTTCAAAATTTTGCGAAATGTACACTGTAAATACACATAATTTATATTATACTGATATAAATGATACATACTCATATGTCATTTAAGTGCCATTAACTTGCTGACTGTTCAACGTAAAATCACAAAACTGTCATTATGATTCATTTGACATTTTCTGAGAACGTACTTGTATACATTTTATTGGAAAAGTAAAAAAGGATTTTCATAAATCGAATATTTGAACGTCAATACCGTTTTAGGCTTCGGGCTGGATGTACACATTTTAAAAATGTTAAATCACCCAATGATGTTGGACGATACACTGATTTTAATGATCATCGTTTGATGCACCTATATTCTGATTAATGGAGTATAAGGGAATACAAATATAAATAATATCATTAGAACGTAAGACGACTGTGCGCTTTCGCCTAAATCCGCTTCCCCCCCTTCACCATATAATCAGAAACGCTCGTTCTGATTTCATATAGTAAAATATCTCCTGGCCGGACGGTCCGGCTGGTACAGTTGGATAATTATTGACTTTTGCACGTACACCGTTGACAGAAACGTTTAATAAGAACCGCACGTTTAATGTTCGTGTCGTCGATCTTTTTATCCGTCGCGGAGTTCGCACGCGTATCGCAGTAATGTACACGAGAACGCGGTCAGAACGGTCGAGCCCGCCCACGCCTGTTGCCCAACTCGTTGCCGGCGCGTAAGTTGCGCTGTGTACCAGTGGCTTTGCTTTGGTTCACGGTCATTTGACCTACATGGAGATTCAGGCGATTGCCTCTAGCTTCAGTCTGTTTTTAAAATTAAGGTTTGATTTCCTCCGATGTCTATTTAGTTAGGTTAGGTTATATTTCATTTAGCGAGTCGTTATAGGTTGTGTTTAGACTATGAAGTGCAGGGCCGACGCTACCTTTTGCGAGGCTCTGGGTGAAATATACCCCGAGGCCCTTTTATAAGAATGGCGTCTAGGTTATTCAACAAAAACATCGATGACATGGGCCTTGCATTAACTCTATTAAAAAATTTAATTATTTATAACGATTTTATAGTGGTATTTAATTGTTACATGATAATAGCAGTAGCAGAGTAAATAGCACTACTATTTTCTATTAGCAATAGCAGGTTGCTAATCAAAATTAAAAGTAGCTGCTACTGCTAATTATTTACTTTTATGTTACTGGTCTCATTGAATTCCTAAACTGCTACAGCTATTAAAGATATTATACAGTATGTCCCATAAGTCCCTTTTCACCCTTAATATCTCCACGGGAAGTCAATTTATTTAAACGTGGTTTTTTTTTACAATACTTAGTATGGAAATTCTCAATGAATGGCATAAAATTCAAATTTTTTTTATCAAACATATCATTTTAAATAGCACTATACGAAATCCTGGCTCATATCGATAGGTGGATGAATGCGAACGATCTGTTGCTCGCACCAGAGAAATCAGAGTGCATAATCTTCACTGGCAATCATTTTTAATTGGCAAACAATTTATATTGTTAATTAAAATGATTAATTTATTGTTATATTTACAATATCTCGAATCTTTAATTAACCAAGTATCTATTTTGGATATTTATTATTTACTATTTAGATTTATTTATACATATTTTCTATTATGGAATGATGAACTCATATAAATTAAACTGCCATAGCAGTTATACATTTTTTTTTTACATAAAATATTGATGGCTATTTGGAATTTGCTATTTGCTGTTTTGCTGATACATTGCTACCAGATGGCAGAGTGCTTTATCAGTAATTTCCGCCAATTTGTTAAATAAAAATACTAGAAATAGTAATAGCAGGTGCTAAAAATATAATTAGCAGTTTACCACCACTATCAATGACTATGATAATATTATGTCTTTTTCATATAAAAAATAAATTAACGCAATCTAATCTAATGATATCGTGTTTTCTGCGTAATATTTTCTCATTATTTCGATCGATGGCTGAGCATGCAGGGAAACGATCAGGTGACAATTTATTTGAACTAACTAAAGTTAAAGTTAAAGTGACCGTAATAATATCTTCAAAATATCCTTAAAAATGTAGAATCATTGCACGAATTATTATTTTTAATATGTCATTATTAATATTGATTATTAACGGTTTATATTATTATATCCACGAGGCCACGGGCAAGGGCCCTGCTTACACCGCCCCCCCCCTCGTTGCGACGATCCTGCTAACATAATGCGTCGGAAGATTTTCGTTGCTCGTTGTGCTTCTGACTTGAGTTTTTTGCAGTCCCGTGGAGTTATAAAAGCATCAATCGGTTTATAGATGGTAGTGGCACACCATCAGTATCATTATTATTCGTACGCGCTCTTGGCCACGCAACACCGATGGCCACGGAGGGTTATGCACACGACACGACGAGCGACCGGTCAACGCGTTCGAACGAGATTCGAGCGTCCGCCACTGCAGATGAGACCCGAGCACGATCAGTTCTCGATATCGGTCGCGGGAAATATCAACGAAATCCCGGGCGCACCCACAAGGAGGGAAGGTGGTCCTAAAATCTTACCATACCGCTGCGCCTCCACCTGACACGTCCGTCCGACGACGGTCCTGATGAAAACTTCCTCGCCGTGCACGTCGACCGGTTGAATTTTGATTCGCGTGAATTCCAACGTTGGGGGGTACTTTTCGCAGCGTATCCTGCGATCGTCCAGACATCCGTTTTCTTATGCTGCGTCCGAGACAATGGGTCAGCTTTTTCTCTCTCTTTCTCTCTCTCTCTCACTATTTCCGTATGCGCGGCTTCTGGGATCGCATTCGTTTTTCAATTGGATTCTCATGCGCACACGTGTACTGTCAACAATGCAGTCGTATTGTACTACGTGCACATTCGAGATGAGGAGGAGGGGTTGATAATGACGAAAACGTTGTAGTATTACGTATCCAGGTCGATTGGAAAACTTGTTAAATCCGTTCCCCGGCACGCATTTTTATCGGAACAGTTTCACTTTTGAAAACTCAAGGCCAATAGGTTGCACAGAAGTTCACCGGTTGTTTTAATACGAGATTCCGTCGTTTTACACGAACACTATAAATCAATGTATATTAATTACTATACGCAGTACAACGATATAATGTAACTCTATTAATATACTTTTGGAATTCAATCTGATTAATCGTTTTTTATTTTATAATTATTTAAATAATTATGCTAATATCGCTACGTTTTCGTTTTCTATTAACCGTATTCCATTTGCTTCGGGTTAATCTAATAATGTTTTGTGACTAAATAAATGTAGTATGTTAATAATAAAATATAGGTCGTATCGATTGAAGCATGAAATACGTTAAAATGCTAAAAATATGTTTTAATTGTTTGGTCGTACAACTTAACATACATTCTGTTCGCAATAATAATATGACTCTACTTATATTATAATGCTTATAATTAAATATAATTAGGAGTTCACGCACTATGTTATATTATTATTTTCCACTTATTAAGTATAATTAACCGTGATTATAAATCATATTTCCTATATAATTCTTACAACACCAATCGTAGACCACAGTCATATCCAATAAAACAACAATAATTTACGCTAATGATACATTTATAAATATATTGTTTTTTTTTTTTTTTTTTTTTAATATTAAAAGATTATACAGTGTTTATATGTAGATACGTTCTGACCGGTAAATGATTAATAATAGAAAATAATTTTTTCGAATTAATTTTCAATGTAAAACGAATTATATCTACAGGAACTTAAATAACTTTTAATTGCCTCTAAATGTATTCATTAACACGTGTACATTATACGAGTATACGTAATCGGTATGCAAATATAACTCTAAAGGAATTTTAGTTTTGGTATGCAATAAACTACGACTAAAAATAGTTTATACATATCAATTTATGTCTGTTCTCAACAATTAATCATATAGCTATAGAGTTTTAATCGCAGCTATTACATTATATACTCTATTTTATAATTTTATACAGAAAAATAATATCGATTTGTCTTTCCGTTAACTTTTTCTAGAAACCAACTAGATATAAAGCGAAGAAGAATATCGTATGTTATGTATTCTCCGTTAAAGTTTAACTCCATACGGTACATTATAATGACCTTTCGTCTAGGTCAGTACGTAGAACAATTCGAAACATTAACCTTTAAATATTTCTTCATTATTATATAATAACGATGTAGAGTCTTTGTTACAGAATACATTTCGTTCTTAACATTTTACATGCGCTCCGTTACTTTAGAATTGCCATTTTCAACGCGGGTCATTTATTGTCTCTATAAAAGTATCGCAAACAGCGATCGAGAAGAGTACAAAGTTACCGGGGAAGAAAACGTTTTTAGTTAGGAAATAGTTTTTACTATAGGTTTTTATACGAGCCCCTTCTAGAGTTTTAATGTCTGTACTGCAGGGAAAGGACGAAGCGAGCATTATGTCGATTAAAAACGTCACTGTAGAGTTAACAACAACAGCGGTAGCGTTACGTTCGTTTTCTCTTCCGACTCTCGGCTATTGTACTATACAAACATCGTACAGAAATATAGTACATAGTTGTTAATATATATATACATGTGGCCATAAATTTATCGGATTTCAGTTTGAAAAGGCAGTAAATGCGTAAAAACTCGCCATGACTACGGAGTTCCTAGTCGGGATTAACTTTTAATAAAGTTGCAGATAATAACATTTCCGGTTGTCAAAACAGCTACTACGTTATTGATGTATATTAATACGACATCGTTACGACCCGCGTCTGTTGATGATAGTATAATATATTACATGGTTTCTTTTTCTCTCTTACTTTATACATATATATATATATATATAGTTTTTTTATATTATTATGTATTGTTATTATTTTGCTTCTTGTCGTCGTTGTCGTCCTCGTAGCATTATGCATTAATCATTGTTTTGTCTTTGGTTTATATATATAATAATATTATTAACTTAATCCGTCTGTTTATATCCATCTCTGCAACCGAACGAAATTCACGAGAACTCGGACCATATTCAGCTTCATAGTAAGTGCGTTTACAATTCGATATATACAGCGACAACAGTGAAGTTATATAATCTTATCCTTAATACAATTCCCCGGCTATAGGTCATCATCAAAATAAAATAAATAGGTATAATAGTAGTTTCAATTTTGTCGAGTGTACGCTCTGTTGCATAGTCGTTTGCTTTGGTATTATAATAATATTTTGGCATTATTATACTCAGCGTCGTGGAGAGAAATCAAGGGCCCCAGAGACAAATTAATCCAGGCCCTTCTCACACGAGGTATTAAACTTGCCACTGACATACAGTGTCTTCGCTTAAACTGTATATACCAAAGAGATAATGTAATTGCAGTCATGGTTATCCACAGACTAAATGAAAATAATTATTTATAATCTATTGGGCTTCATAAATAGTTCGATGACTTGACTGAGATGTAGTGAACTTGGTCTGACCCCGGGCCTTTTTTTAAGACTAGACCTCTGGGCTACAGCCTTAGCTGCCCTCCCCCCTCTCATCGAGCCTGATTATACTGTGCATCAATACTGAGTAATAGTAGTTACCAACTTAAGTACTTCGTCTTTTTTCAACAGTGGTTTTTAATTTTACATTTCAGATATTTCGAGTAACTTCACAAAAAATATATTGTTTATGAGTGCACATTATTATTAGTCGAATTTTGAGTACGTTAGTGTGATAACATAGCATTTTGAAGTTTAACGTATAGATCAGCGGTCATCAAATGGTGGCCCGTGGATAAATGTTATTCGGCTCGTAGACAAGGAAAAAAAAGTAAAAATCAATAATAAAATATATTAGTTTTTTACTGGCGTAAACAAATATTATACTTGTTTCCAAACGTATTTTAACGCTCATATCTTAAAGTTTGAATGGATAATATATATATATATAATTTACCAAAATTTTTTTTTGCATTTGTGTATGTATAAAAATATTTGCTTTTTATTTTGATGGCCCCCGAACATTTTCAAAATTCCCAATGTGGCTCTCCAAAACTATTAATTGGTGATCCCTAATAATTATTCAAATAATGACAGTAGTGTAATAAGCTTTTTATCGCTGAGTTGTATAAAAATCGAGATGAATTCTTAACATAAAAGGGATTGCTTTGTACTTACCAAATTATTAGTTGAATTTTAATATGGTCCATTATAAAATATATAAATATATTAGAGTAATTCTACAGTAGTCTTCCATGTCACTTTAATATTGGTAAATTATGTTTACCGATAAATATTACACGTTCGATTGAAAAAGCGGAGAGAAAAATATGGTACGTTTTTAATTATCTTACCGATCGTACGGCTATAAAAGATTCGTCACATCACATCATATTGGTTTTATAATATCGAAAAATAGTAAAATAAAGATAAAAAGTATAAAATGATTCATCGTATCTACCTATCTATCAAAATATCTACACTACAGCGCATCGTGTTAATTCTAATGTTTGTTAATATCGTTTGTTTAATTATCAATATGATTTTATGTTATTATTATTTTATTTTATTAAGTGTTACTAAATACCGATGCTTTGATACTTTTGATATCATTATACCTGCAACTAAGTACATACACGTAATTTAGATGTATTATGTTTAGTTAAATATTATTTTTGCAAATAAATTGTAATTTCGACATTATTAAATATGAGTAAAATTATAACAATACGCTTAAAATGTTGTTTAATGAAGAAACTATACCCATTGTATACTCGTAAATTATAATGTTTATATTGTACGTTTAATTTATAAATTAAAAATAACAGAACTTGATAATATTTTACAGAGAGGTTTACAAAATATGTTTGTCACTTTCAACGATCTCGCTTTGTCCAGCTTGTTGTTAGATGACTTTACGTAAATTTTAAAATTGTAAACCTAATTGTTTAAAAAATATCTTGTAAGAAAAATAATACTTATCGGTATTGGAATTGTTCTACGTGTTTAAACGTAGATGTTTACCTACTAAAAATACAGAAAAATTTTATTTCTATTATTTTACTCAAGTAAAATATAGAAATCAATGTATTTTAATGGAATATAACGTTTCGCATAGAATATTAAAATGACGCAATTTAAATGGTTTTCGTGTACAATCTATTGTAAATAACATTTTTAAAGAACGGTGTACTGGGTATTTTTATATTTATATATAAAAAATGTTTGTTTATATATCTCTAAATTATTTTATTCAACATTGTAACTCAAACTTCGTATGTTTCATAACCATAAATATCGATGATATTATTAAGTAAATTGTGAAGTTCATAAATCTATATAGGTACTATCTCTATTAGTATTATTATTACTCACATTTAATTTTTACACAACATGTCATATTGACGTGAATTTTTATTTACAAGTCAAAGATATATTGCCATTTTGGATACAAAGCTTCAGTAAAGTAATTTAAATGTGCAGGAAGAATTTTCAATAGTTATTATCATTTAATTTGTTTCATGGGAATACTATATTATATACGGTACACAAGAAAACGTATATAAAATTCAAATCTATGAATCAATAATTTTCTCAAAATAAATTACATTTTTTAAAATCATACTTATTGTTGAGGTACAACCATATAAAATGCGATTCGTTCTAGTTTATTTAAACGATGGCCATGGATATTATAAAATTTAATTAAATATTGATACAATTTTCAAACATAGATTTACTGCATTCATACCATAGTGCAAATATTTAATAGTAAACAAATTGCAAATAACAAGTCATAAATAAATATTAATATATGATCGATAAACATTATTTAATAATAATTGAAATGTACAACCGACATAAATAATATTGTAAATGTATTAGTAATTAAATTAATAATTTTAATAATTTCAAGTAGGTACTATTAACAAATAGTCATGAATTATGAAAAATGTTAGTTTAAATTATATTTTTCATCAGTTGAGCATATTGTCAAATGTTAGTTTTCAAATTATTTATGTGTTTGTTTTAAATTTATATTCTTATAATAGCATAAAATAATTTCGTAAAAAATATATTCTTAATCGTTTTTATATATATTTTCATATGAATATTCATTTGTAGAAATCGACGTTTGAATGGTAATCTATTTTGAGAGTCGTTTAATATTCTCATATAGGCCATTACGTTGTAGATAGGTACTTGATACTATGAGATTTTACAATGGTTTTATTAAGTTTTTTTTTTTTTTTTATAGTATGAACGTCGTTAATAATATTTTTTTAGAAATTGATCGGATGATTTTTGTACGTGTGATAACATCTTAATTTTTTGGTTTTCCTTTTTATTATTTATATTATCCTTTTTATTATCTTATCTATTCTTTTTTTTTTTTTTAACACACTTAAACGTAATTTCGTCTTGTCAATATTTATCTCAATTTCGTTTTACGTTTTATGCTTTACAAATCGCCACCCAAGTGTGAAATGTAGACCCCGGTAAGAATCGTGTCTCATTTTTTTCCTTTCTGCGAGTAAGACGATATTAATTCTTGGGTATTAAAGTCTTAAGTCAAAAAGCTCAAGTTTTCAGAGGAAACTAATTTAACTGTAGAATACTCTTCAAAATTAAGTTATATAAACATCCACGGAATTGTTTAATTGAAGTATATTGACTTATATTATCTAAGTTCGTTTAAACTCGTGAGAAAACTAGTTATAATATTATTTTGTTGTATGTACTCTTAAAGCACGTATACGAATACACATAGTATAATATATTGTTATTAGACCCATAGTCACCAATGTAATATTTTATTAATTAAAATAAAATATTTTACGCATTACACTGTAAAATTGAAATTGTTTTTCAACAATTTGCGTTATATTATGCGCATATTTACATAAAAGTTGTATTTATCGTTGCATTTTACACTAGATTTTTCATTTAAACACTAAGAATTTAATTATCGCTTGTGTTGTTTTGTCTGTTGTAAAGATATTAGTAGTACATATATATTTATGAAGTATATAACTTTTTATTAAAATATTCGAAAAATAATGTATATTTATTTTTCTTATAAAGAGTATTGAACGAGTTAATATAAAAAATGATGAACATATACGTAAACATTTAAATTAATTTATTTCTTATATATAATATATATAATGTACTATATATATAATGACTATATAATGACGTTTGGTAGACAAAGTAAAAAAAAAAAAAATACTACCTGTAATAAAAAATTGAAATAAAAAGTTGGTAAAAAATTTGAGGGATCCTTTTTGATGAAAAAAAACAACTTTTATATCTTTACCTTTTGTAAATTTTGAGTAGATTTATTGGTTTATAATAATTATTCTTTATTGTAGAAAAATCAAACATAAGTTTTACAAGGAATTGCAATAATTATACAATTTAATTGTTAATTTTTCTCTGTGATTTATAAAAGTTATTTTAAATATTTTTAATTTATGGCACACGTAATTGTGTAATCTTTGCTGTTATAAACTATAAAAATAATGTTCAGAATTTTTTTACGTTTTTAATCTTTGATCACTGTATTATAGACACGTTTGTCATACATACTTTGGAGTACAATTATAATAGGTCCATATCACCAGCACGGCTACTTTTGAATAATAGTACCAAACCTTGACAGTATTTTGTACTTTTTTTTGTACAATTTTGTACAGTCAAAATTAAATTTTGTACATTCACCCAATTCCGAGAAAACCCGATTTTTCTATATATGGATATGAGGATATGCATCCTCAGTACGGTCATTAACCAATTATTATAAAATTGAAATTTAACTTATACTGTATTATGTACTGTTATGTATGTAATATTATTATTGTCATTAGAAAATAAAAGTTTTTTCGGGCTAGGATATTATTATAGTTTCCATCATAAACATATATTTTGCGTAATTCACATGATATACTGTCAAAGAATATCGAATAATTAATCAGTACCAACATTTTCCACAATATTTTGACGTTATGGTTTTTTTTTTTTTTTTGTTTATAAACGATTGTTGCTATGTGGCCAAAGGAAGAAGTGAATATTTAAAAAAAAAAAAAATACTGGATAAATTGTGATGAGAAAAGACATCTTGTATAGGTGTGGATATAATATATTTTAAAAGCAAATTCCACCGTGCGGTTCAAAACAGATGAACGCGGTAACGTGGTAGTATATTATATTAATTCTTTTTATCATTGCTCACGCCTATCTTACAGCACGATACCCGTGTATCTGTGATGTGGTACGGGACAACAGTCGCAGTACAGCCTACACGGACACCCAGTGTGCATAGACGTCCGGCGTTATCGAAAAGTCATAATTTTCATCAGTCTCCTGCGGTGGAGCGAGAGGCGGAGGAGGGGGTAGGATAAATGACGAGAAACGGGCTTGCAAAAAGTTTCAAAATAATACATATTGAGAACGGTCCACGGCGAAATAGTATAGGACTTCATAAATATTCCGTTTTAGACGGGTTTCAATGTGCATACGTGAAGTGTAGTGCAAACAAAAAACTACAGTAACATTTTTAATGACTATTGTAATGTCGCCTCATACCGGTACTAATGTCATCTCTTAGTACATCTGGATACGCATCGATAGCATAATTGATTACGCGTGATGTACGAAATTTGAAAATCGTATGAAATTGTTAAAATTCGTCTGCAGATACGTGGTGAACGTGCAGCCGTATTACCGCAATCGTTTCCAGTCGATTTGATATGAAAATGTTTTTAACAGTGCGAACAACGACTATTCTCCAACGTTGGGAAACCGTTTTCATCGAGTCGAACGCGAACGATCGCAATGACGTCTAGTGGCCGCGTCTAGGATGACTGGATAAATTACAATGATACCACGGCACGTGCGTTGGTTATACACTTGTTGGTTGTTGAGTAGAATTGCATGATTCACTTCGGATGCGTGTAAAAAATACTACATCAGTGATGCGGTGAACATTCATAAACTATTATGCACTGCATCAATGTACTGCCCACCCGCTTTTTACATTAGCAAACCATCTTTGAAATTCTTTCGAAACGTAAATCGAAAAAAAATAAAAACTATTTAAGATCGAATTGCCAACCTGTTAATATTTTACCAACTCAAACTTAGGACTAGCAAAATTCTAAGAGGATTTTATCTATTTAATGTTTTAATTGTAATTAAATAAAAAAATTAAAAATAATAATTGAGTTGTAATTACATAAATAAAGTTATAGAAAATTGTCTTTTATAAGACTGATGGTGGTACCCTTAAATAATTTAATACCTTTCGGTCTGACTATTCCATCCACATACAAATCAAGATTAAACCAATCACTATATTACAATAAAATATCATTTCAAATAAAATACTCTTAAATATTTAATATTTTTGTATAGGTACTACTAAATAATATAAATGATTTTATAGTATAAAATTTATTTTTATATTATTTTATTTATTCGTAAATAGTTTTCCATTGAGAATGCAAAAAAATCGACTTAGTTTTATTTAGAATCACCGTAAAAATATTGCGGCCCCCTTATATTTTATATAAATATTTCTGGGGATGGCTGTTGCTTCCCCAAACCAACCCTTTAATACAGCCCTGTTATAATTATATGCTTCGGAGGGGTCGTATTTAGAAGAGGAAACAGGAGGCTGTTTCTTAAGGTGGCAAATTTGTAAGACGGCAATTACATTTTTATAATTTGTAAATCCTTTCAAATACTTTTTTTTTTTAACTGAAATTTATTTTTATTTTTGTTGCTGTTGTTGTATTTGAGCTGTAAATTCCTAAGTACTGCCCTGTTTGTTCGTAAAGAGAGATTTAATTTGCATTGTTATTTTTTTTTTAAAACATTGTCCTCGTAGTTACATTTGAACATTAAAATATTAGATGGTCATCCGATTTACATTTTTACCTTCATAAACGATACTAATTTACAGAAGTAATTTAAGCTCAGACATTACCAAACAGTTAGGAATACAATGCGACTCGAAAATAGATTTCTCAATATTTTAACGTTTCCGTTCGTATATTTTATAACGATTGAAATTATGGAAAAATTGTAATCATTTATCATCTTGAGTATTAAAATACAGTATTTTATTTAAGTACAACGTATAAAAAAAAAAAAGAAATCTATTATGTATTCGATCTAAACAATAGGTATATATTCTACATATTAATACTGAAATACTATAATTACATTACGCTTTACCTTGAATCTTATTGTTTTTATTATTTAATGATAATTAGAACAATACAATTTTCATTATTGTTATAATTTGTATTATTCGCATCTATTATTAAAATGTATACTTTTTATGTAGCTATGTTTATATATATATATATCTTATATACTAAAGTTGAACGGTTTGAATGCAAAAGGCGCTTACGTATAAACAAAACATAATTAAAATGTGTGCCTCCGAGTTATTCGAAGTGAATGGGAGTTTTGTAATTTTTAAGAAAAAAACTGTATGATACTTTTTTTCTCACAGTTTTTTTAAAATTTACATTTTATACATATTTATAGTTAGTGTAACCAGTCGGGCCAGTGCGTTATATTGCAATATACAACCCAAATGAGATTGTAATTTAATACGTTTAATGTATACAAATGTATAAAAGTCCATAAAATTAATATTTTCCAAAATAATAATGTTTTATTTATTTTTATTTTACATTAACGCTGAAATTTCAATTTAATTTTAATCGTCGGTGATGTGAATGATTATTTAGACTGAGTAAAGTAATAATAATTACAGTAATAACTATTCATGTTCGTCTGGAAGAATAATAATGGGGGTTTTTTTTTTTCTAAAACACGGACAGTAACTATTTTATACTAAAATTTAAACACAATCTGGATATTTGATAGTAAATATATTAATATTTTTCGTACTGTACAATAACATATATATATTATTATTATGTAGTCATACTGTACCTGTTATAAAATGTATTATTTTTTTTTTTATAGGGTATTGGGCTCGATGCTAGACAAATTAAAGGATCTTGCTTTATACACAATATGTATTAATTTCGCTGTTATCAGGTGCAAAAATCAATTCCAAAAAAATGTCCAAAATTTTGCCATAAGAGGGTAAGTACATGCTTAAATTCTATAACAATTAATTTAATTTGTTGTCGTTTTTTGAAAATTTTCCGACTATCAAGTCCATAATAGAGTGTATAAATATTATCCGTTCAATTTTTTTAAAGCAATGAACAGGTTTTATCTTGTAACCTGCTCACCCAAATTCTAAAAAAAAAGTTGCACAAATATTTTGCTACCAATGATACAATTTGTCTATTATTAACTGAATTAAATATTTATCACCTTTTTCTACTTAAGTTTCACGTTGGAGTCCAGTATTCGATGCATGTATTTTAAATTAATAGATGTAGAATCAAATAAACAATATAATTAAATCAATTTCGTTGGCTATGTATGTAATCAAAGGTTAAATATTGCTACACTAAGACATACAGGGTTGGAGAAACATTGAGTATGATTAAATTCAAACAAAAGTTTCACGTACAATTAGTTTGGTTTATCTATATGAAAATGTATTAAGCCAAGCTAAGATAGCATAAATTAAACAAAGAATTCATATTATCATGATAAATGACACGGAATAGGTTGAAATCCTAAACAAAACCTTTTATCGAGGAACGATCAGAAAGATTGCACGTATTTCTCTGCGTGTTAATCGTAATTTATTGTAGGATGACTGTTAAAAAGTTTAAGAAATCCAGAGCCACTGCGGTGTGGTGGTATGGGTCTGTAACTATGATTGCTGAAGTGGAACGATTTCGCTGCGAAATTCGAGTGTATTAATATTATACAATAGTAAATTAATGTAATGTTAAAACCAAAATAATAACAATACCTACTACGTTTGTGCGAATAATATTTTATTAATATTATCATACAAACAATAATATGCGCGCGATATTATATTAATATTATTTTATATGACTAAAAGTAAAAATTACAATTGTACAAACATTTCCAACGGATTTAAATTGACATGCAATTCTTCACCCTTGAATGGACGATAACGCGGTCTCAGCAATAATGCCCATTGTGTTTTTCGTATTTATTTTGTGATTCCTAGTATAAAAGCTACAAAGAAAATGGTGTAAGACCACACACACCACTTATAAATATATTTATTATATTCAAATAACGCGTTGACTAGTAGAGATATTCATTCATGTGTATTGTATTCATATATATGTATATAAATATCCCACGTTCGGGTATACTATCCATAAACGGATGTGGGATGAAACAAAGGGTTAAATAAGTTATTAATAATTTATTTTTACTTTTTTTATCCACATCGTACACGCTAATATGCAATTCAATTGATCTTCATATATGTATGTGTGCCCCCGTACGGCCATATGTTTTGTGTGTGTTGTGAACATTTAATTGAATAATATACGATGATTTCTGAACTTCCGCCCAGGTTATCTCGATAACCTCAGTAAATGGATATACTGAAAGCGCTAGACGCTTTGTTACCGAACTTGTTGTGAATGTATAATATATAAAAGCGAATTATTATTATAATGGTTATCGTTATTTTTGTTAAACAATATACAACACCGAAGAATAACTATTAACCTCCACGTATCCGTAATATCAATAATCGTATTTGATCCGATTTCTTGACCATTTTACTTCTCAAGTCATCCTCTCTATCGTTCATTTAAGACCACGATATTTTGAGATTTTCCAATCATCCAGTAATCATGTAAGTACTATAAAAAAAGTTTTATAATATTCTTTCGAACGTGATAGTAATATCGTTGTTTTTTATAGTATTAATTGTTAACTACAGTCGTGGAAAAACATGAAAACAGAGACAATAGTGTCACAACGATTTTTTAAAATTTTATAAAATAAATTAAACCTGTAGACAGTTATTTTACCTTCGTTCTCAAGAGTATAGTATTAAAATAATTTAATGTAACTTGTTTTTTTCATTGTAGACGTTGAAGTTTCTCTCTCGAATAATTGAATTTTACAAACAAACATACACATAACTTAATCATTTTCACAAGACATTTTGCTCTTCGTTAAATGTAATAATTCATTTTTCGCTGCAGCAATGAGTTAACATTATTCCTTTTACATTATTATTAGTCACGTAGACGTAATAATAACGGCGGAACCATAACAGTTTAGTAGTGATCATATTATTTGACTATTGGAGCGGATAATAAGTATATATAAATATAATTTAAACGACTGCGTATCGTGAGAATTGCTAATTAACAAAGTAAACAAAGCGGGATCGATTAAATAATCGTGTTATGTCTTTCCACAATTACGTAATAATTAGGAATTCATCTAGTTGAGGGATAGAGAGTGTACAGTTTCAATAATTACCTACATTTATAAGTAATGAGATAGTTTGAATAGTATTAATATCATAATAACTTATAGTTTTTATTATTATAAAATATGATATTTGAGTTCTACAATAAAACATCAAAAATATAAATACTTTTTACTATTATTTACAAAAATATAAAATATTTACAAGTTATGCTTAATTTTTTATAATATAAAACATGACATGAAGGATATTATTTATTTAGATAAAAAAGGGAGAGAGAGATAGAGTAACCCATTAGATATTTGCAAGTACATTTATGAAATATGGATGATAAAGTCATGCAAAACTATAGAAATAACATATTTATATATTTTTTTTATACATTTATTTTAAAACACCGTTAAGTGTTTTCAAGTGCATAAATCTAGATGATTTTTATGAACGTGTAAAAATAGAAGTTTGTTTAGGATTTATATCCTTTTCAGTTGTCCTCTTCTCCTTTAGTTATAACTAGGGTTAGGATGTTTATGATTTTTGCATTTTTTTTCTATTAGTCGTGTACATTACATACCTAAAAATAAATACTTTTTTTAGGACATAGTATTAGATACCAGCATTCAATTTTATTTTGCATTTTTGGCACATTTAGGGAATTTTATGAATACAAGCATATTTTGAAAGAAACTGTATATAAATGCATATTTAGCCAAACAAATAACTTAAATATATTATAAACTCCTTGGTAAGCATTATTGTTTTCAAAACTAAAAGTAAACGACAAAATATGAAACGTGTAGTTTATATCATTAACTTATCTTTACTACGACTTAATATTTATTAATCATGTTTACGATCGTTAATAGAAATAGAGTGGTGATGTCGATAGAACATAATGATGACTTACATCATAAAATCCTTAGTTTAGTATATAGTTTGCCACGGGTACTAGGTAGACTGTAATGTTTACGATTTATTTTAGTGTACTCGTTTTATTCTTGAAAAAAATGCTAAAAGTTAAATTTTTTTAAAATAAACCATTCAACGATTGTTCAATTATATGAGAATGCTAAAATTTTAATACGACCAGAAAGCATAAAACGAGAAAATATTTTATTTTCTGTATCTTACACTGTGTCTTATAATATAATATAATATAAGACTTATATGACAAAAGCTGAAAAAACTATAAAAGTGTTGTATTCAATTACACCAAGTCACAGAAGAAATCAGAAACAAATTCCCATAAGTAAATCAAATTTTCAAAAGATTTTTCTTAAATAACTTTATTGTATTCAACGTTTTAGAAATATTTTACCGGAATTTCCATTGTTCCAAATCCCTATTTTGACTAGGTGGGTAATGTGGTTATGGGCAGTTAACTACTATTGCAAAAACTACGATAGTCTTAAATTTTTAATTAAATTCTGAAGATGAAATATGTATAAAGAACGCTCAACGACTATTTGAAATATGAATTTTAGAAACCAACTTAATTTGTATAAAGGCTAATTTTGTCCTATTATCAAAGAAAATACCTTGTTTAGAAAACAACGGATTATTGTTAAGTAAATCTCTTAAAATTATTCAGAACATAGAAAAATCATTGTAAAATGTACCATACCATATCGGAGAAATTATTAAAAATAAAATGAAGTGTGTTTTCTAAGTAAAAAACGGGATATCAAAATAATACTGAAAATTGCTGAAATATTTGATAGAAATGAAACTTCAAAAGACAGTTTATCAGCTGAACTTATTTTGATATTTATTGGGCATATTTTTATGGGTATTTTAATGTTTTTAATGTCATAAATATAGTCCTAAACCTAGTTATAACACTGTCTGGCACTATCGGGTCTTTCATCTGAAAATTGATTGGCAGGATCGTGTTGGTCGATTTTCCGGGGCTAGATTTGGTTATGGTGAGAAAATCTAATTATATGTGTATAATATACAGGCGTATACGAAAAGTTCGTTATCATAACGACTGTGTACTTTTCGTTTTCGATTTTATTTGCTATCGATGGTGTATTATTATTATTATCGTATGGATTGCGTTGCGTATATTCTTCTGTTCCGTCGCACTTGTAACCACCGGTATTTTACATTTAATATTATATGGCTTGGAGCAGGTCCAACAGCAGTAGTTGTAACTGCCAGCGTGCTTGTTTGCCAAAAACCCGTTACTGGTGATTCTTTTCCCGTCCGTGGACACTTTTCAATTATTATTCCACCACATGAATACGAGTGACGACTGCAGTAATGTTATAGATATATACACGTAAATACCTTAAAAAAATATTAGCCATAAATCCATACATACATATTATACGTATTTCGCTCAACGGTCGATTTATAGTAGACCTCACTGATGTACAGAGTTATTTTTTTATCCAATCTCGTATTTTATAAGCACGTTCCAATTATATGTTTTCTCCAATTCCGATTAATGCTAACCATACGTACTAGAAGTCTACTATATTTTTCATGTAGACACATTTTTAGTACGGGAGTATCCTGCAATATTATCAGTTTTTGTTTTTCGAATTGGAACACCATATTTTTTTCTACGTTACTTAGCACGTAATATAGTTAAAATTCCAAACAATACTCTTGAGGTTATTCATATTTATGTGTGAAAGCAATTTCTTTGATAAATACAATACAATTATTATTAATATACGATAATATGCTGTAATTTGTTATTTATTTTATTTTATTGCTATTCATTACTGTTTACTGTTTTGAAGATAACGAGGATCAAATGTAAATAATTACGGATCACTAAACGTATCAAAGAAAAATAATAATTCACCGATTATAATTTTTTCACACACAACATTAAATGATCATAATTGTGATAGTAATACTGGTCTAAATTTTAAATACATTACATTACCAGAAAATTAATCGATTAATTATTTACGTAACTAAATAACATGGTCTTCCCGTTCAAAAAACTAAAGTTATTATTGACACAGCACTACTCCTAGGGAAGTAGAAAATATCTAAGTATATATATATACACGTTTCCAATAAATCAGATTTTGAAAAATTTCAGTTTTAACGTAAAAAAACCACACTTTAGAAATCCCCTCCCCCCGTATACGTAGAGTGCTTATGTTTATGTATGTGTTGAGCCGAATGAATAGAAATATTATTCTGATGTTCTGTCGGGATGCATAAAATGTATAATGCTGAGCAGTGGTCATCGGGGAGTAGATATCAAGGTAACACGGCGGCGTGGTTTGCTGAGTATTTTCTTTCAACGTTACCGATCATTGTTTGCATTACGCCGATGGCAATAAACTTATAATGTACTCTATTGCACTGTACGCCGTCTTCGTGAAGTCGTCCGAACCATCCACATCCATTGTATCGACGCGCGCGCGTGTTAGTTGACAATAACAATTTATATTATTTACTATAATTTCGAGTTGAAATAACGTTTTATTGCAACTTATACAAACGTGCGAATGTGTATGTAAAGTTAATGTGTTAATGTGCACGTTGGAGTGACGGAAAAAACATTTTTGGCAGGCGTGAGCATAATAAAAATGTACAAATATTTTGTGTTCAACGGACTTCCTCATCATCGTTATAAGCTTTTTTTCTTTCTTTTGATCAACTATTAAAATGAATCGAAAATTTGTTTATAAATATAATATTTTAAAACAAATTAACATTTTCCACGGTCCCGTCATACCCGATCTTTGGAACCTTGTATAATTTTCAATAAAAACAAATAATAAACTGATACGGTTATAGTTGAACACCGATTATTACTTAAGTATACACGCAGGGGAAAAAAGTAAACTTTATGATATTTCCATACTTTTAAGATATTTAAAACGCTTTAAAAATACCGGTGAGAAGTAGGTGAACTAAAATGTCGTTCCACGTCCGTTGCTACTTTGAGGTTATGCATATGCGGGTGTGATGTGATCGTTTGTAGTAAACCCGTAAAAAAATTCAGTAAAATATTTACAAACATTTCTTGTGATGTGCAGTGTCCCGTGACGTTTTACTATTTCCTCATGTTGACCATTATTATAAATATATATATATATATATTGTATAAGCCACAGACTGTCGAGTAAAAACTTTTTGGATCGCCCTATTTACGCATAAACATCAAGTTTTTCACGACTGGATGATTTAATACGATTATAATGTGGTATTTTTATAGTGAGCATTACCGTTGTGGTATATTTGGCTATGCATACGAATAATATACGTATAGGTATAAATTGTGTGTCGTAACGTTCGTTGAATCATGATCCATCGACTGTTATTGTCTAGAAATATTCAAATTTAGTTGTTTTAATTAACTATAACAATATAATAAAAATAAAATAAATCGTGAATATGGTATTTTTTTCGTACGTAGTTAGATAATTGTCAGTAATAATATCTTCCCGTATACAACATTCGAACCGCGAACTTAGGTTTTGAAAAATAAAAAACCCTCATCTTGAATCTCACAGTTCATTGTTGTGACATTATTAAATTAATCCATCAGCCTTAGCGTTATAAACGGATACCGTAGTTTTTGTTTTTTAATTATATTTAGGAATATGCGCATACCGCTCCGATGTGTAGTATAATAATGATATTGTCCTCCTACTTTGTTCGTGACAATAGGTGATACATAATTGAAATAAATGTATAAATTATAGTCCTGTATTATAGAGTCTGTTTTCTGGGCAAGTGATTATAATTATACAATAATTGTTCTTTGTGCGTCTAATTATTATTCTTATGATTGTGTATAATAATACACTATGATATTTTATATAATATATATATATATATATATATATATATGTTCACTTCTATATCAAAAGACGAAAAAATCATTTATTTTTTTCCTACCAAACACGATTCAAACATTAATTTGATGGTTTTACAATCTTTCTCATTATTACGATTATATAGGCGGTATTTCAACGTATTTAGGATAGAAATTAAAAAAATCTAATGCGTGTAATGTTTATAGATTGAAAATTGACTGCGGGTAAAATGTAACCTATTAATGAACGATGATTTGTGGCTGTAAACTACATTTTTTTAATAAAATCCACGTTATTATATTAATGATGTAGTAATTTATAATCTTTCTCAATTGACATGTACGGCTTAAGAGCACAATACGTAGTAGATTATTTTATACATTATATTTATATTTTATACATTTTATTTATTTATTTTTTTGTTTAAAGATCGTTTAATACTATTTACGAGCGTATTGCGAAATATATGATTTGTGCACGGAAATTTTGAAATTGAGTATTTACAACACAGCAGCTGTTACTGAAACTGTATTTAAATATGACAGTTTATAATGGTGATGAGAGAAAAAGTTCTCGTATTATTATAATATGAGCGTATACTATCGATATTTAATGTTTTAATTTTGTCATAAAAACTTTGCAATTACTTGTTTTTCTCTTCGTCCCGAGTAGCGAGTAGCTTTACTGAAATATATGTTTTTATAATAATGACACAATAATGAAAAGGAAATTACTTTTTTTGATTTATAAAATAAAATTAGCATAATTTGTATTTTAATAAAATCTAACACATTTTATTTTTTTATTTAGACGTGATTTATTATTATTAATAAGTACACATGACATTCTTATACAAATATAACTTAGATTATTGTGTTTTATATTAAATGGTAATATAAAAGTATGTTTATTTTATATTTTTATAATTCAAAACACAAGAATTAATTCATAAATAACCATCAGATGTTTGTTAACGTATTATTGTAGATGGTCTGAATGTGAATAGATTATGTTAAGATTATTATTACATTTTTTTCCCCCGAGTAATTGCTCCTTGACCGAAATTATGAACCAGAAAAATTAAAAGTAAAACTATATTAACTATAAATATATTAATCGCACGAATAAAACAATATATAAAAACAATTTTAAAGTGGTAAATCAATTTTATTTCAAATGTATAAAATGATACAAGTATAATTACAATTTTACAAAATTCAATTCGTTTTTTATAACTTAATTGATATAATACATACAGACAAGATAATATAGGTCGTATAATTTTTTTGTCGAAAGTTTATTTATTATATATATTTTCTAATTTAACTAATAAAATGAATCAATTTATTTTAATGTGAACTCGTTATACATTTTCTATTGGTGTTAAATCGTTAAACAAAATTTCGAAAAAATTAGAAAATGGTTTTAATTTATATTGGAGTTCTGAACTTTTTTCAAATTTAAACAATCTTTAAATTATGAAACTGATACAAATAATAAAATTATTCATACAGAAAAGAAAAAATAATTTATTAATCACTTGCACTATTTAAGCTATAAATTAATCCTTTTGCGTGTCGCTTAGAACGTATGCACATCGTATGACAATTATTTACGGAAAATTGTATAATTAAATGATATACCAACAAAACTATAATATAATTCAATTTGTGAGATTGTATTGCGGAAGTTATTACACGATTCAGGCTTACTTGACATGAATAATCGTACCTACTTACTTTTTACGTAAATTATGAAATATTTAACAATATTTACTTTTGAGATTTATACTTTACCGTTACTCAACCACCACACAGTGCATAAATGTTCACATGTCTAATGCAAGGCACGTTGTTTGCTGTGGCGTATTTAGACTTACTTCTAGGGGGGGGGGGGGGCGACTTAAATTTTTTCTTTAATTCAGGCTCAAAATTTACAAGTAAAATTTTTGGTAATATTTATATTGGGTGAATCCTTAATATTTGTGGTTTTTTTTTTTTTTTTTTTTTTTTTATCTAATGCCGGATCCACTTAGAATAGTCTTTTGTGTAGTTCTTTTTTAACACCTATATGTGTTTTGAAAGTTTCGCTTGTGTTTTATCTAATTTTTCACTAAGTTTGGACTGGGTCTTCAATTAAAATAATATATATATTATTTATCGTTATGGGAAAAATAAACGTTATAAGCAATTGAGTGTTAAACGCTATTAAATTTAAGCGTTTAAACGTTATACAAATTTAAACGTTTAAAAAATTTTCCGTTTACCATATTAACAATTAAAACGTTATGAAAAATTTAGCGTTTTGCGTTATTTAAATTAGTGTAAAATTTGAAACGTTTTCAAATATAGTAATACTATTAAATAAATCATAATTTTTGTTTCTTGATAAAATATCCATTACTTATATAATAATTGTCTTGGTCTAAAAATTTCCCGGGGAGGGGGCGATTGCCTTCATTGCCCCCTCACAAATATGCAACTGGTTGTTTGCACGATAATAATTATTATCATTATTAGAGCAATGATTTATATTTCATTTTTCTGGAAAATCGGAGAACGCATAATTCACTAACTAAAAACTTAAAGATAATAAAAATAAAATTCAACATTTTATTACGTTAAACTATGGACATTTATTTTTATTGCCTACGTACATAAACGCGTATATTATATATAAATGTATACGATGCACATATACAGCCAAAGTTGTCACACACACACATATTTAATGGATTCCTTCTTTCTTTGAAATGTTCGCACGACTCGAGTGCGTCTTGTAAATTTTAAAATCGCACGTTTTTCTTAATTTCGAAACATTTAACACAATCAAAAATTAAATCATCTCTACTCGACCGTTAACATTCTCTCTCACGTTTGTAAAATTTAATTATATGTCGTATGGGCATATAAATATTTGTAATGAAGAAATACAATGTACCATATTATCATTTATTTTTCTTTCTTTCAAATTATAAATAATTTATAGCACAAAGCTTTCTTAACAAATTGTATTTCAGACACTAGTTAAAATGTATATACTTGCACATACAGCAATATAATTTAACAATATAAACATAAATATTTTTTCATTATGGAACTTATTAGTTAGTATATACATTTAAAATCAGAGTGATGATTTTGATTGCAATGAGTTATTCGTCTTGTTGATCAGACCTTGAAATCTTAGATTAGTCGAAAAGGCAAAGGGGAAGAAATAATTTGGAAACAATTTTCCCGCTAAATTAGTTGAGATAATTTGTTTGCAATTGGTCCGAATGGAGAACGTCCAATTAAGTTCATTGTAATTAATGAGTAATTTTCTCGACTGAAAAAAAACACTTGTCCACTATACATTATTGCAATCCACTTCAATCGATTATACGTCTTCTCTGATAGATTTTAAGATAGTTTCATACAATGCTGTTAAAGTTACTGAAAATGTTTACCACGTTGAGCACGAACAATTATATTATTATCATTAATAGCTATGGTTGGATGTTTCATACGTAAAAATTAAAAAAATTTACTTTAACAGACGCGACGGTAATATTAAATAGGTTTAAATCGGTAGTGAGTATTTTCCATTTTTTCAGTTTCGATTTTAATCTAGTTGAGTGAAAGGGAATTTTAAATTAAAAACTAAAAATATTCACACGCTCTTGCACTCTTGAATGCTTTTTATTCAACTCCTGTAATAAGTATTAAGACTTATAATATTCTTTTTATAAATGTTTTACATGTTTATGCAAAACATTGACAAAAAAATAATTGATACATATTTACCAAGTGGAAACGTAATTGAAACGCGTTTTAAACATTTCAATTTAGCGCATTAGCGATTCAATATATAATTATTAAGAGTCATTATCATTACTTTTTTTTGACGGAATGCCTCGATCTCGAGATTCCTAATCGATTTTTGAGTTGTTTCGAAAGTTTATTCATTATCGATAGCCCAATGTAGATCGAAGTATTAGTTGAAATGAACTATTAGGAGGTGGTCGAGTAACAAAATTACGTTCGCGTAACTAAGTAACGGACGATTCTGGCGGGAACAACCGATGCATGGTGCCTGAAAATCTAATCTGTGATCAGGACGTGCAGGAAAAAATGAAACAGAACAACAAACGAACGCGAAACCGAGTATTCTGCGAACCGCGGGCACGCCGTTTTCGTTTACCCGAACACGATTGTTACGGAGCGGTTGCTGTTGTGTGCACAACAACCGTGATCCGCGTACATCGGTGGACCGGTCGCGGCGGTAAGGACGGCGGCGGCAGGAGCACACGTTCGCCCGGTGAAACGAACGGGCCGCGGCGGAGGTTTAATTTCTTGTGCAGTCACCGTTTAGACATTACCGCGCGCACCGCGTACGCACACGCACACACGCCCGCTCGCACACACGGTCGCACGCGTCTATCGCGAACGGACGTTTCCCGCACAAACGGTTTTGCGCCGCCGCACTCGTCGCACGCGTCTGACAACCGAGCACAATCGTACGCGATCGAATTTTTTTTCCCTCGATCCGTTCCTCTATTTGCTTCGACCACCGGACGAACAACGCTACGAGTCACCACTGGCCGTGTGCGAAATCGCACTCGTGTCACGATAATCCAGGTAAACATACGTGCACGTATACATTATTTTATAATATTTTTCGCATCCGGCCGAAAAGGGGATTTTTCATTTTTTCTCCGTCTCTCAATCTCGAGAGATCGGAATTTACGCTTTAACTAGCGAAACAAGACGAACTGGGATGATTTTTTTTTTCCGTCTCCGCTTGGACGATACGCGAACGTCCGGAGACTTTAACGCCGGGCTGATAAGTCCGTAAAGTTTTCATGGTTTCGTTTTTTGCGTTGAGGTAAAATTTTTATAAAATTTTGTAATGTAATATGTAAATATTTAACATTTACACGATTTTTAATTTTAACTAATGTAATATAATATAGCCACTTAAATTAATATTTTCGAAACACTTGACAGTTTAATATACTTTAAAAATATAGGTAGACATTTATGAATTGCATTCGGTATTGTTTTTTTGACTTTTCTTCGTGTGTTAATTAAAATAACTAATTTTTTTTTTTAAAAAAATTCAAATCCGAAAAATATAATTTTTTTGCTCAGTCCTAATAATTTTACCATTTATTTCACATTACATGGATAAAAATATATTTAACGTTTAACCAATGAATATTGGCATATTCAAACAAATAATTAGTTTAAAACATAAAACAAGAATTATAATTTATTTTATTGATTGGAGTATAAAATTTTAATTTATAAATTTAAAAAAATTATTGACCATATATTTTTTTATTATTATATAATATTAAATTCTATCAGTGTCAAATTTTTAAACTTAAATTTAAGAAGACACATTTTTTTCAGCGTTGTCTTAAGAGTAATTTCCATGTTATGAAAATATAAAAAAAAATTTGAAGTATTTACCCATCAATAATTATATTACTACTATGTAGTTTAATAAATACAAATCAATACAGATTAATTTTATTGTTATTCATATCATAGTAGACTAATATTATAACACTTTGATCATTTTTATTCAAATAATTAAAGTTTTTTAATATCTGCAATTCGTATAACAGATAATTTTCTTAAATTATTATTATATAATATATGTATTTAAACGTGTTTATAATCATATGACTTTTCTATACTACGAGAAAAAATGTATAATTACACTAAATTAAACATCACGACGAAAAATACTGTGTAAATAATATAATTAATGGTTTGTCTAATTTTCATTTGTAAACTATATTTTTTTTTCAAGATAATTTTTGTGCTTGTCAAATTATACAACCATTTGGTTTGTATATAAGTGAATTTTACCAACTCGATCTTTTTAAATGTATCTCGTTTTAATTATTTTATAGCTAAAAAATGTTTTTAATATATAATTAAATAAACAAATAATTTATGTATAGAAATAAATAAATGTTTAGCCTTATTAGTATTATTAGTATTATTATATTTGTAAAGCAGAGCAGTTTTGATTTTAAAAATTTTCATCAGGTATATACAAAGTCAATAAAATAAGAAGTCATGATATTATTGACTTTTTATATACTTACATGATGATGAATTTTTAATTTCAAACCAGTCGTACTTTACAAGTATAATAATACTTCCGTCTAGTATTTATTTATATTTCTATATATGAACTATTTGTTTATCTATTTATATTTAATTTACGAATATTAAATATTCAATTATTTTTAATTGTTATTTTATTTTTCATTATTTTATTATATGTTTGAATTTTATTTTGAATATCACACAGAGAATAGTTAATAGCAATTATGATTTTTTTACAATTATAGTTTTTGTAAAAAATGTAAAGCTTTAAAAATAATTTATGCTTTAAATATTAATCATAATATTTAAAATTTTTCAATCGGTATAAGTAGTCAAATTAGGTGCTTAGCTTAATTTCGCATGAATAATCTCTATACCTACTTATATAATTTGCTAATACGCGCTTGGGATTAAGAAACATGTTGACTCTTTTATATTTATTTATTTTTTGATTTTTCTATAAATATTTTCAAATTATTAATGACAAAGCGTGTCGCATTATATTATGGTAAACACTAAACGTATGTATATATATATATATATATATAACAACCTGCAGTTGTCATGCTTCACTGATGATCGCTATGTTTCATACAGTTATTGTGTATCTTTAAAATAGGTGCATATACACAAAAGAATTATTAAATAATAATAATATTATTGCATTTTTTCATAAAATTCAAGTTTTTTTTCGTAATTCAGATACATCGATATGATTCTCGAGGTTCCTTAAAATAGTTACAAGTGTATCTGACTGTATATTTTACCAATAAAATCAACGTAAACTTGATGGACGCCTGTGCCGTCGTTGTTGTCGTTGTGGTCGCGGCCGCATTCGGGAGTGAACTCGACGGCGACGAATATCTGAGTTCACCAAAATTATATAAAAATTAAAGTAGATGGCGCATGCATACGCGGGAGTTTGTGGTATCTTGGCGAGGAGTACGAAATGCGCGGAGAAGAGGAAAAAGAAAGTAAAACATTGCATTATCAAATAATACGTTTCGTACACAACCCGTCGTTTACATTGTTATTTGAACGTTGTGTATAATCTAGGTCCTGTTGTTTTATTTGTTTTTTTTTTTTATCATTCTGCCCGTGTTATTATTATCACGAACTATGAGGGTATATATTATTGACTTTCGCTCTGAATTTTATGGATAGCAAACGACTGAATTAAAAAACACGATATCCGTAGATACATACAGAGTATGTCTGTACACGTGCACGTGGTTCCCAGTCAGTTCTATGGCCGTAGGGTCTTAGCTCATCTGTTATTTACGTGTAACACATATGTACGGATACATGTTGTATTTATATTATACATACGATTAAACCCCGTGATAATAAAACATTTTTACTCTTTCACTATACAATTAGAGAAATTCGCTTTCGATCTCATTATGCGCGGGAGTACACGAATGATACAACTTATAGTTTATACGTCATGTGGTTTTAAATATTTTATCTTACTCGCGAATGCAAATTAGACTCTTGAAAATTAAATTTTGACCTTGTTTTCTCTAGAAATCATTACGTTTCCAAGGCCGTCGCTTCAATCCGTAGGAAATCTAATATAACATTATAACGCATATGCGTGTAATAAGTGCACAGTACAGATCACATGTACACCGTCATGATGATCATCATCATTATGCATCGTTTACGGATATGTATATTATACACATGTTAAGAGTCAAGACTTAGTCGCGTGCGAGTCCAGTAATATATGGCATCTATGTATGATCATACGTATTTAATATAATATACGTTATCCGTTTCGGTTTTTCGAACCATTTAATAAATATAAGTTATAGGAATCGGTGTGCCTATATATTCGTGTGCCTTTTATGTGTGCACAATAGTAATAATAATTATTGTTTTACGAAACGTTTGAAAAATACGTTAAATCATTTCAATGTTTATACACACACACATTTGAAATAACGTTGGCGTAAATAAATGTGACGATTTGAATATTCTTTTCGTCGTTGTCGGATAATACTCAATATACTTAAAGACATCTAAGATGATTTTATTCTATGCTCATTTACGCGTATTATTATGCAATGATGCAACAATAATTATTATTAAAATAATAATCAGAAGAGATTGCAAATATGACTTTTTTTTTCGTCTTGGTCCCACATCCATATGATTCTTTTTATTTTTGATCTATTGTGACATCTAAATTCGTTGTTTGCTATAATATTACGATACTTGAGGTGCTATAACATACCATTGAAAATAGTATGCTCGGATAAAATCACTGCTGTATTTTCTAGCATTATGTGGTTATGCCGTTAGTTGAAAGAAAAAAACGGTCAAAACATTTAATTAGAAACAGATATGGTTTTCTAACATGCACACAATCCCACACACACACACACACAAGTGCACATATAAGATGCATACTACAGCGATCCTTTGCAAATCCAGTACTCTAAAATATGACCGAGAAATCCGGTGACGGTCATCGTTGACTGAGCGTGCAGTGTGTTAAAATAGACCTGTGTGCAAGATGGCGACGATTCCCCGTACTCGCGGAAAAATTAAAAAAATCCTGTAATGCACCTACGTCGTGTTCATTCAGAGAGAGAATACACACGTTCCACTAGCTCTCACCACTGGCAAAATCGTGAGATCGCTACATGCGCTCACATGTATATAGCCATCATTATAGTATAAATAATTTAAACGAAAAATATACTCATTACGCCAGAATGACGAACGCGCGGAACTCAATGCGGAAAATAAATAAAGCGACTGAGAGAGTCGGTACAAAAAAGATCGAGAGAGAAAAATACACACCCGTGAAACGGTAATTTGTTGGTTTTTATTTTTTTTTAGATTTTATTTGTGTTTTATTTTACTTACATTCGCGTCGCTGCAAAACGACAACGGATTTACCGCTTGAGAAGAACGACCGACGAATATATAGTTGAAACAAAACGCGTGACGACGAAAACACCGTGATCAGGATGTCGCGTGATACAGATGTAATGGTATAAGCGAGTAACCTTGTTCGCGATCTAAAATGGTAATCAGTTTTCTTCTTTTTCAATTTCTTTTTTTTTCTAGAAATTTGTTTTGTTATATATTGTGCGATTACGCCGAACATGCAACACGGCGAAGGAACAAACAATTATAGACCGAAGACACGAAAAGACAATTACATATATATTACTACAGAATCCGGAATTCTTCGTAGTATATATTTTTGTTTTGTATTCCGTAAAAAATGTTTATACTCCAATACTACTTTGAAAATGACTCGGGGCTGTTGATTTTTTATTCCAATTTTCCAAAGTTGTGCTAATATACAAAAAAGAGGTTTGTAAATATAAGCCTTATACCCGTTACGTTCAAAGATCCGTGTACATTTTTCCAACAACAGCGTAAAAATAAACAAATTCCGTACATGCAAAAACCGCATGCAGAGGAAATCGGTTTCATTATACCCGTCGACTGCGTTTGAAATGATATTCGAAGAAAACGTACGTCCGTGCCCCCTAAGCCGCCAAAGAAAAGAAACGAATGAAACAGATATATACCAAATACATGTCTTAATCGTTTTGATTTTTGTGATTCATTTTTGTATTCGCATTCGTAAGGATCGACCGCCAGAACTTGAAAAAGTCGACGTGCAGCACGAACGACCAATCGATACTGGACGGGAAAATACGGTATTGCCCGCAAGATCAATATGCAACCATCGGGAAACGGAAGAGTGTAATGAGAAAAACGATTTGAAAAACAAACACGCGCACGTATTTGACTGTATATTACGTATGCTCGTGTCGCATCACGGAACACAAAACGATATTCATTCCGTTTTTTTCTTTCCCGTTTACCCGTTAATATTATTTGCTGAAAAACGGGGATCGCGCGGCAAAACGTAACCTCGCGGCGCCGGGAACGGGTTTCACCGTGAGCCGTTTCGATGGATTGCACTCTCACCCGCAATGTCAATGTCGATAACCCGACGGCGGCCGTTGGACCGGTTCGCGCGCGGCGTACACTTTCCATTTCGACGCGTCGAATTCCGCGAGGAGAGCACCACCACCTGTACAATAACATTAAACCTGCCTCCGCACCCGTGTGAGAAAGATCAACGTTTTCGTAAACGTTTCGTGTACGTATTGACGTACATGAACGCACGCGGGGACGTATGACGGGGTAACGGTACGACCGCCGCAAAGGGTGCCCGGAGGAGAAATGCAAATTTTAGCTCGTGGCACCCGAGACCGCGACAAAACGAAAGCGTACACGCTCGTTTATTTTGTTTGTTTTCAGTCTGTATGGTTATCATATCGATAACTATAGCGAAATTTGTCGTGGATATTACAATATATACAATGTATATATATTATACATATATTGAACGGCTCACCGTAATACTATATTGACCCGATTTCTATTTACTCTCGAGTACCGAGATTTCCTCAATTGCAGAAAATGCTGAAAAATCAGTTAAAATTATACTTCAAAAAAATTCAAAATCACCCTAAGCATACCAATTTTAACGAAATAAAAATCAAATAGTTAAAAACCAGCCGAAATGAACACCAACAGGAAGAAATAGACCAAAATCTGAAATTTCCAAACAACCAAACTTGCTAGAACTTTGATATTCCATTTAGAAAAAGCCGTTTTAATAAAAAATATTATGCTGTGCACCATTAGAGTACATAATAATATTGATATTATTATTGCAGTTATGTACGGGATAAGGGTGAAAATGTACAAGCGTATCGTTGAAATTCAAGCGCCTTCGAGATTTCAGTTCTAGTCGCACGCCACATCGTGTGCAACGTTTATAATTATAATATCATGTATGTATATGTTAATCAATAAATTCTTCTTCTTCTTGGATTAATGACTCTCCAAGACACACAATTATTCAAACCTGTGCCAATGGTTAATTGTTCGCTTTGAGATATTATTACTACGCATTATGTATATAGGTATCCGTGAAAGCTAATGTTTTCAAAAATGTTGATTTAGAAACGTATTACGTGTTTGTTCGAGATGTACGTATGTTATCGCTGTTGCGCAACAATAATACAATAATTATTATTATTATGACAGTGCGAAATTTTACGTGTACACGTCGTATCCAAGATCAAAATGTCGATGTCACCTTAATCTACATACGTACCTACAACGAATCGGTGCACATCAAACGGCACACCTCCTGACGATGACCGCGGAGATGTTATTGTTTCTTGTGATTTAGTATCAGAAAATAATAATAATAAAAAAAACCGATTGAACTCACGCGAGGACGCGTGCGTGTGAAATTAAAACAGACTATTGTCCTTCTATAAAATTAATGCATACACTGGGATAACTACACGAAAACGTGGCTGCTAATGAAATTTAATCGGTTATTACGTATTTGCGTACCCAGGTACTCTTCGAGTATACTGCGTGATCGATTGACATTATCAAAAATATCGACTCATCGCATTAATATTAACATGACGCGTAGCAGACTGATAATCGTTGTCAAGAAGATAGATACAATTCCTCGATGATGGTGTACACGACATGGCTTTAAGACGAATCGCGCCCGGGGTGCACGTGCACAGCACCGAAGAACGTTACGGACGTCATCATTGCAGTTTTATCGATAATAATTTCTGACTCTCAGTTTGATATTCTCGATCCCGACGTATTGTTTATAATACCATATTGTCTGGATCGTGTTTTCTGAAAACCTGACTATTGTGTCAAGTGCTTTTTTTTTTTTTTGTTATTTGTAACGCTAGAACTTGCAGTATGCGTTTCCAAATCAATGCAATAACATACGTATGTGCTCTGGATTTGTCGTCGAAATAATAGCTCACATACCGCTGCAGTTGGGGTTGGTGACCGCGTGCAACTGATCCAAAATTGCAGCTGAGCTCAAACGACGTCGATACGCCGATGTCGGAATAGATTTAGTCCAAAAAAAAATCGACCGTGTAGTGCAGCAGCTTCAAAAGATGACTTGATGCTGTTTTGATGTTATATTCGACCTTATATCGTTATAATATAGCAGTGCATGCTTGTAGAATATATTATCCTATATACTATGTATACAATAATAATACGTAGAAATCTGTTACACGTGGTGGGGTGAAGTGGAAGCGATAAAATTGCTTTTATTTTCACCGGAACAAAAGACTCATCCTAATAAGATTTATACATCGTTTGTTATGTTGTTGTAGGCGCGTCCGTGCGTGCGCCAGCAATGCGGTAGTAGAGTGGGAAGGATGAACGCTGCTCCCTTCCATGTTGTCTAATTTATAATGGAAAAAAAATAATAATTCGACGATGGGGCAGGCTGTTTTACAAAATATGCATAATAATAATAATAATAATAATAATAATAATATAATAGTCAGACGTGGGCATTTCGGCGCGCTCGGTGTATAGTAGCGAGCAAATAATGTCATCATAAATCCCGAGGACCGGGTTTTTATCTGCTTTTTGCCATTTAAATTAAAGTTATAAACGGCCCCGAGGAATTTTATTTGTATTTCATACACGCTTACAATATTATTTTTCGTCGGCCGACGATGATATTAAACGGCTCTCTTCGTTATATTGTATTTACATACATAAATAAATATATGCGCAAATCGTTCGTCCGCTTCTTCATCGTTTCGCGGGTACCGCTATAGCAGCTACCTGCAACAAAACAATAATGCGTGAACGTGCGAAACGGCCGGAAGAGCAGATCAGAACATTTTGAAAATGTTATTAAATTGTTTCGTTTCGAGACACGTGATTTATGGCTAGACGAGAAAAAGCGTCACGACGATTTCCCATCTCCTGTGCCGAGAGATGAGAGAGAAAGAGATATAAAAAATCGTCAACAACTAATTAACTGTAATTACATATTATTGCAGCCGATGTACTGCAAAAAAAGAAAATTCTACGCAAACCTATTATAATATATGTACGCGTATCGTATCGGACACGTGCGGTCTCTCATTGTGTTCATCTAATACCAGGAATAATATACGTCAACACGGGCTTCACGAGCGAATTGTGTGCGAAACGAAAGCTCATTATTACTGATGATTATTGTATTCTTATATCTCGAAACGCATTAGATTAAATTTGGAATGTAATATGGGGTTGAAAATCTCGCGAGTTAATTCCATGTACATGCGTCATGCCGGCACGAACCACAGGCTGTTACACTGATAGTATTCGCGGACACTAAAATATTAATGAATCTTGCGGGGATGATATGAAGAACGAGTGATGCGAGCGAGAAAATGTTATAATAAATACATAAGAACATTTGACAATGAGCACTTAAATTGCAGTCATCTTTATTTTGCACTTCTTTCTTTTATTATATTAAATCATTTGTACTGAATGGTAGTCGTAACATAATATAAATAAACGTTTTAGTTGTAAAAGTTATACATGACGTGAATCACCAGTATTGTAAACTACATACATTATTATAATTATTATCTAATTTAAAAATATAAATTGGAATTACATACCGAATTCCGGCCCGAAAATAAATAAATAAATATATAATTATTATTATTCTTATATTGACATTTTGAATTCGTACAACGTGTGCGACCAAACGATAAAATTATGTCTCAATTTTGTTTTTCCGCCGACGCGTATGCGTTTTTCCCGCTACATTTTAAAATTATAAATAAAACTACATTACATAATATGTTTTATATGTATATTATACGTATTTTATATGTATATTAACATATATATGTTTTAACGTTCAACTTATTTGTGCTGAAGTGAAGCGTGCGACTCCCTTTGTTCATCATTATGACAATGTTACGTTCATTTACACGGGGATAAATAATTAGAGAAGAATGTCGATAAACAATACAGTACATACAACAGAATTTGTGTATAATGATATAGCCGCATATTAGTCAGCCATGATATGATGATAATATGAAAAATTGAAATATTTGATAATGTACATGCACACACATTGCATAAATGGTTTTTTTTTATATCTGTAAAATATAAACATTAAACATATTTGTACATCTGAATATATATTCTGTATTTCGATATTCGCGAGAAAATTTAACTGTTAATTAATTATTTTCCCTAAACAATTTTATATGAGTGTGAATTATAAATATTATTTTATTATATTATTAATATTCAACTGAAAATGATCACGGAAATCTGAAATAGTAATAGTTATTAAAGCATATCTGTCTACAATACTAAATAACTATGATATACTATGCACATATCAGTTACTTTCTTTATAAGTTTAATAAATTATCATAATATATCAACAGTTTTTTTTTTTTGGTAATTTTAAACGATATCGAGTGTAATAGGAGGTTCAAATAATGTATGAACGAAAGAAAAGGAACTCGAACTGCGTGTATTTATATGTATAAATATATGTGTGTATACTTATAAAATATGCAATAACAAAATGAGAAGAAAGTATAAACCAGTTGTGTGAGAGACTATCATCATGTTTTAAATATTAACTTATATTATGTTGCTCCGAAGGCGATAAATGAGAGCAATAAATAACGTAATCAAGGTTAAGTTATTGAGATGAAAGTACGGCGCGGAACGTTTATTAAAGTATAAGTCGTTCGTGATTTAAATTTAAATATTAAAAGAGTCCGTGAAAATCAAGAAAAAAATAAAAAAAAAACCTTTTGGAATTTTTAGAACGACTTCACCCAGAAAAAAAAGATAAAAATTAAATGAATACCAAAATGAATACTATTACAAAGGCGCCTTATGATTATTATTCAGTCATTAAACAATGAGTGAAAACATAATATCATTTACTGGTAAAGTTCTACAAGGAAAACGTAAGATTGAATTCCTTATTTGTTTATTTTACATTTATCAAAACAAGTAAAGATATAAAATCACAAGTCATCGTTTTGGTACTGAATGAATATATATTACGGAGCACCGGGACGAGAGGTAAAGACAGAAAGAGTTGATAATAGAAAATACCAATTCCAAAGGAAAAACTAGGTAACATGGCATAGATGAACACTCGATTATACTGTCGTAGGTTGTGTGACAAATACGAGCAGCAGCACCGGATGCTAGGCGAATCGGATGAACGGTGCAGCGGCCGTACAGAATATTAATTTCCGGGTTCGGGCACGAGATCGTTCTCGGAGACGTTTGGAAATTAAATCGTCGACACTAAGAAAGAATAAGACGACTATGATTTTATTCGGACAGTGCCGTTTTGGAATAATAGTGCACTGCGATCCGATACGGAATCGAAAAACGATTATCCGCCGCACATGACACACGTGCGCGAGAGCACAGGATCCTCCGCGGTGCCCCGGTACGTGGTCTCAAATACTAGGACGCAGCTCAATCAGATCGGCCATTGTAAACGATTTCAATGGGAAAATGTGACTGAATCATTTTCCGGCTTCAGGCTTCAGGCACGTGTGAATAGTCGATTAAATTGCGGGCTCGACGTACAGGAAAACCGAACCCCTGCGCACCGCTTCCCGACGATTTGGTTAAATTGACCTGGCCAAGCGGTACCGGAACGATAATAAAGCGACCGAACGTTATATAATTCATTCTTTTGCGGTAAATCGAAAATATAATAATTGCATCAAATCCATTTGTAGCGAAATGTATTCGATGCACATGTGCAATTAAACATTAATAGTTTCTATTAAGAGTTGGGTCTAAGCTGCCTATGTCCTGCAGTCTGCGCGTTGCTTTATCCGGGGCCCTTTGGCCCTACGCGCACGCTTGAAGTACATCGACATCGGAAACGCACTTTTTGTGTTTATAATTTGATGCATACGAGTCGACGAATGATTAGAAATCAATAATGTTCCGGGGCAAACTCGGAAAACGATAGCACAACGGTAGCGTCCAATACGTGATATCATGTCGTAAATTACCGACCAACTGACATGAAAGGGAAAGAGCAGCAGGCTAAATGCCGCGTAATCGTCAGAAATATTCGGACGGCCGCGGCGGAGACACGCCGCAGACAAATGGCTGTTAAATATGCAACGCCCCCACCACGCGTGCACATATTATATATTTGACGGCGTAAACATTTCGCGTTTCGATGAAAATCATAAATCATCGTTCGGCGCATAACATTATATACGTGTACGCCGTTTATACGTCGAGAAGAAGAGGATCCAACCCTTTCTCTCCGTCGTCCCCTCCGACGGCATGTTTGCACTTCCGGAGAGGCATGGTGCGGGGGTGGGATAGTATTGAAACCTCCGAAAAACGGGCACAGCCACCAGTCGTCTCTCGTGCGTATACATTACTATAACATATACACCGCGGGCGCAACCAAGTGGCTCTCGCGAAAGAAATTTAAACGCTATCCATCAACGTCAAAATACCGCCGAGCCTCACGTTTACTTTACAGCAGTTTAGAGGTACATAGAATATTGCACGCGCACAATCGTGTCGACGTCGCGATTCGTAATGACATCGAGGATAATATTTGCTAAACGTTCGTTTAGTGTTTTTTTTTTTTCACTTCACACATTTTCCTCCGACGGAATAAATAAGAAGCGTCGTCACCGTTGCTTGTTGCTGCTGCTGCTGCGATGTCTGATAATGTTATTACTACGGCGGTTTTACGCATATTATAGGTGTGCTCTCGGGCGTGACGTTTCGTCGACACACGTATTTTATGATAATATTTTCATCGTTGTAATTCGTTTTTAATCGCCGGCCATAAAAGTACTACGACGCCTATCTGCTGCGCTCGTAGTCATTAGCGACTTGGATGACGACGACGATGAAAACGTGCAACGGGTGCAAGTAGCCTCTCACGTGTAGCTCGTGCGAGTTATTTGTTTTTGTGTTAAACGCACGAGCCAAAAAAAAAATACCTGTAATAGCGACGACACGAGAGACGAGCGAAAACGGACTGTGACGGACTCGTTCGGTGGAATCGACATCGGATTTTTTGTTTCATTCCGACAAATGATTATTACGAAACCGTCGTCGGAGATTCTTCTTTTTGTTTTTTTAACTTTTCAATCATCTTTACCTTTTTAGTGAAAGCCATACATTATTGATATCAACGTTTGAGACCAGTGCGTAATGCGATGGGTGATACGCTTTCTGGACGACGAACTAAACGCACACAGTCATGTGGTGTACGCGTGACATAATACCGTTGCCGTCGTGAATATGTTTTTCTCCAGCCGACGGATCGCACACGTCTTCGTGACCATGTCCTTCTCAATAGATCAATATTATTCATGCGTGTCGGCGGTCAAACCGGAATAATGACGATGATTAAACAACTAGTGATTTGAACGAGGTTTTTTTGGATGAGAGCACCCGTCGAAAATACCAGAACGCGACTTGCGGAAACAACGATATACATATACACCAGCGAACGGTGGTCTGCGCTACCTTTAAAAATGTAATACTCGCCAGGGTTTCAAAACAAGTTACTCGGTAAAACGTTGAGAAAACGTTGCACGTTTATTTACAACTGCACACGTACTATTTTGTGTAATGCTCGATTGGTATGATTTGTTACGATTTATAACAATTATGTTGTCAAGTATTCGTTTGTACTTTGAATACTAAATGTCTAGATATGATGTATTCATAACTTGTTTACGTGTACTAACTTCATCATATTGCAGTGTAATTGTAGTCACGTACATGTCGTGCAGCTACGGCCACAGCTTAAGTTTTTGCTTCCCGGCTCACTAGAGGTTTAAGAACCAGCACTTCGGTAACTTGAAGTTGCTCGTTCCCGAAACTATAAACTATTCGAAGTAAAAAAAAAAAAAAATTAAAAAAAAAATACGTTCAAATATCAAACAGATAAACCGTTGTGCAATTGACCTAAAGTATACTCGACACTGCGTATATATCATTATTTCGGCGGCGGCAGCGATTCAACATTATAACACATCGGTGTCGAACGCGTTTTTAACGATCTGATTGTTGAGCTAATTATAAATCAAAATTATTTAACGAGCCGAATCCAATAACGACGGGAGAAAATTTCACTATTCTCTCTTCGCAGACCAGCGAGTATAATCCATGTTGTAGTGTTGCATCTATACACACACATACACATACACACTTTTATATACGCTTACACCTTAACAATGTATAGGAATAGTTAGGCGGACAATACGACTCGATAAGGCAGCACACGTAATGACGCTTAATTTACATATCGCACTACAGTGCTCGTTAATAATACCACACGTAGTCTAATATATTATTATATTCGTTGTAGCGCTGGGTCCGCGATTATATTTTGTGCTTGTATCAATAATATTGTTATTGTTTGCTCTTTCTATCGCTCTCATCGATTTTAATCATGTTCAATTGTCTAATACTGCGACTAAATTATGTGCAAAAAAAAAACAAACTTTCAAAATGAACGGTGCCTACAGTTACCACAACCACCATATGTATAAATATATACTCAATATGAATTACCCTCACTAGATCATGATATATTACTGTCTTAGATTAGTACCTACTAGTATAATTTTTTTGTTAATAATAATATTAGGTTGTAAAAGATACACTTATGGTATAAAGATATTTAATTTATTTATTTATGCTAAGTTCATTTTTACATACCAACAATTATTGAAATCAACATTAAATAATAAAAAATATTCTCAATGTAATCAAAAATTTCAAAAAATGTATACATCCAGTTCGAAGACCAATATTGTTTAGACCTTCAAAACGCGAATTTCTATAAACCCATTCTTAGTACATCTATACATAACAATAAGTACATTTCTTTAAACTTTCAAATTAATTTATATGATATATTTGGTTAAACGCTGATCACTGAGTGAGTGAGTGTTATTTGAATTATATATATATATATATATATATATATATATATATATATATATATATATATATATATAAATATAATATATACAAAGATATTTTATATAGTACTCGAAATCGCCAAAACTTCTTTTCTTCTCTCCACTCCTCTCCTCGTTTGAATGATATGATGGCGGTAATGGTCAGCTGTACACAGCAAATTTTCAGAAACGATTTATCGAACCTCACGTACTATATGCAAGTATATATATATATATATATATATATATATATATATATGTGTGTGTGTGTGTGTTCAAGAGGAAGAAATTCTCTTGCATTGATGAATAATACAATGGACGGTGATTTATTTTTCTGAAACCTTTCTAGTTTCTACTTTGCACACCCATATAAACATACAAATATATGTGTGAGCAGTCTGTATAATTTTTCTATAAATAATAATTATATTTGCATAGACATTTTGAAAATGTGCGAATACACCATGTTCTATTTGGGAATGCGGTGGATCCTACGTCTATTATTATTAATATTCATCTGAGTGAGCTGACTACTAGAGATTCGAGGAAAACATGAACAAATAAAATTATTTATTGACTGGATAAGGTTTGGCAGCTGCTCTTTTTCTTCGACTCGTTCACACGTATTGTAATACGTTATTTGTATTTCAGTGAATGTTCATGTTGTACTACACCTACGTCCAGTTTCATTGAGTAGTTATATTTTACTAGATTTTATTCTTATAGATCTATCGGATCAGCGTTGTGATTGTACTTCGTCGCGGTTGAGATGGTTATCGCGTTCGCTTCACTTCTTCACGAAAACGACAATTTCACAATAAATATAGCGCTACGATATAAAACATTAACATTTAAACATTAATATTATTACGGTAATAATGTTATCGAACAATGTTGCAAACTCACGGTCACGGAACGCGCGTCTAGACTCGTCATTCGTTATAGAACTATGGTCTATATGTAATCTTTTATTATGGTGATTTGATACCGTATTACTATTATTGCGAATCATTGCGAATTATTAATTAACGCAATCCGATTCGAACCGCTCATGTGCACATAATATACGCGATGGAACCGCAATACAACGATAGTATTGCAGGATGGCATAGAAAACGTTTTTCTCCCCTTCTTTCTCCTTTTACATTTTGTAATTTACGTCGATCGCGGGGAACGTGACGCATAAAAGAGCGGTTTTCGATTTTTCGTCATATTACATTGTAGGTACTGTTACCGTGCGGTGATTATACATAATAATAATAATATCCGCGATCGTCGTGGGTCAGGACTATTGATTCTCTCTCAGCACTACGACAAGTCATGTATCTCGTCGTGCACGCGCGGATGTCAGTCGAAGAGAAAAAGAAATGTGTGTATAGATACGATGGAGTATATTATATTATAATACCGAAAAAGTCTGTTTCGGATGGTCAAGTGACCATAGACTTTCGCCCGGCGTATTAAAACATTTTACCACTGTAACTACGTCTATTATTATTATTTTAATTTTTTATCGCAAAACTCGTAATCCCAGGTAGACGAATACAGTATTACGGCAGTTGGTTTATTGAAAAGAACATAATATAACAGTTTTTAACGTGGCAACGGTGAGACAGCGAAACAATATGATCCGGTAGCAACAGACGATATATATCCGTTTTTGATTCGGATGGACGAGAGCGACTGATAAGGTTACCTGATCGTGCGCATATGTGTGTATGTGTGTTACACCTACCTCATTCGCATATCGTTTTTAAATCGTACGGTCGTCGTAACTCGTTTTTCGCCTACTGTACGAATCTTAAACGACATACGTTTTGTTAAATTTTATGTAAACATCGCGTATTCGTCGTTTTTCCTGCAAACGTGAAACCAGTGTACGTGCACAATATTTTTATTATTACTATTATATGTTATTACATGTAGTGTTTTTGAAAAATTATAACAGTACATTTCGCTTTCACCCAAAGTCTATTTTTGGTCGTCGATTGGTGACGTTTGCAAGAACGCGTGATCCGGATTTCGAATCCTGTTTTGCGAATAATCCGAGCGCAGACATTATTGATAATTGGAAAATTTCGCAATCATTTTGCGTTTTTTTTTTTTTTTTTAATTTTTTTTCAGTGTTATAGTCAGAGCTGTGCATCTCGTGTTAAGACCTAAGACCGGGCCACGTGCCACTGTCGTTTCTCGGCCGACGTAATAATACTATAATGACATTATATGTCCGTACGTCTTTCCGTCTGTGCGTGCGATTTCCTGTTTTACAGTTATGCCGCAGTTTGCACGCGTTTCCTAAAGACGTGCGCCAGCGATGGATATAATATTTTGCTCGTATATACACACTGCACGTGTGCGTACACCACTGCGGAAGTTTTTGACCATGTTTTCCATCTTGTTGCAATTATTTCGTCTGCGGAGAAGGTGAAAGCTTTACGTTTATACATCGTGTATCCCGTGAGAGTCTAAACCACTGTGACTTTGAATCGGAAACAATAGTGGATTCTCTCGCGAGGATCGTACAACCATGGATTTTGCGCGATCATTACCTCCCCGAAAAGGGAACGCGCATCAGCTGTAGGCACTGGAGTTTTTCATTTTTTTATTTTATTTCTTCTCTAAACTGCCACTGCGTAGTTTTGATATGACTGATGTGCGGTTTACCCTCATCGTCGTACATATACATACACTCACACACACACACACACACACAAATATACATACACACACACACACACGCACGCACACGCACACATACATATACATGCGTATATCTACCCACGCTGGCACTTTCGATTGTCTGTAAATACTAAGCCAGACGTGGAGACCATTAGTCAACTCCGGAACAAGACTCGTCAGTGGCGTCTTTGGTGCTACGTACTCACACCCTCTATCCAAAGGTTTTGTCTACGTTGCATTTACACGCACACACACATACACTCACACACACACATGTATATATTTCATGACTTCTGATTTTAAACCGAAAATTTATATCACTTACTTATATTTGTATTATTACAGTCTCATATTATATTACTATAATATGTTCGACATCGTTTGATTTAATTTCCGATGATTTTCTGTACAAACACGCGAACTGTAGTATTTAATTAACTCCAAAGCGATGTCAAAATGAAACGCAATTTTCTACATGCTTTTTATCGCCGTTATATAAAATAGGTTTATTTAATACATTACGTTACTCAAATATTTCAACTGACCTATTCGTATACGAGTGTACATATTTGTATTTTGCAATGTGTAAATATATTCCAATCCAATCGAAATATCAAAATATATGTAAAACGGCAAAAAAAAAATGATATGTAAACATCCACAAGTATATGCTATCTTATACGTTGCGAATAAATGCCAATATCGCATAGACCGATGTTGTCCAAGCTATTCTATTGTAAAACACTACGATTGTGCTTCAATGATGACGATGATGTGCTTTTTTCTCTCGACCGCAGTCAAACGATTGAAATTTTTCAATAATAATTTTAACATTGTCACATTATCTTTACTAGTGTTTGAATGTAGTATAATATTCGAGTTACTGTTCCATAATGTGATACGAAACGTAGTAATGTAAAGTAATGATTTTCCATTGATGAGATATTATCGTCGTGACAGCGGTTTTCGTATATATATATACATTTTGACAACTCCATAATAACTCATAACAAACTGTCTACGTATGATATTATATTGACGTTGATAATTAGTGCGTATACAAATTGCTTTTACTTATTGTCGATTGGTTAACGGTTTCAGTTATGTAATAAGTCTTTGATGCAATTCATCGGTGAATATAAATCGCATTTTCCGTGTAAAATAATTATGAGCTCGTGTTACAATATGTATCCACCACTAAAATTGTACACGTTGTGGTCAAAAGTCTTAAAGAACACCGCTGGCGTAAAGCGTCCTCGGTTTATGTATTTCAGTTTTCACATGGGAATATTGTAAGCTGTGGTATTTCCAGACCGTGTTGTTTTAGAACTTTTGTAAGTTATTATAGAGTTTTCATTGCTATTACGGTGTTATATTTACTGCGGATCATTATAATCAAAGCGTTCTAAAGCATCTTATAGATAAACTAGAAAAGAGCGTTCGAAAGAAAATTGTCTCCGCTTGTTTTTTAATTAAATAAGATCGATGTTCCCTATACAATAATTATATATCATTATGTACCTATTAGTTTTCGGCTTATAAATATATCTTATATGTTTTCAAATAAAATAGAATTGATCCGCTGTTAAGTATAGTGGCCTGTTTTTTGAAGGAGTTTGTCGTGTGGTCATATATAAATTATCTCTAACAACAACCATAACTGGCGTTCGATCAAAATCAATATATTTTGTTTCAATGATTAATCTTTCTGTATTGGTCCATCACTCTCTCTTTCTTATTTTTTGTCTTTGATTTTCTTGCGATTCAAATATCATTTAAGTATTTAATGTTAAAATTTAATCAAATACTTACTTTATTTTACATGGGTAACATTACATGGTAATAATTCACCTATAATGTACTAACAGTAACAGAATTGTTGTGAAAAAGAAAAGTGAATATTCGAAATAAGGTTAGAACAATAATGAAATAATTTGCATGTACATAAAATATCGATTTAACCATTTATAATTTAATAATAATAATAATAATAATAATAATAATAATATAAAAATAACAATTAAGTGACAGTTATGGGAAAAATTCGCATTAAAAGGCTATGGTTAGTAATTTGTCGAGTAGCTATTAGCAAACGTTGCGTAAAAAAAAAAAGTCTCAGACAAATTAAACGACGACTGACATCATCGACGAACAATGGGGTGCGTGAAGTCAAGGAGGGTTGAAAAAAAAATAAAAAAAAATACTGTACGTCTTTTGTCACCATGCCTTCGGATAACGCTGGAGAACAATACGGTATTAATGACGGTGGAGTGTTGATGACGTTTAGTCGCGACGATTCGCCTCGTATATAATATGCGTTGGGCAATTGCTGCAATGTGAATCGTGAAAAAAATATACAATAATAAGAGATACAAATAAAAGTCGACGTGTGTTGGCAATACGAATGGAAAAAGAAAACCAATTAAAATACATTGTGTTGACTTTATGTACATTTTAATTTTGAAAATCTTTCGATGTTAGGTCGATCATTGGTTGTTTGCAGTTCAACGTACATTTTGTTGTACCGTTTTCGTGAAATTAAGTGATTTTAAGTTTTTTTTTTGTATTTCCTGTGAAATGGTCGATCGTGATGTGTATGTGTGTGTGTGTATAGGTAAATCATTATTAACGATTCGAAAATGCAGTGGAAACTTCTCCGTACTTGGTAGAGTTTTTACAAAAACATTTTCTTTAATACTATACCGAAGCAGAGCACATAGTGCGTTATTACTAAGTAATCAATTTTCGGACGAAAGAGCATAATTCGTTTTAAGGATAAAGATTTTCGAGTTCGTGTAAATTGCAAAGTTATCTGCACAGCAATGTCTTCGGGTGATACGTTACGTGTAATCTACGTCTGCTCGACGCCGAACAGCGATGAGCAGCACGGGTGATTTGCGTGCCGCAGCGGTTTTTGCGACGCGCGAGCGAAAATGCTTTGACCGACGCGCGTGGTCGTTCGAACGGAGTACATACGAGTGAAGTATTTACGGGGGAGGGGGAGGGATTTGCGGATCCATTCTCCACCCCCATTGGTCTTCTTTTTGTCCTTAAGAACGTCTTAACGGACTAGCACTTTTATCGGTTTATCAAACAATAGATATAGGCGAAGACCCTCCTTTCATTTATGTTATTTAATGGCCCATCTCCTCCCTATAACAATTCCTAAATACGCCGCTGGTAGGTACCGCTGCCGACGGGTCGTTTCCGCCGTGCAAAGTTTCGGCTCAGGAATCGCGGCAAGTTCGACATCACGCGAGAATAAAAGGAACGAATCGTGACGATTAGAAAAAATAAAAATTAGGATAATAAAATAAATACATTTTTAAATATCTTATTCGTTCGACGGTCTGCGGGCACGCGCGCGGTGTAATCGCGGGCTATGCGCGTTCGTAACACCAACAGGTTGTGCACGCGCGAACTCGTTGCGGTTTTTCGAGTGATCGACGCAATCGCCTCGGTAAACGTTAACCGACATTGGGCCACGCAAATACCATACTGTACAAAATTATACCGAGTATTGATGATCACACGTCGTGCTACTACATCTCGATCTCGCGCGATACATCAATTTCGTTTGCCTAGACTTACGTGTCCGGTGTACAGTAGACATCGGGATTTTTCAACGATGTACAAGACCGATTACGATCTACTGGGTCTAAGGATGGGTCTCCGAGTAAGACGTCTCTAGCCATTACCGTGTTGATGTAGACCAAGTGACGTAAACCACAAGTGCGCGTGCAGGAGTTATGAATTGTATGAATTGGTGTAGAACAGTTGATTGCGACGGACTACGTATCGTAACATTACAAAAAACGATTCAGCAAACCACACATGTGCGTATAATAAAGTACGAACGTAATGCAGTTTTCTTTGCATAACAACAATATCATAATATGTGTTACATTCGGGTGAGGGAAATCGTTGTGCGCAACATAGATCACCTAGTTTCGATCATCCGTTTGTGTAACCATATGGTATGCTTATTGTGTGCAGTATTATAAAGCAGTGCAATACAAAATACAACATCGATATAAGGTTAAAAGGATATCGTACATTATATTATGTTCGTCTAGCGCAGCGGTTGTCAATATGTTTCTCCCTAAAATATATGCTTTACGCTACATTTTCATGCATAGGAAAAGTTGATTTGGTTTTTAAAATATTTCCCGTTTATTTTACTCGGATATATTTCTCATGGAATAATTATAAATAATTTCCAATTTAGTATTAAATTTAAAAACCACCAATGATCGCGTGTAACATACGTTGTTGCAACATGGTGTTGCATACCAACAGTTTCACCCTTTATCGCCTTCACGCTGAATGATACATTTAAATATTCGTCGATTTTGACGGGCGAGTCGCTGCAGTGGTACCCAACTGAAATCAACTGTAGAACATTATTCGAGGACGCTCGTATGACTTATGATGGTCGTTGAAATCGCACGAATCGAAAATGAAACGAAAACTTTCTAAACGATAAGCACCGTTCATCGAAATATTATTATCACCTTTTGTATTTGTACACACTCGTCGTTTTCATTCAAAGTCCTCGTCGTCGTGATATCGCTGTCCATTATCTCGTTTCCGCTCTCCCGCCGGTGTTTGCGGCGTTTTCTTCTAATAATTGTTCCGGCAGAGAGCAAATCGTGCACAACGATAGCATTTCGATAGCTTTAATTAATCCGTAGCGATCATTGGTTAGGTCATGATACGGTGCACGGTGACGTTTGTTCTGGTTGGTATTCCGCGTCACTGTCGGCCGGTCAGTCGTGACTGACCGACGGAAATTATTAGTGAACGCTGTACAATATAATGTTGACATTCACCGTATGGTATTGAATGTAATGCAAAATATATGTAACGTGTACGCTGTATTTATCCATAACACACACGTATTCGTTTTTCGAGTGTTACGCGTACACATACGGTATTATGTACACGGGGCACTCGTAAACATTGAAAAACCTACGTTTCGGCGAAGCATTGTACAGCCATCGTAAACGATTTTACGGTCGTTTCGACGTAATTATATAACTGGTTTGTCAGGATAAACATCTGACACGCACATCAGAACAATGATCGTAATAATGTCATTTTAGATTCGTTTTACATGTTGTTACACGCGGCAACTGCGACGTGACGCGGGCTGCAACTGCAGTTGGTTTATCAACATTACGAAGCTTTGTAACAACATTTGTGGGCCGTCGAACGGAGCGCGCGTTATGCGCGTATCCTGGAGAAAGGGACGATCGAATAGGTTTTTGAATTCTTCTATTTTTTTTTTAATCGCGTCTTGGTGTCCTCATAGCGATGACCATCGAAAGAAATCCTCCGGCATCCTGTGCACGGTACACACCATATTGGTCGTACGAGGACGTTCTACATTTCACGTGCGCGATCGCAACCTTGGTATGTCGTTTGGCTTTTTTTTTTCTTTTCGACGCAAGAGATGAGTTGTACGCAAATGAAGCTAGCCTATATCCGACAGTCGTTTGCATTGAAACGACGTTGTTATACTTCTCTCGCGGTTTTCTCTCGAAAGAAAATGTCAAACTGTGTTACAGTAAGCGTCCGTGAGATTTCCGCAAAGTCGTATTTTCTTCAGGGCCGCGACACCACGACGCGGTAGCACATTTTTCTCATTAGATGCCGCAGCAAAATGTACCATTAATTATTCGTATAATACGTGCTCTAATATTACGACCAGTCGCGTAGACCGTGAAATAGTTTACTCACGACATGACGTTTCTTATTTGCATATGTTTATACATTTATGTATGTACGCGTGTAATCCAAGTTCAGGAACTGAAGCCGCCATACGTCTTATTTCGTTGGAGTATCGTTTGAGGTCGAGTGTGACAGGACTTTTTCTTGGGAACGAATTAGTTTCGAGCCAGTTTTTCCTGACCATCGCTACCGCAATACCAGGAACCGCCTGCCCGACTTTGCAGGTTTCGCCTATGAACGTGAATTAGTGCAATAACATTATAAATTATAGTCGCGGTCGGGTAACGTATAATATTGCAAAATAATAGAAACCGTTTGCGTACGCGATCAGATTGACACGTATATTGTGTACGAATGATAATGGTAATAGGAAAAGTAATGGAAAAAAAAAACAGTACTCTGTACAAATATAATACACCGACTGATCGGTAGTGTTACGTAGCAGTGGACTAGCAATGCGTACGAACCACTACACTGGGCTGAGAACCGTTTGAGTGCGGTAATTTTCTTCGCTCCGGACGATTTGTTTTGTTTACGTAGGCTAAACGTTATATATATATATAAAGAGAGAGAGAGAGATAGAAAGAAAAAAAAAGAAAAATTAGAGTCAGCCGACCGGGAGCGCGTGAGAACAATACAGTGTACACCGTAATGATATTATACGTATCGGTGCAGGATCGAAATAATTTACCGCTCGGAAGACGCGTAAAACGTGTAACTATTTCGTGTTACAGCCACGAACCCGTGCTGCGCGTTGTCGGATCTATTTGGTTAGCTGGAAAACAATTAATTACCCCAGGGGACGAACGACAGAGAACGAGGACTGAATCGTCTGATGGGCCGAACGAGTCTCGGTTGGACTATAGTACATGTATATATCTGTGTATGTGTATTGTGCACTATCGCTGACGTCGATTCATCACCATCGTTAGACTGACGACTCGAATATCGTTTAGATTAATGTGTATTTACACCGGCGTTGTTTCTTAACCAGGGCTTATCAAACTTCTCTAAAACGATTTTTTTAAATATTACAATATTACGAGCCACGTCGGTGTGAACGACTTTTTTTTCTTGTCGTTGATCACTCGTCCTGGTTAGAAATAAGTATACCAAACAAAACAATGACTAAGATTGTGTTGTTTGTGCATTATTAGCACCGTATTTCGAAGAAAAGTGTTAATTAAAATTGGTTATGTATTGTTATTAAAGAATATTGAAGTTGAGCTTATACTAAAAAGCCGCAGGTTGCTGCCAACCCCAAAATTCTAATCACACATAGACTCACGCACACGTTATTATCTAGACTAGTCTTCCTTATCGATCGTCATTTGTTTGGACAACCGAGTGAAAATGTGTGTTCACGGTAAAAGGTATCGATTCGATAAATCGTCTCTACGACGACTGCTACCATCGTCGTACAACTGTACACTTATATGTATTATAATTTATTGTTAATAACTATATATATTATCCAAATATTGTACAACGCGTGACGTTTTGTTCGAATTTTATTGTCATTGCCGTTCGCTCGTCAATAATTATAACAACTACTATTATTGTATTCATTTGCGGACGGAACGGTCTATGAATGCGCAATGCCGTTATTATCGGGTCGGTAGAAATATGAACGTCATCAATAACGTTTGATTAGATTTCAAAAAAATTGTATAGCGTGCGCTACGTATGTATGCCGTTTAGATCAAGTAATCGGTAAACGTAATTCTGGCGTTTCAGTTGAATAATATGTAAGATGTTAGTTTGAACTTGTGCTTCTCCAGTTTCAACGGTCGCCTCACCCACCCCTGTGAGTTTCCATTCTGATGGTGTACGGTTTTTCGTTGAGACACTGGTGGTGGCCACGCACAGCGTTTTCCTTTCACAGAGATGTACAACAAATCACCACGAACACGGAACAACACTTAAGTTCAAATAACATCGTTGGAATAATATATTAAAATTTGTTTAAAAGCAAAAGAAATATCTTCTTTTTAACGCTAATCATGAAAATTTCAGTTTATCATCGGTTCGGTTTCGTTTTATTTTCCGGGGGAAAAAATCATTACAGTATGAGATTCGAAAACGTTTTATACATTTTTCAAGTTTCGATCGCGTTCGAATGATCATTGTATTACGGTAATGACACTTGTTTTCTTCGCAGTGCAAAAACTATATCAATAATTATCGTCTAGTACACGTTTGACGTGTACCACATACCTCTGGCACACCACCTATACACGAAGCACAATAAAATTACTCAATAAAGTGAAAATATCAAAAATTCGGAGAGAGACAACCCACGGCCGCCGAATCGTAGGTACCACGTGCGTGAACGTACAATCACGTGTATAGTTATAACAATAACGATAACGATAATATTGTATCGAAATTGAATTAATTGCTCATGACGCGCGTATTGTATTATTTATTATATATTGATCACGAACAACAATTGAATCATGCGCGCTTGTTTCCAAGCTCGGTGTGAAACGAGTTTACAACATCCGTATAACAATCACGACGCGTTCTATGCAGCAATAATAATAATAATAATAATAATAATAACGTTTTTGTTGCATAATTTTTTAATAAAATAATCGAGTGGTGCGCATCTCTGGGCTGTGAACGAGTTCAAACATCGAAAGCAATTCGACTTGAATCGATATTTGTAAATATGCGTAGGTACATATAGTATATAAATGTATATTATACATGTGTAGAAGTGCTTTTCAAACTGGTTTGTAACGTGACCCTTTAGGTTAATGTAAAGTGGATATGGGAGTATAACTTTTTTATCATCAAAATCGTTAAAGCAATAGAAAATGTGTTTTCTTAACTATGTATTAAAACTAAATTATTGACTTATCTCCCTGTCCCCTATAGATTTACGATGTCTAACGTATCATGGCGTACACCTTGAGAACCACTGACGTACGTAGGACGATAGGGGCATATATTAAAGTGTATATTACTGTTATTGTCGGCCGTATAATACGTTCGATCGATTGATTAATTTTTTTTTTTTTTGATTTTCGGTGAAATGAACCTGTAACGTATTCTATAAATATATATAATGGATTCAAAACCTTTGTATAATACGCCATATAACATATTGGCTGCGATTATTGTTTTTATATAGGTGTTTCGAGTTTTAGCCGTAATACGTGTGTTTGGGTGCAGAGAGAAAAAAATAGTTTTAACGTTATAAAAATAATATATTCGATTGTTGTGTCATTATTATTATTATTATTGTACGAGATGAGAGGAATCCGAAGAAGAACAATGTAGGTATCATACGTTGTGGGATGACGCGTCCAACAAATCGTTGACAGACGACCGAAGTATAAAAGACATCGACCTCGAATTGTAACAAAGTATAATATGTAAAACATATACAGTCACATGGTTTTCCTTTATAAGTCCTTTGTATGTGGCCTACGACGACGATCCGCTAGCAAAATAATAATACAAGACAGAGAGAACGAGAGATGGTGATGCGTTTTATATTTAAAAATAATAACACCGACGAATAAGCGATATGAAAATTTATCAGCCCAAGATCTGACGACACAATGGATCATATTTATTTCCCATGAGCCAATCTCTACTACCCCCCACATAAGGCCTTTTCCTTTTCGAGATGAACATCGTACGAAACGACGATGCATTGTAATTAAATTTAATATGGAATAATGATTTTCTCATCGTCTTGAGAACAAATGTAAAAATGTCCGTGTAATTTGCCAGTGCTGTATGAATCAGAATCCCTTCGACGACACAACGGATGGACGATGGGATGAGGTGGATAGTAATTCGTATATATATATATATATATATATTTATACTACTATAGGATTTTTGATGGCTTAAGGGTTTAGGGTCAACCTCAACCAGTCGTTTTATTATTACGGAACGTTATAAATAAAATAAGGACAATAAATGCGACGTACACTGTATGCAAGTTTCCGTTATTTTCCTTTGTATTCATTTTCCGTGATTGTGTTTGTGATACACATGATATGATGTACTTGTGTGTATTTGGGTACGTACATAGTTGATGCGGATCACTGTTATGTTTTTTTTTCTTATTCGTCATCGGGCTGCAAAAGTTATTTATAAAACATATGAGTAGTTCTTTCACATAGCATTATCCACGTTGTAACGATTTATGTTACTACAGCGTTTTAGTTTTCTTTCTGAAAACGTCTAGACATGCACGTTAATACTTAATATCGGACTAAATCGTTTTGTAAAGACTCGAGTACGCGTTATACGTTCAATTCTGAATTGTATTGATGAGCAATGTGTACGTTTATTATAATGTTTAAGAGTTGTACAAAAATACACGAGTCGAGGATTTTTTTTTTTATCATAAAAGATACATTATGCGACCTTGTGTTATTATTCATAATATTTGACTGTGATAAAACATTATTTAATTTTAAAATATTATGAAGAAGGACCAAAACTTCACAATAGAGATAAACAAGAAAATAGTTTTAATACAAAAATCCAAGTTGTTAGTTAATAAAGTTTATGGGTTCTTATTAGCTATACAAATAGTTTTATCTAACTCATTTGTTAACAATTTTCAATATCTATTAGAAAATTGAAAATCGTTACAATATTAATATAATAAAATTAATGTTCAATTAATAATTAAACGAAAAATAATTAATCTATTCACATGATCGTCACTGCAGATATACTCATATTAATGTAATTTTAACCGATTGACAGTATTTTATTGTATTAATAATTTCCTGGATTTTTCCTATTGTTTACTTTATCTATATTTTTTAATCTAGTTTATAAATGTATTAATATTTAACGAAAATCATATAATAAGAATAATAATAATTAAAATAATGATTGCTGTTGTTATTACTTTTGCTATTACAGAAATAATACATTCAGGTATGGGTGAACGCAATTTCATACAATTAGTTACGATGACAACAGGCTCACGGTAAATACTCACTAAGAAAAACTTCATTAAATTGGCCCACCTAAGTATTGCGATATTTTTAAATCTGTGTTAATATTTCGCAAGTTATTTGCAAGTTTTTGCAAGTTCAAACTTTTAGCGTGAAACCAAAAAATTAAAATTTGGACCAACTTCACGTAGCCCAACCGTTTTGACCTAGAACTTTGAAACTAACACCAAACAAAAGCTAATGATGAGAAAGAATTTTCAAGTCATTCAGTTGGCCCACAACTTTAAAATTTGTGCATTTTACATAATGTTTTGACCTAAAATTGTGAAGTATTTAACAACAAAAATTAATGATTAGGTAGCAAAAATTAGTAAGTCAAATGTTTTATAAAACTACAAGATATTTTGAAGGATTAAGAACAGATGACAATTTTCAAAAGTGGGCTATGTAAAATTGACCCAACTTTAAATTTTTTGGTTTCACAGTGAATGTTTGGACTTGCAAATTTTAAAAATTGATTTGCAAATACTTGTAAATATCTTGTAAAATAATGACATAGATTTAAAAAAAATCTGTAATACTTAGGTGAGCCAATTTCACAAACGTCAAAAAAAAAAAAACAATAGAAATAGACCTTCTTGAATACGATTCTACAGTATACGCTATATATATATATTAGTATATGTTTAGTATTTTTAGTATGCATATAAAATAATATATATAATATGTATAAATACACTCGGATGAAACCGGAGCAGATAAAATTGTACATTCACTCGTGTTTCAGTAAAAGAGCATCGGACATCGTAGAATGTTTAACTCAAAAAATGGTGATTTACATTTCGGTTCTAAGTATTAAAAACGATTTTACTGACGTATTTTTCCAAAAAATAATAAAATAAAAACATATTCAAAGTTTATATTATCACAAGTTTTAATTAAAATCAGCATCCCTCCGTCTCGTTGCGGTTTGAGGTATACATGTCACAAGATCCCGAAAATAAATAAAACATATGGACTGTGCGTGAATTATTTTTCGAAAAAAATTGAGAATATCATCTAATCATGAAGTCTCGGCACGAGTTTTTCTGCGGTCGACAAAATGAGAATGTAACGAGTATATAACGACGACGACAAGCGATGTAATAACATATCATCGTATTGTATCCGTCATTTTTGTCATGTTTTCCGATAGCGACTTATATATAACACCGTTGTTATTTTCGAAAATACCACGGATTACCTTGAAGATGACGCATTCTGTAAGAGTTTAACCAGAAATCGAAAAGCGTAATTGATGATTTGTTGTATTTCATTTGTCTTGCAATCATATACACCGCAAATACCTTTGCGTTTTTGTTTTTCATTATTTACTTAATTTTTTTTATAAATGCTACGATAAGAATAATTTATAAAATTGATTGCATTCAAATATAAATCACTCACTTACTGGCTACTAGGACTTGGAAGTTAATGCATTTTTTAATTTTTTTTATTTAACTGGTGTATTAATCTATTAAACTAAAAATCCGATTTAGATGGTCTAATAAAATAATCTGAAATTTTTATTTTCCATTTTTTGGCTTTATTTCTCATTGAATTTTTCAGAGGATGTACCTATCTTATGTATTGATGTCTATGGAAGGAGTTTTCGAGAATAATATTTTTGAGGATCAAAACAGTTTTAGGTTCTAGAATGGATATACGAAATATTTATAATTTGGTTACTTCGGAAATATTTTATTTCGTTTCATACTCTGGTTAAAATAATTATAAATTTAAGTGTATGTTGGCATAGTCTAAATAAATAAAAATAAATATAATTATAATATAATATGACAAAATAAATCGTTTTTTTATATATATTTGAGATACTTCTGTAAGGAATGTAAGGAATTCTTTAGAACAAAGCAATGAGTACATTATTACTTTTTTACTTTGTTTGGTTAGATACATTGAACAGTACAGTTACAATTACAATTTTATCTCTTCATTTCTAAGCCATCAATTGTTGTGTGCGTTTTTGTTTTTTTTCGATAATCGTTTTCGTCATTATGTCGTTTGCCGCCACCGTCGTGTATGACGACCTCGTCCACCATTTTAGAATTCGGTTATCGATAAAATAATAATACATACATTAGTATTAGTAGTCTACTACAGTGCGTACGTCTTTGAAGACTGGTCATGGTTAGGTCATGCTCTGTGGTTGACGTCGACTAGTAGCGCGTCACCGCCAATATTGAACCGAACCCACTCGAATATGCGACAATGGGCGATGACACAACGACGGCAACGACGTTGAGGTTATTATTATTATATACAAAAATAAATAAATATATATATAAAAATTGCAACAAAAAAAAAATCGATCGCGCACGACCCATGTTACAGGAAAATCTTTTTCTATTAATCTACCACACGTCGTATAGGGTTTTCGGTCGCCATAAGTATAATATACGACCACAAACGTGGTTGCGACACACACGTATGTATACCGGTGAATATATTTTAAGAAATCTGAACGGTTGAAAAACAAAATAGTACCTATTGTTGTGCTAAGGATTTTACCACAATGCTGCGATGTGAAGCAGTTCGTCAACCTAATACGTTTGGGTTTTTGTCGTCCGTGCGTATTTTTTTCTCCGAGTCAAAAAAAAACAAAAAAAATTTCTAATCCATCAATGGGATTTCATCAAAATAATATTACCTATGCTATGCATCCTACATGTATACTAATATATTCAATTATCCGATCGACATGAACGGCTATGCCATATGCGAAACTAACCGTTTATTCGGTTTATCATTTTTGTCGTATCATTCGTTATTTTCACGTCTTGAACTGTGTAAAATAAATTATGTACAGTCAAAACTTAAATTATTAAAATTGCGTTATTGGACCACAAGTGATTTTTCTGTTGCAATTTAGAAATATTACAGTTGTTACAGTTGCGGGACAAAGAGTAATTAACGTTTCTTTCGAGTTTCACAATTTTCACAATTAAAACCATTCCGTGTCGATTACGAACGCGTACGATTTCCACTAGTTGACCCGAATCGACACACTGTTATTTGAGGTTTGATTACCGTTTGCTATAAATAATCGTGTTTAAAGAGTTTTCTAAATTTTGAACTTTTGTAGAAACCGTTTACGTAACTACACACTTTTCCCAATACAGTATACAACTGTTAACCACATATTATCTTCGGTATCAACATTATTCAAATCTCGTATTGGTTGTATGTTGGATAGTGTGTTTTTACCGTTTAATCTTGTTTTAAAATGTTTCCATTTCTTGTATAATTCGAAAACTCGTCCAAGTGTCCTCCACTTATTTTTTACGGTTGATCTCGCATAAATCTCAACTTCATTATGACTTACATTAATATAAAAAACTGATATCTTTTAATGCTATATTACAGAAAAATCATTATTGTTGTTTATACTCAGCTAACATTGGTTGTAGAAATCATATGATCACTCATACAACTCTATATAGATATTTTGCAATAATAATTGTGACTCAGGTGCGATCATATGCGATCGTGAACGACTCTTTCATAAGAATCCGTATGGCACCTTACGGGCCAACTCTAAATGAAATCACAACCATGATCGCTCGGATCCTGACCCCTGGTCCTGCCTCGAACGTTAAATAATGTAATATGTAAATTTTGAGGTATTTTAACATGTATTTCCCTTGCGTTGTGAAATGCACATATTAGCACGTGAGAATTAATTTCGCATTAAAAGTCACGCATGGGAGCAAACATTAGACGTAATACGACAAAAAGACAACGTATCGCAATGCACGTATACAATACGCGCTTGCGGTTAACCAAGTATTAACATTTTCTTTCAATGTCACATTATTTTATTATTGTTACTAAATAATAGTAAAATATAGGTACATTGTACTGCCGGACTCGTATCGAATATATTAAACGGTTTCTATGTACAGTAACTTCGATCGCGCGTTATAATGCGTACAGTATTACTTATTATACACGCCGTGACGTGTTTGTATTTGCAGCGCCGCTGACTACGACCGTCCCTCTCAGACTTTTTTGTTTTATTTTTTTTCCCATTCCCGGACCGTTGCGAATTCGACATTTAATTGTAACGGTGACGACAATTAGCCGAACGCGTACATTCAATTACACTATTAACTATGATTTGGTAATGTATTCAGCTTGCCAATAATGGTAATAATTAGGATTCGGAATTGAAGGCAAAAGCCGTTTTTTAATAATATTATATAATTTTTAATAGCCTTTTAATAATAATAGAAAAATAATTTTTGTATTAAAATAGGTTTCATTTAATATCCAAGACGATAAATGTATTTTTTATTGCCTTTTTTGTCTTTTTTTCTTATAAATACCTTTTTGCTTTTTTTGTGTTTGATTTTCAAGAGATTTAATAGTTTTTTATACAACTTAGGTACTATCGGTACAAAATTTGTAGTACAAATCGATAAGAGCTTGTAAAGACGGTGCATTGTTGATGTTTTGTTTAAAATTATTAGTTATCTTAATTAAGATAATTATTTATGTATGAAATACTCCCCAATAACTTCAGTGGACGTCGAAAGACGTTTTTTTGAAATTTTTAAAATTAGGAAAAAGAGAAAAAAATTCGTAATGAAATATATGCTGAACTTATATATTTATATACGTATAGAAGACCTAGATAACTCAAAAGTCTATCATAACTAATTGAGTTTTCAACTACTCGAAAACATTTTTCTGGACCCTAATTTTCGATATAGAAAGCTTAGGACACATTTTCTCGATAATTTTAATTTTGTCAGCTAAAATTGCCTAACAACTCAAATTAATTTGTGTCAATTTATAATTTAATCCTAAAATTATTTGAGTATATTAACAAAAATTATCAGAAATAATCTATCATACATTAAAGTAGTAAGAGATGACTTTGTTAATAATGACGATGTGAAATCGATTTTAACTATACGGTATGAAGTATTATTATTTTTGAATTTGAAATATATTATATTTTGCCCTAATCTGTTATGTATACATTAGTGTGTAATTCTTTATTTATTTTGGTTGATGTACACAAATAAATTAAATTAAAAATGAAACAATCCTCACGTTATTAAAATTAAATTTTTTTTGTATAAATCGATTTTTTATTTTTACCTCTGACTAGAATATCTATTATTTTTACTATAATCACTATTCATTTTTTATTTTTGTAATTATTGTATTACGTAAGTTGCAATACTATTGTTATTGTTGCAAAAGTTATCAAAATTTATGACTTAAAAAGTGAATAATTAATTGACACGAACCGTTACCGTTACCAGTTTTTATGTCACGTTTATCGTACAAACATCACGTGATCGTCGTTACTACAATGGGGTACGAAGTAATGGAGCATTATAACGCGTAGTATAAAACAATATTCTTGATATTTTTGTACTTTTCGTTTTGATCGCCATACCGTTTAAGTCCTTTTAGTCCACCCCCGTGTAACCCTTTTCATACAACACATCATATATTAGTATCCTATCGTTATCTATCAAATTACAAACACACACGCGCGCGCGCGTGTACCTACAAATTGCCAGGCTTAAACAATACCCGGGGTATATGACGAATTATGAACGGCATTAAATTGCATTCCTCGAACGCTTACAAATGCATGCGTGGACGGCGACGACATTTTCTCGCGTGACCACGTGATCGATTGGAGTGTTTCTCCCTCGGAAGTCGGCTGGCGCGGGCATACTAGTGTGCACGAGACAAAGGGTTATTCGCAACACTCTATACCCTTTCCTATTCCTCCCGCGTACTAAACTAACCCGGAGGGACAGAGGGCCCATGTCACCGGTGACTGGCCGAAATGGATCACGTCCAATGCACACGGGTCGCTCCCCGCACGTCTATACATACGTATAATATATCTACTGCGACAACTATACTGCGCGTATGTACGACGCTCTGGACCGAAGAATATGCGAGACTAATACGCTGAAATGCACTCCGGTAATGGCCGCGGTGACGGGTTTTTTTCCTCTCTATTTCTTCCATGTCCTCTATTTCTCGTACACATGCACATATACGTGTATACCATACATCCAAACGTTTTGACAAGAACTCCAATCACCAAACTCGTTTATTTTGTGCTCGTGAAATGTCAGCACTTGAACCGACGTGGGAAGAGAGAATATAGAAAATAAAAATACGGACCACAATCATATACCAAAGTTCAAGAAACGGCTCAGCCGGACCGGCGTTCCAGCGGATCGATGCTCCTCTGTTCATATAATGCATTGTATACTTACTTACTATAAGCATTTTCACGGTGGTTGCGGTGAAATCGTCGATCGGGTTTAAAAAAGATAGCGTGAGGACAGTTGTGTTAGCAATAAACGGATTGCTTAAAATCACAGCGTGTTCAATTGATTTCGTCTATTGCAATCGTCCAACGGTTAACAACCATCACGGTCTAACAGTTCCGTTCGACTGGGTTTTTCGCGACCCGCTACGATATTTCAAAAGCTATTGACGATTCTCACGAACGGACCCACAAGATTTGAAATACAATTAAGAATGGTCTTTATCCAGCAGCACCTTTTTTTAATTACACGTATTTTAATAATGTTTTTACCTGCTAAATTTTATGTCACGTTGTCGCATTGTTTAAAAACAAAATAGTGTACCTGATATTAAATTTTAATATAATTCTAATTAATTAATAATAAATAATATAAATCGTTAATAAAGAGACAGAATTCTCTTAACTTTCGCCTTTCAATTTTTTGATTATTATTACACGATTATTAATATGTTTACTATTTGATGCACGAAAATATTTCTTAATTTTTGTTATTACGCTGGCAATTAAATTGTTACCGGAACGTTTCATCTCATTCATCTGTTTTTTTGTTTTTTAACGAATCAATATTTATAATATCAATTATTTTTTCGTTCAGACCCGTTGTATTCTTGAAATTTTCCGTTATAAGTACTAATAGATATTATTTACCCCGATATCGTATTTATTATCTTTTATTGTTAAAAATTAAGATTAACGACAATGCCACACCATAAAGTGAGCATATTGCACATAGCGTAACTCTCTGTTTGGTCGTGCCATAACGTCAACATTTTTAGAAATAACTGTTGCGGTATGAGGGGTGCTGAGCTCAAGTCAGAAATCGGGGCTGGATCGAATTCTCCGCGTGAGAAAGAAAAATTCTGGGGAGGCGAACTGTAGAAGAAACGGGTTCGGGTTCACATATTCTTTGTATACGAACCGTTTGATTTTGCTGCCGTGGGTGTTAGAGCGCGGGCAAACCAACTAATGTACGGCGCACTGTGCATGCAATATTAATGCACCTATGCGCTGCCAAGCATCCATTGTGCGTTATTATTATTATTGTTATTATTACTATTATTACTATTGCATTTGTATAGCTGTTGTATGAAGCTTTTGAACAACTCGGCGTACGTGACGCAATGATATTTGACGAATAATTCATGTGCGAGATATCTCGAGGTTAGGTTGCTCGTGAATAATTCGTACCACTCCATGTTTTTTTTTTTTTTTGCTGCCGCGATGCAAATTTTTGATTGATTTGCTATTTTTTTTCATTCGAGACCTCGGCTCTGCGATGCAATGTACGCGACAAGTGAACACACATAAGGTGCGGTGATTGTGCACAATGTGTACTCTCACGGGGTCTTAATCGCAATGAAAATATACCGTGTAATATTGTATGTCTACGGGGAAGATGATAAAAAATTGTTTTTAAGTCATTTATGCGAGTATATAAAAAAAACAATAACTACAGACATCTGTCGAAGCGAAATTTTTTACGCGTTCTGGCTGCATGCTTCGTCGTGTTTGTAGATTTAGCTTTACTTATATACGTAAGATGTGCTCAAACGTTATAATTTATTTATACCTATATACATTTTTTTCTGTTACAGGTATGTATTTCAACCGACGTAAGGTAACCATGCATAACTCGTATTAGATCCAACGAGTAGAAATCTTATTACCAGAAATACGACAATCCCGGTTCTTTTGTTGGGGCTTTTCTATTCTGGTTTGAATGTGCTATCGAAAATAAAAATTCGAATTAGCCGAGGATACAGGTAAACCTACGGGTGAACGTATTCGAATCTTTTATGCTCGTAATAATTTTTATAATTTAAAAATACTAATAAACTGTTGTAGTTATAAATACTGCAAATCATGTGTACTTTTGGCCGCTAGCGGCGGTTCAGATATGCGGATGGATGGTGAGATAGTATAAGGTATAGATTTTGTCTGTTGATTTAAAACAGTACATCATTTATCGTTTTGTTACGATCATAAATTAAGCACAGATAGTATTATTTAAAAAATATCATTTATTTATTGTTTGAATGAAAAATTCAGAACAGTTTCATGGACGTCCGAATTAGCCCATCTATGGAGATTTTTTAGGGTTGTTCCACGGATTGCGGGTTAAGAAACCCTGTGTTATAGGCTAATCCTCGATACGAAACGCATCGCGGTAATTCACTGCAGCTTACGGCAAATCAGTGCATCCATGTGCATGCGTGTAACGAGTTTACGTTATTAAGCACATTGTATTGCAGCGATTCTATTGCACATGCGCTTCTCTTTATGTAAATGTGATGCCAGAAGTTCCTCAATGATGTTTTCGAACGCTCCTTTTCGATTTAGTTGTCCGTAAAAGTAGGATAAATTTCATTATTCGCCGCCGCCGCCATCGTCAAAACCGTTTTCCGGATAGTCAATTAAGTTCACTGCCCGACCGGAAAACCCCACGGCTTGTGTAATTAAAGTCTATTCCCGTCTCGTTCATTATTATTATTATAACTACAACGAACGCTACTGCAAGTCTACGAATACTACTATTACTACTATTCCCGCTTATACTGTTATTATTATTATTACGTAGACCAGATTATTATAAAATTTAATCAAAATACCAACAGTACCTTTTACCCCCGGTTTATTGGCAATTTCAAAAACCATAATAATTTCATAATAGGAATTTCTTGTTTTCTTCTTATCCATTTTTCTTTGATACACGTTATTTTTAGCTAACCAATTTATTTTTCTTGTATTTCTTACGGCTCTCACTTTTTCTCCGTGCGCATTTCTGCTGTAATTGCACAGTTAATAACATTATTTAACACTCGTTTCTGTACACATATGAGAACTATTTCGTTTAAATATTAAACCGTTTGTAGAAAAAAAAAAAAAAAAAAACAGAACATTAAGAAAAATGTTCACATCAGACTATACGCCGTGAAATAATTTATGAAGTTTAATCGCAGCGTTTCTATTCAATCTTGTACGGCTTTATGGTTCTGCAGTGTTTTGTAATAATATACTGTATGCTTTTCACAATTTAATCCGCAATAATTTCGTAAGAGTGACGTGATTTTTTTTAAAAAACGTTTGACGTTTATCATAGGGGAACACCGTATAACGGGAATTCATCAAATAATATCAATAATAATTGAAACAAACGTTTGCTACTGTATATTTTAATTCCGAACTTGCTAAAGTCATCACTATAATGATTTAGCGTATATTCGTTTAATATTTGTTTTAATCTATACAACGGTTTATTTCGGGCTCAACAACACAGTATACCGGAATCAAATAAAATTATTTAATTCGGTATATTAATACTTTTAAAAAAGTGTATAATAATATTATACCCTATGTTATGTTATGTGAGTTAACCTGATAGAATTATTATTTAAAGCGATGAGAATCGGATAAATAATACTATTTTTTGTTTCAATTTTAACGACTTTATGTCGAAGCTATTATCAAATATTATAACGTATTTATATCGATGAATAATCAATCCGATTTAATATGTATTAGAAATAAAAGTAAAAGATTATATTTTAGAGTTTCTCATTGTGTCTCCGGTGTACATCAAACATAATTATTATTTTATTGTACGTCCAACGAAGAATCGTATAAAATTTAAAATATAATCTGTAACTAAAAATCGATTAATACGTTACAACCAATTGTTAATCGTAACAGTTGAAACTAATTTTTATCATTTCCAAATAGCTACTTCCATTCAATTATTTTATCATCAAAATGAACATAAATGTTTTAATTCGTATATAGAATTTATAACTTTTACTCAACAGTGGACCTACGGAAATATATTATATGAAGTTCGATTATAACAATAACGATTTGTTCAAGTATAAAATTCTTCTGATATTTAAATGACTATTTATGAAGAAATATATAATAATATGTTATTTATTTTGAGAAATCATGGTTTTCATTAAAATTGTTGTATTTTCTCCGTTTAAATGTAATTCGCAATGATAAGTAAGTAGTTTTTCTTCGAACGTTTTAAAATGATTCCGAAAATTCAATTCCATATACAACACATGCACACAGAGGCTGCATGGCTTATATATGCTTATAAATATATTATGAAGGAATAATAAAGCTGAAATTGAATATTCATACTACGAAGGTCGTAAATATATTTTCATCGAAAAAAAACGCTTTTTTTTTTTTTTTTGTTGTAAAATACAGGTTTTTACGTGTAACTACGAATAACATAAAGCATATTTATGTTGTGTATCTCGTAATAATATATGCATACAAAATGATTTGTTCTCCAGCAACGGAATCGTCCCGCAATAAAAAATATATTTATTTGTTATGTCCGAAGGTCCGGTCCACTGTTAATTTTCACCCTTACCTCGCAGAAAAGTACATTATACGTTTATATGTTCTTACAGCAAAAACTATTAATGGTTAAGTACACAATGATACTTTATTATGTGCATTATTTGTTCGGTTGAAATCCAAAAATTTAGCCACTATAACGAAACGTGGGGAGTACTCGTTGTAAGTGTGTATTATAGTGGTTTTGACGAAATAAATAGAATATTTTATACTAAATTCGTATTGTGCAGTGTAATAATATACGACCTACTGACGACGCACATTTCACACGATGACGAAATAGTTGCGTTTTTTCATAATATATTAATATTATAGTTATACTTGAGTATTCATTACAAAGTTCTTGAAACGAATCCGCTAGTATAAAAATTGTTTGTTTGAAAAATCTATTTATTATTTTAACGAAGGCTGAAAGCGCTTCGTATTTTTTTGTTTTTTATTTTGTTTGTTTTGCACACGTACGACGATGGTCTATTATTTAACCACCAAGTTTACTGAAGAAATTCATTGAAAAGTATGACTACGTTTTTATTCGATTTAATTAACAAGAATCCTTGAGCCAAACCCTTTTCAAATGGTATCATGCGTTTTTTTCACTTTTTACAGCACACACAAAGATGAATGAAAAAGGAATATTTTACGACTTACGAAATAATTCGTTGCATTTATATGGTATATAATACCAAAACCAACGGATGATGTGCTTTGTAACATTTTTCATAATGTAAATAAAACAGTCTTTTATATTGCACAACCGATGAATGTGATGATGCTGATAAAATAAAAACTACTAATTTTATTTTATGTGCCAATTCGGATGGTGATGGACGAGTGGCTTCTGTTCGAAATTAAATATACATGAAGTATTCTTATCGAATTCAATACATGGATTCATATTTCCCGAAATAGTTGTAGTAGAACCGTAGTGATAATCAAAAAGCGCATATTTGATGGTTTGATTTTACGGATAGTATATTATTTTTAGCGTACAATTGAATCAAACAGAAAAATAAATGATATCATGATATCATTAAAAAATCAAGAAGGAAGCCTCCAGAAAAATTTACTATTTATATTTCATGGTATAAAATAATGAAAAGGAAAAAAACAATAATCACACGAAGAGTAGCCACCGAAACCACTCGATTTCGTTTCTTTTGACCGTCAATTATAATAAAGCGTTGTTGTTTTTACTATTATTTTTTTTTTTTTTTTTATCAGAAGTTTTATACACGTATTACATCGTGTTTGTATTATTTTAATCTTATTACATTGTTATGAGTATGTTTCGTAATACAACTTTTCTAATTATTCATAGATTCATAATCGTACTCGTTGTCTTTCGACTGTACAGATATAGTATATTATACATTAATATGAATAAATAAATACGTGAAACGACTTTAAAACCATTTTAATAAAACCACTCCTATTTAATATGCATATTGTAGTGAAACTTAGTTTAACTCGAATGTATACGACGTAGAATTATTATAGTACGGCGAGTAATAAATTCCACACGACCTGTGTTGAATATACATATATATGATGTTCGCAGATGAAACAATAGCGAATCCGACGATTTGTCATCTCTAAAATATTATTATATTATCTTATCAAAACCGTCCGTGGACGAATTATTATGAAGATGAGAATAATGATACGATATAATAATTATAGCAATAATATAGTGGTATTTGAACATAAATTGCCCATTTTGTTCTTATATGATGAAATGGTGAACAATTTCGAGTAAAATAGCGTTGCGTTTCAAAACGGCATATTAGAATATTTTTTATTTTTTTTTATATTCTTCAGTTTTTCCGAGTTGAACAAACGTGTTAAATTATATATTACTATGTATAGTTTCATTGTATTATATATTTTTTATTCAGTACATTCAAAATAAATATGGTTTTGCAGCAGAATAACTTTTCTATAGTATAGCTACTGGACATATTTCGAGACGACAGAAATTCATCAGTTGGTCACGTTGAAGTTGTAATAAAAAGAAACATCCTATATTCGAATGAAATTAATTACATAATTTTAAAATTGATAAACAAGTTATGATTACGATATGATCATCGGTGCGAAAACACTATCGATAGGTATATAATTATATAGAATTGCGTCTTCGATATATGTCTAGAGCAGCTGGTCGCTATAATGCAAAGCTTTAATAGACGACACTTCCACCTCTCGATGTCTCTTTAAAATTCAGAAGATTAAATTTGTACAAAATTGTTCACTTCCTGAACACTCAAAACACATCCGACCGGATTATGATTTTCAATGCGTAACGGTTGAATAGATAACTCTTTGAATTATGTAAAATATATTTTATAACATGCGCTAGAATGCTGTGGGTGCCGGACCAACACCAATATATTTCTGTAGAACGGTTGCGTCCTTGTCGAATGCCATGCCCAAACGATTTTGAAACGGAGGAAGTTCGTTGGTGCCGAGAGTTTGAATAATAAATCAATTAAAACGTATTACAGATAGGTATAAAAAAAAAAAAAAAAAAAAAAAAATTAATCCACGTGGCTCCCGTGACAACGAATCGTTACTACTGCTGCTAATGTGACGGACGCTGTCACGTAATAACTGACGAATCGGACCTTGGCGATTCGACGTTATTTATCTTTCTTACCGATGTAATACGGGTCAAGCGAGCATTAAATATTATATTTTATACTGTGCACGTTGACTGACGGTTATCGAATCCCAATGACCTATGGACATCAAACACCAAAACCGTTTTACTTTAAAAACATTATACGTAATAGCATAGCATTCATTATCGATATCGTGGTCTTCGCCATAGTCGCATAAACGAAACGTTGGTAACATATTTTCTCCCTTCGTTTGTTCACGGATAGCATAATATTATTGTTACCATCGCATCGACATTGACCTCTGTATAGTATTAACGCCTTCGCGCGCGAGCTTAACATTGAATGTGTAATAATAATTGTACGTTATGACGTTAATTTCCGTGCAAACGAAACTCAACGAACGCCGTGTTGCGTGATCGAGGATAGATGATTTTCACGGTGAATACTCGAACATCGCGTCGATCAAGCGTGTACAATTGTCCGCCCGCACATACAACCTAGTCGATTTTCGATGGTGCTCGTACACGACGGATCGCACTGTTTTAAGATGTCGAGTCGACCGCGGAGGAAGGAACTTTTGGTACTTTTACTGGTTACGGAGACGGTTGACTCTCGTCCGGATACACCCGCCCCGATAGCATTTTATGTTGTACGCGAGACTTATCTATCTGTGGACGAGCACGTTTCGCGGACGAGACTGTGGGAAAACTTATATTGCCGTCGCGACGACGACGGCAGTTGACCGTTTTTATTTTTATCGTCGCCCGCGAAACGCGGACTTTTAGTTTGCCGCGAGAGGACGTCAATGTTTAATAGATGACTGCACCGCCGGTAACGGTTTCAACGACGACGACGGCGCCACCGCGGGGTAGGGGGGGGGAGAGTGTGGCGTGAGAGTGCGGCAGCGAGATGAAGTGCGTAGCGACATTAGCGTTTCGAAATCGCGTCGAACCCGAGGTGGAACGGGCGTGAGGGCGACGGCGAAATGAAATCGTCGACGAAGTCTTAGCCCACATCTGGCGCCCGCAATATTAACTCCTCCGGGCGCACATTCGTTTCTTAAAAACTTTTACGATCGCGCGGTGTGGCGCGGCCTTTTCGCAATAGACGGCCGTCTTCTCGCCGAGGGTTGCACGTCGGCGGAACGGGGGAATCGGTGGTTTCGCATAAACGAAATGTGAAAGGGTAGGCGGTGATGGTGGAACGCGCGATAAATCGACCGTCGACCGGCGTATTCAGTTAACCAGAGTTCTTTAATAAACTCGCATCTTCCCGTTTACTATATATACATTGTACTACTATGTTTATCTGACGATGGAGGGCCGCAGTTTTTAAAAAGTTTCGAGAAATATTTTCACAAGACACCGAGATAATATATATATATATATATATGTATACATATGCACAAGTCGTATTCCGAAATGTCCGCCGGCAATTATACTACGAGAAAAACTTTCCCGATCTTATCGCGATACCGAACGGAAAACACTATCGATATCCGGAAATAATAGATGTTCAGTAGATTCTTGCTGTTTTGTTTAACACCGGTTTATCGATTTATAAATCGTTATCACCTTGAAACTCTGTTTTAGCCGGTACGCTCAAATAGTTAAATGTTTTATTAAACTCCATATAATATTTTGAATTGTTCATGTTCTGCAGTCCTCTTTTGAGCATTCCGCGTCTTAAGTATAACATTGGCGAGAAAAATTGTAAACTTAAAAAAAACCTGCACTGAATGTAGGATGAAAGAACAAAGAGTGGTGTTCGACTGAAAATCGTCACGCACTGTCATCGTAGCGTGTCACCACTGCAATAGTGGGAGGTGCTCTTTTTGTGCACGCATTTAAGGCCAATTTAAATAAATCGACGGGAAGTTAATAAAATAAAGTTTGTTTTATTTGAACTCGACGTAGGTACTTATAGCGATAGTCTCATGCAAACAGTGAAGACAAACACATAGCCGGGCGATGGCGAACAGTAATGGTATAATATATAATATGTGCGCGTGCATATTATACGCTTTCCGAACAACTTCAATGATTTCTTTGAAAATAGCGTATGCACCGCGGTTTTTCTATGCAACAGACTGCTTTTATTAATATTGGGTTTTCCGACTCAAAAATACAAAATTGTGAAACTTTGAACCAAATTGCGAAGGTGTGCGTGTCAAAGGGCTTTCGTGACGGACGTAGTTACTACCATTTAAAATGTCCGTTTACTGGAAAAACAGGAGACGGATTTTATATACTGACCCTATACCTGCCTTGAAAGCAATTCTGATCCTAATTTAAATCCATTACATTTTACATAGTCTTCATTTACGTTCTGTATAGTTCCTTTGATGAGATCGTACATCATAAAATTTGACGGAGATGTTCGACAAACATAAAATGTTAATCAATACGCAGCGGTCGCTGAGCTAAAAACAATACGTCGAGAGACGTACAGATTTTACAATTTAAAAAACTTATTATATTTATTGTAAAAAGTATACTTTATTGAGTTCACATTTTACAATGATTTTAAATTTACAGAACAAATGTGATATATATATATATATATATTTAATTCTTATTGATACGTATATATTTTCATGCTTAAACTTTGTCCTCCATCCCTTTTTCCAGATATTCGATTTTTAACCGTGCACTCAGATTTGGCTACAATGCACCAAGTGCGTTTCTTAAAAATGTATATAATGGTTAGGAATAAGGATCAATGACGCATAGCTCACGTTTCGTTCAACAGTTCACGCTCGTATATACGTTTATTTATGCGGTTTCGATCTCCAGACAATTTCGATTTGCGGTTGTGCAAAACGTCGTGGAATTAAAAATAGGAAATTTAAAAATAACCTTCCAACGATTTAAAAAAAACCTATACTTGAACGTTGGTTTACTATATGGCTACGATCGACCTACAATGATATTTATAGACGCTATCATTGCATATGTATATTAACGCTAAGAATGGGGCGGATGTGGTCGAAGAGAAAAAACCATGCAAATAATGCATGCATATGATACTTCCCAATAGTATATTTCAAGTACTTTTTAAACACTTATTTCCGTATTTATCGCCGTATTTTGAAAAGGTTTCCATGCGTTTCCAAAGTTTTAATAACATGCTAGTTAAAAAATCTTTTTCCCCATTATTTTTACGAGTAACATATACGTTTCATCCGGTGATGAAAAAAATAATATCAGTAATTACATTCGATTTTAATTTACATATACCAATATCTTATTTTCATTATAGTACATTTTAAAAATGTCTAAATTTCGTTTTTTAAATATTTTTACTAGTTAATGTATTTTGAACATCATACGTTAGACATTATGTTGTATTGTTTTGAATATTATTTCCTCTCTTGCAATTCATACCATTCGTTCGGTTACTTTTATCCCGATATGGTTTTCGTAAGGAACACATTATTGATAATTTTGTATAATATATTATGGTTACCGAGAATTGGCAAGCAGCGGCAATGATAATCAGTTTTCGTCAAAAGTCGCAGAAACGAAGACAGCGCTGCGCGTATCCGCATAATAATTTAGTCGTAACTATAGAATATACTACATGATCCGATGTACAAACGGTTTGTCTTGACAAGGATTAACCATAATACAGTAATAGTAATAGTATCATCTTATACTATCGTAAACATTGGGCAACTCAAACGCGTAATTTCGATGGAATTTTTGGAAACTGATAACGTGTAATTTTGTTATTATATTATGTTGGACGTTAATTCCTCAACGCATTTGAAATCTTTAACTTACATAAAATACGTATGGTATATTATTAAACGACGTGCACACGTAGAGCGGAAAACAGTACTGCAGAAGATCTCTCGAGTTATCTCGCCAAACGGAGAAACGCTAAACACGCGCGGCTGAACGTTCGGAATATTTTAATATCCCTCCCTTCCCTCACAACCAGGTACTTTTCGACTCTCCGAGCAGATTACTTCGGCGGCGGCATTGCTCGAATCGTTCGGGTTATCGTGCATGAATAAGAAAATGTAGTGCGTACTGGCGGAAATTTCTCGATCGTGTTCCCGTAAAAACTTAATTATTACCCAAATACCAAAAGCTGACGACGTTTGGAACGCTTATATACCCCGGATTCACGCAATGGTGAACTTAATTTTTCTCCATATTCCGGGGTATGTACATGTCATTGAATAGTTGCGTAAAATATGCATATTTTATTTGTTCACGAGTGTACCGTAACGTTATAGTAAGTATGTTTTTATAACATTTAATAGTTAGTAACATTTTATTTTGCACAATTTTGTATATTCACGCATAATAGTATGCATAATTTACGTACGTTTATCCCGTCCCTCATCGTTATATTCTTCTTGTCTGTTTACTTAAATATAAATAGGACAACTTGGTAATTTAAAATTGTGTGAATGATATATGCACTACGAGAGAGATTCCCATAGATTTCAAGGAGAGCATTATAACTAAAAAAGTAACTGTTGATAAATGTAATGAATTCAGATCAATAGGACACACGCAGCCAAAATCTTAATAAAAATAATATGCATCCTAATCGAGAACATAGTAGAAAAAGAGTTAAGCGATGAGCAATTTGGGTTCAGAAGGAACAAAGGCGCGAGAGAGGCAATCTTAAGCTTAAGAATGTTGATAGAAAAAAAAATATAATTTAATAAAGACACATTTATAGCGAATTTATTCCATATGCAGGAAGAATGTCGAGGCCAGTAGGACGAAATACGTACATTGTCACAATCACAATATTATATCGCATCCTTTTTTCGCCGTGATTATCTAGCTAGTTATTGACAATTTTCGTAAATAATTTTTCTTACCACTTGTAAACGAAAATAATTTGAACTACTTCCCTCACCGTTATACGTATACTTACACGTATACTTACTTACACGTTGATCACGTTTGCCTGTCGCCAAAAGTCTTGATCGAACCGATAAATCGGTTCTGGGGTGGTGTTATCAACGCCACATTTTGGTACGTAAACGATATAATATTACCTTTCATTATTATTAACCGTTTGCGCACGATTTGTGAGTACGAATAAATAATATCCTATTTCGATGATGACTTCGTCGTATTGAATCCTTATGATTGTCTCGCGATCTAAATAATCACGATCAAGGGAATTTTTGTTTACGACTTTAAACGTTCGAACCGCCCCATCCACCATCCAACGTCCCGTGGGAAATTATTGACGCGTCCGTCATACGGTGCGTGACGTGTATCATAATTATATAATAATATTATACTGTACACTGTACAGTATATAGTAATATTTGTATAATATACGGTGCATCGATGGAAACATCATGTCATCGACGAGACATTATTACTCTTCTCGAATTCATCAACGTGTCCCGAAATATTGTTTTTTTAGTTGGTGAATGCTAATCTAGTAGTAAAATATCTATTGACTTTTCTGAGTAATTTCATATACTTTTTATTTAAGTCCCATTTTTGTACGTATCAACCATACATCATGTGCGTTTCTGTATTGTGATTCGCGTTTCATAGTTTCCACTCGTATTCTTGGCAATTTTGATGAAAACAAACATTTGAAAAAACTAATTTTCAACATTTTTCAAGTGTGAACTCGAACATACATTTTTAATCTTTGCTCAACATATTTTTTTTCTACAACACGCATACAGTTGTGGATCTGAAGCTTGTTTAAGGGAATAAGAGAAAATAGGAATAATATTAATACTATTATATTATACTAGTATTTATTATCATAAAACATGGTACCTTTAGACATACATAGTATTCGATAGTAAATGTTTATAAATATCCATTATGTACATCTTTATGACAATATACCTATATCATTAATAGTAAATACAATTGGGATAAAAAAATCCCGAGGGGAGGGAAATCGCTACGTTATTCCTTCTCAACATAAATTTACTTCTGTATGCATATGTTATGAGTAGTAATGTCACCATTAATTATTAATAATCTCAATTCGTTGTTCATCTAAATTAAAATCAATAAGGTAACTTCAACCGACACGAATCTTGTATCTTAATATCGATGATTTATCATTATCCGATCTCAAATCTACTTCCCCTCGTCACGGTAACACATGGTAGACGGATAATAACATGTACACTGAACTTCATATATAAAATAAAATACATTTCACATGCCAACCACGTGGCACAAAATACATTTTTGCATTCATTTATGCGCATAGATCCGGTCCGGAGGTTCGATAACGACTACTCAAACGAAGTTGGAGAGAGTTCTGTCGAGATGTCATTTAGCGAATGAGAAGGTATAAAAATATAATACAACCCTTACTGTAATATATCTGCGAAAACGTTGAATTTGATTTCGGAATATGATATGTATATTTTATAAGCTCTAACACAACTGCAGCGGCGTCCGATGTTTTTCGCACAATCGCTGATGGAAATGCGTACCATTTCATTTTTTCATAAACCTTTTCCTCACCCAACCTACCATCAACTCATACAAAAATATATGACCCTGTCCACGCGAAACAAGTAGTAATGATACAAAACCTTTTAAACAGTATACTTTATTACGCACAATCTTGTACAGAAATGTTTGGCATGGTAATAATATTGACTCCAGTAATAATATTTCGTCGCCTCGTCGTTGTCGTTATATCATTATTTATTATTTACTATGCGGAAAGGTGTTTTCTCGAGAGCCCTCGGGAATGGTCGTCGTCCGATTCCGTTGACCGTACGACCGTATATAGAATATATAAGAAACAATAATAAATCAGAAGAAAGAAGAAAATAGGTTTCTTGCACCGTGCTAAAAAAAAAAAAACGACCGGAAGGCCACCCGGCGGCAATGGGTATAAAACGTACACTCGAATGATAATATACACTTTTGTAACATAATATACGGGGCCGAAAAGAAAAAAAAAATGAATAATAGGTGTCCGCTTAAATCCATCTGTTACGTTTGTCCTGTCGCGTCCTGTTGTTATCCACAGTACCTATTTGTCCTTGTCTCGAGTGCAGCAGTTCCTTGAGAAATGCACGTGTATTTGTTATTTATTTTCCTTATTTGTTTTTTATTTTTTTTGTTCGTGTGGTTATTTAACAGTCGTAGTTTGTATTTAATGATATTATGATATATTAATTATAATAATATATACTGTATCTTAGCGGTAATTGGTACTGCATGCCATTATACATTAGGTGAGCACTGCGGATTTATCATTTTCATATGACGGAAAGTCGATTTTTTTTCATTTTAATTATTTAATGCAATGGACTAAAATCTTCGGTGATAACTATAAAAATAACTTTTATAATAATAATAATTTTCATTATACAATCGGATTGCATTGTGTCGACGAGCGGTAATTCAACGTTGTTGACTAAATATCGTCCTAGTTTTTATGAATAACACTTCATTGAAAGCTGTCATGAATTGAAAACCCCCGAGTCAGATTCTGTGAGAACGTTTATCTTGTAATTTTTGCTAATTTCTCCCCGTCGATTTTTCCAATTATAAGCAATACCGCTGAAAATTAATTTCCTAAGAGATAACTTTGGACACGGTATCTAACACGGTGCTCAAGTCGCGAATGGTTAAGGATCATTTTTTGTATTAAAAAGAAAATAGTAAAAGGCAATAAATAATAGTAAGTTATAAGCTCACATATGAGCAATTGAATAAAATATCAAGGTTCGACAACTTATTAATTTTTCGACTTTCACACGTTTTATTTTTCTTTCCACCGTCCAAATACAACCTTAATCTTTTGAAAAGTATAATCGAAGTTGAAATTTTAATCAAAATATGATTTCGTAACATTAAGTATTAACAAAAATGATTAACATATTTTTTTTCCATTCCTTTACGTGGTACTCACCTTTCTCGTATAAATATCTGAAGAATCTTCATGCCTTCAAGGCCTCGGTGCATTGCTCCCTTTACACTATCAAATGTCAATCTAGTGTCAGTTCGATCACGATCACGACACCATTAATCGTGTGATAATAATAATTTAGCAATATATTATTAGTGATATATTATTATATACGTAATGCTTTGTTCATGCGTCGATTTGATTTAAATATATACAATATATTACACGATTGCACGTCATGTAACACAGTATAGATGCTCGTTTGCGGTGTCATTACGTACACGATGGTTTATTTTCAGTCTCTATATAGTTAATTTTTTTTTTCTTATTTTCCTTCGCTCCTGCAGATATAGGCACTTGTCGTATAAATATGTGTGTACGCGTTCTGCCCATATAAACAGGACGGCTAATGCGGCTGTCTAACAACCGTAAAATCGACTGCTGGCCAATTGTTGGTCCAAAAGTGTTTTTTCCCCCTTTATTTTCTTTTATATACATACAATACAATTTGTTTGATACACACGTATATATATTCACACACACGCGCGCACATCGTTTTTCTTTATTCGTTTTCCCTCTTTCTCTATCTCTCTCTCTCTGCTCCCTTATTATCTTCGTCTCTATTTCTCTCAATCACCCCCACTCGCCTACGACAAATTCGATCTATATTATTGTGTGACCTTTTTTCCCTTCTTCTTCCCCCGGTCTCTCATCGTAGCTACACGCACCATCACCGGAATACGAAAACGTCCACCTTCACGCGTTCGTGTGTGCGCCGAAGTCGAGTAAAGTGCGTGCACATCAGTGCTGGCACGCGTGTGTGTTCAATTCTTTTTACAAGGAGTCGTATATATACTGTATGTATACGTACGTACCAATTTGGTTTTCACAAACTCCGCGATAAAGCAATCGTCTGTACACACAAACACACACACACACATATCCTGCGTGCTTAATGATCCGAAATCCGATTTCGTCCTCTCGCCATGGGTTAATATACATAGACGTATATATATATATATATATATATATATATATTATATAGTGATGGTAAGCTTATATAGGATAACGACGACAACAAGGGAGAGGAAGAAGAGTCGGAGCAGGAGTAAGAGTAGGAGGACCAGGCGAGGTTTATGGTCGGGATTTTGTCGACGCTCATATAAACCATATACGTGTACACTGCACTGGGCACGCGTCTCATACGTGGCTGAAATTGAACGTCTAAGCCCGTCTTGCTGTGGACTCGAAGCGAACGCGATTCGACTTAGCCCACCCACCGCGCATGCTTGTCCCGTTGATTGAACGTGCGGGGATTCTAAGACAAACCCGCGGAACTGTTTAATTAAAATTCTGGACCCCAACAGCCGTATAGCGCATCTACTGTTGTACAGTTGTACTGGCACCTGACAAATACTTTATAATATATTACACCAGTCTAGCACAACAAAACACTTATATATTTACACGTACGTGTACGTTGAATATTTGTATTCGAGTCGGAAAGAATTAATAGTAATACTATAATTTAATAAAAAATTAATATCCAACGAGGGCTGTTCGCAGATACGTAAAAATACGCTAACGATCGATTTTCATTTTCGGGATGAACGGAGTTGGAAGAGGATTTCTGTCCATGAGCGTGCATAAAACATTTTCATCGGGGGGTGTATTATGCTCAAACTGCAATATGTATATTTTTTTATCAGTAAATTATTAATGAGCAACTAGAAAAAAAAATAAAAATAAATCTTCTTCGACCGTAAAAAGTGTTTTAATTTTTTAATTTATTCTATATAGTATATATCGAATTTAATATTCAGTGGTGTCAGTTATGTAGTTTTTCATTATTCTTTATATCTTTTTAAATATTATTATTGTGATATAATATTAAACTTGACCGAAATCATTGAGGGTTGTAACTGCACACATTTCTTTGTCTATTTCTATGTCCCTAATGTTATCATATTATTGATCGATATTGCATCGACGCGCTTGTGTATGACCTGATTTTTTTGCTTTCGTTGCTAGATGTGCATATAAAGTGACTAATATTTATAATTGTCGTCGAGAAGTTGGCAAACAACAGATTATCACGTTACTATCATGCAAACCTTGGGCGATTGTATAATCGTAATTTCTCGTAGCGTGCGAATCACTCATCCTTCGAGTGCGTTCACATTATTAATTCTGGTGGGCGATCATTGTTTTCGGTCTCATTTGAAACGAATCCATCACACATCCTTGTAATGAATAATTGCAAAAAATTAAGAAACACAAATGTCCGTGCCCTGTTTCGATTTCCCGCGGTACAATACACGCACAAACGTTTTCGTGTTCTTCAATTGCATGCAATCGATAGTTATCTATTCCATGTGGGCGATTGCAATTCTAATCGATTGATTTGGATTTCTGATACCAAATTTTGTTTTCTAGTAGTCCTGACATAGACACCGGTATGGAAGAAGGATATTTCCATTGCCGCTTCTCCCTCGAACGATCACTAGGTGATATTTCTCGTTTATGCAAAGATATCCGTAAGTACGTGATTCGCATTCTACAACACATTTATTGCGTACTTAATTCGTCTACGTTACCGAACGAGAAAAATTGTATTACGTTGCGAGCGCATCGGCAGGTATATTATCATCGTGTGTAGGGGTATGTTACCCGTTATGTTTTATTTCTTACGATCACACTCGCGGGTTCGCAGTGAACTTATACTTTCGGAGTACAAATGTGTAACTCTTCCGCCATCGATGTATTCAGTGTTCTTATCGACACCGTCAATCGGTTGTGGTGGTGCGATGAGGCAAAAGGTGGATGTGCGTACAGAACGAGATGCGAGTGAATAAGTGAATGCGCGCTAGTTATAGTGCCGTAGGGAATTCGATGGAGGCGAGTTGTATCCGAGTTTACGGACGCCGTAAAAACAAAACGTAATACACTTATTTGATTGAGCGCTTTTTCCTTCTTTCTATTTATCACTCACCCTCCTAATCTCTATCTTTACGTGTATCTATCTCTCTATTTGAGCTGTGAAATGTGTATAGCATGCGCTGTAACGTTACGTTCATATATTGCACGTATTATCATATTTACAAGGTTCACAAACGAGTACTGGTGACTAAAATATCCTGCGTCTAAATATCCTACCCCGGCGTTGCAGTGATCAGTGTTACGACTCGTTCATCGGTACATTTTGTTCTATACTCGATAAACAAATCTTGTTAATCCGAATGATAAACAAAAGTTGTTTGAACTGAAATGGAATCGTTTTTATGGAATTTTCCTTTTTTTTTACATATTTAAAAATTAGAAACGAACATTTTTTTTTAATCCTCTATCAGCGATATTCAACGCCCAGATTTATATACAAATTCTTATTATTCTACAATTTACTTAGAATATTTTTGATCATATATTTCGACGTTTCGTAATATGTAGATTCTATAGTTAAATTTTTATTTTTTTTTTTTTCATGTTTTTGTATATTTTTGGACAGTTTGCATAAATGTTGCATATTCTACAATTATAATAATAATAATAACCATTGTAGTTCTATCTTACAAAATATGTTTAAAGTACCTTTATAATTAAATATCTTCAACAAAATGTATCTCTTTATATATTTGTATATTTCGCTAGACCTAAAATTGCAAATGTTTATTTCGTAAAAAAATTGTAGATATTCTACTTCGAAAAATATCTACAGTATAATAAAGAGTTAGGTAATAAAATTTAAAGAAGACGAAAGTTGTCAGTTAAAGATTTATCTAGTTTTAAATAAGCATCAATTGTATCTTGAAACGTGGAAAGAAGTTTTTTCCAAATACGAATGTATGCTATGAGATAATCATAGGAGTTTTTAATTCGAAAAATAGAAAGCGATTTTTATTACCTCATGCTTATAATTTAATATGAATAGTATTGTACCCTTAAACACATATGTTTTTTTGCAAATTTATGATATAAATCTGCTTATTTTATAATTTTTTATTGTATATAAATCTGGACTTCAATAAAAGTTTACTTGAAACATGCGGTAAATGTTTAAAACTCAAGTGGTAAAGAAACTGATTATTTTATAAAGATATTGCAGTTTTATTAATTATTTATAAACATAATCGCTAAGCGGCAGTGGTAATAATGATTTAAAAATACGTACTATAATAGAGCTGAAACAAAACAACTATAAACATTTTATAAAATAGGAAAATATTATTTTGATAATTGTTTTCACTACAATAACACTTCGGTAATAGTAACTAAACCATGCTTGTACATTATTATTTTATTTGTAAGTAAACATGTAAATATTATGACAATGTAAAATGAACGAATTTGTTATATCTGTTGCAGGTATGTATTTCGTGTATTTCGACCGGTGCTCAAAACTCATGACTTGCACGAAAGCGATGTCCTCCAGTTCTTATTGGAAACACGAAGAAAGATACAATCCCGTAGTGGTTTTCTCTACTAACTTGAAAGTCCAGTGAGAAAAAAGAAACTTAAATTCTTCGGGAGACGGGTAAATAGGTAGATATTTTCCAAATCAATATTACCCGAAACACATATGAATCGATGATTGCAGAAACGTCACCGGTCACATATTTTATGAAATTGAGATATTAGTTAAAACGTAAACTAATCGTGTGTTTTTATACTTAACACATAAAAATATTTAACTATACTCTGTTTCAAAAGAAAACAAACCGCTCTCACGACCGATTTTCGTTCGGCGGTGCCCTCCCCCACCAAATATCTAGATGTAAACGAGTATTCGTTTTCGTAAAATTTTTTGAATCAAGTTCAAGTACTTAACTTGACAAATAAAATGTTTGTACTCGTAAATATTTACGTTTATTATACATATATATTTTAATTATAATTTTGTCCGACGTGGTTTACATTATTACCGGTAGTGTGAGTACTATACTGCTAGTATAAGCAATTAAAATATTAGGAACATCACGTGCGTTTTCCCCAGGGTTAGCCATCGAAAACGAAATTAATCGGAAGCCTGTATATTATTTTAATGTCCGGGTGATGTAGCATAACATTATATACATACACATAATGACGTGTCATTATCACGTGCACCCGTTCAACCGGGCCGAAGGTAATATTATTATTATTATTATTATGAAATACAAGCGTATAATTACGGTAAGAAAAAAAACCCCAGACGAAATTATGTGGTCATAATAGGTATCCTGGAAATTATATACCTAATAGGTATAGGTTAGTGTATTCAAGTCAGGCGGCATGCTGGTATTTTATAATTTTTTTCAATTCAAGATTACGTACTAGTTGATACGCACTTTTAATATTAAGTTAGAAATTGATTCATGTAATCCCCAGTGGGTAAAATACGTTTGGACTGTTCGAGAATGGTTTAAAAACAACAGTAACTCGAGTTGTAATAAAAGCTACTGGACACGTGGTTACTGGTTACTGGGCACAGTCGAAACCGCATAAAATATATGCTTCTGAGAGTGCAGGCAGCACCGTGAAATTGAACACACTAAAGACATCCATGTTAAATACGTTTGCAACTTTGCGTGGAACAATTGTGAAGCGATCCGCTGTGGTCAAGATAATAGATGTGAACGGTATGGGGCATAGGCGTCATTAAGGGTATCGAGGGATATCTTTGCTACCCCAGAAATGTTTGTGGTGTAGCAAGGGTATCTTTTTGTTACCCCAAAAAAAGTCATAGATTTTAAAAATGTTTATTATTCTAGTCTGTGCATAGACTTTATTGTTGTGATTGTATCTAAAATAATTATATTCTGTGATAATTCCAATATGGATGATTAGATAGTATATCATTTTAAACCTGTAAAAAAATTATTTTTTCACTTTCTAAAAATAAACTTTGCTACCCTAAAATGTGGACTCTCGTAATGCCCACGGTATATTTGTACCGCTAATCTAACGACCGACACCTGTACGATCCCGTTTCGGCACGTCGACGGTTATCGAGACGAATGTTTTCTCAACTCCGATCGCCGACCGAGTACCGCGGCTCGGTGTATTCATTGTGGTTCGTACGTGATGCGTACGCGAGCGATTCGTGTACAACAGCGCGTGTACATGATATGTCATTAAAAAAACATTACGAACACGCACAATTTATCACACCGATGTGTATAATACATTATAATACCTGTAACGATAACGATAATAATGTGTACGGAATGGGTGTATTATAAACGCATAATGTAGGTTAATTGTCGTGGACGTAAATAAAGATAAAATAGAAATATTCCAAAAAAAAAAAAAAAAAAATTCACTCAGTGCCTACTTATGTACGCTTATAAATACGATATGGTACACGTTGTTAATATATTGTAGCCGTGTTGTCACCGCGTTACTGTTTCTACGGTTTTCACTATCGACGCCGTCCGTCCTGCGTTCTTTCTAGACGTTTTTCTAATGACTCCTGCCAGGCGGTCAACGTACAATATCATACCGAATAATTTTTTTTTTTTTAGCGTGCCTTTTCGAAAACAGTATCGGTCCAAATATTGACTTCGGTGCGTTGAACGTCTCAAAAAATATAACTAAATAATTATTTGTAGCGTTAAAACACAATGATGTTCCTGTTGGAAAAGTTAAGCCACAGAATATTATTACTCCTAAACAATTTAAACAAGTCTATGTAATGAAAAATATAGACTTATATACGGTACGCGTACGTATCCAATAAATCATAATTTGAAGAAATGCATAGTCACAGCATTAAAAATCCCTCTGTATATCATCGTGTGACTCTTATTCTGAAGACATGAGCATATCTAAAATATACTTTTATATTACAATCGCATGTACACGTGAATGTTGTAGTAATGATTTGGCATGTGATGTTTATCGGAGGTTTTTTTTCGAGTTTTTCGGCTAGTCGGAAGAAACGAACGACTCGAGTAAATTATTTTATACACAGTGCCGAATCAGAGACCTCGCGAGTAGACGAGTAATCTTTACGATTTCACTAATTTCTCTCTTTAACGTTAATAAATTGAATTTCATAATTTTTGACTGTACAAATGCATTTTAACGAACACATTTGTAGTTTCTACTGACCGTTCGTCTCTTGTGCGTGTAAAAATATCAAATATTTGTTTGTATTTTTTTTTTTTTTTTAAATTCACAATACTCATAATTTTTTATTGTACTTGAATTATTTAAATAGCTTCAAAATATCTCTGCAGGAGGATAACGGGCATGACTTTTATTGTTATATTTTTATACAATATCTTGCTACCCGTACGTGGTGTTTTTTGTTTTACACGTATTCGATTTTTATCCGTACCCTAATAATATTATAATAATTGACTATTGCTTTTCACATTATTCTATAATGATGCAATCAAGCAAGTTTACATTTTTATCGAACAATATACCCGTAACACAAACAAAACAATATATAACCGCTATATTGTTGTATAAAAATAGCGTTGTACTAAAGTAATACGTCACGATGTTTTCATTAGGGTATACTTTCGTTTGCGCCGACTGGTTTTTACAACTTGTTTAATGGAAAAGTATGATTATATTTCTAATAAAAATACAATAAATTATTATATATACTACATATAATAGGCATACCTATATATGATTGTATTATAATGACATCGTTCGCGGAAGTGCAACGTACCACTTCAAACAATAATATTATACTTTTTATACTGTTTTCGTTGATTTTTTTTTTTTAATTTCCAGTTAAAATCTCCGTTATGAAACACCGCATGAACTTATTAGTTATTTACATATGCACCGAAATAACTGTAATAAATATATTACATAGAGGCTGAGCTGTGAACATATCAAGTATAATAATTGAGCAGGTTTTAACGCGCGACTACCTGAAACGTAGTTACGGTCGTAAAACGCATTCGTAATATATACCGTAATAATATGTAAATAACGTACAGAACAAAATCTGAGTAAGACCGTGCACGCTCGAGCTCATTTGTATTCGCCAGCGAAAGGATATATAAATTTTTGATTCCGCGGCCGGTATTTAATATTATTTTATTTTAATATCATGCTACTTTATGTTCAGCGAATATCCCACAAAAGTGTCGCCGAAAAGTTTCGCCACTGTTTGCGCAAATTCAAAGACGAAATACGTCTCGGAAAACACATGGTGCGTGCACTATATACATTGTATTGGTGCCGTTATATATAAACCACAAAAGTTTAAAATTGTTTTTTCAACGGTCTCGCCGAGCACCGTCTACATAGCGTTTTAATATGAATTCATGAAACTGTACTGTTACAGACGCTCAGTTCGAATTGATAACCACGATATATTGTTGCGCATTATCGATGTCGCCAAGTGCTCTCGCCAAAAGTTATCAAGTCGAATCCATCGGAATTATATTAATCATTTTCATGTTCGGTTATTTAACTTAACATCGTTGATTATAAACACTAATGTTTATAATGGATGATAACATAACACGAGTGCCTACTATACACAGATGTGCTCCCATAGGTTATACTACATATACACATATTCGCTGTGTACTCTTAACATTATTTTAAAAATTCACACGGGTACACCAAGTATACTCTCAAGTCTCAGGCACTCCGCGGAGAAATATTAAATGTAATTAAATGTAAATAGTCTTACAGGTTTTAATTTAGGCATTATTTTGTAATATACGTTCAGTTTTTTCTCGGACGATTAGTGTATTATTATGAAGTAATTATTGACTATATTCCGTGTATTTACGATAGCAACAATTCATTTAAATAATTTTAATTTCTGTAAAAAATAAGAATGTACGTATTTCAATAATAATAACCATTTTTTCGCGGAGATCCGGTGAAACCGTTTACGCTGTTGTTGACGGCTTTGTCCGTCGAGATACAGTTTTTAGCGTTCATCGACGGAGTATGAGAAGACGTTACGACCGATCGAAAAAGCAGCGATCTTCCCAGTCGAAATCGGTTTCGTACGACTTCAATATTTTAATATGCTTGTGGACCCTGTTCTTACGATCTGTACGAGCCGCGTTCGCCGTGCAGTGGTCGGCGGTCTTCCACAACACGAGTGAAAAAAAAAAATTACATATTAGCATATATGTCCGCGCCTGCACGTATCCACGTTTTACTGGTTTTTTCTTTGTTATTATTTTTTTTCTCTTCTCTCGAAATGACATATACCACGCGTGTGACCTAACCGGTTTCATGGTATCACGTATATTTAAACCGCGCAGGGTCACGACGTGGGCATATTGTTATAATACACGTACGTTGTGTACTCGTGTAAACTGCGAGCGCGGGAATGCAATTGCGTCGGAGGAGGAAGATACGAGGAGGAGAAGATTTTCGCGAAATATTTATTCCTACCCACTCATTTCGCTATCCCGTGCCAGACCGTCGGTGCTGAGAGTTAATTTTCGTATATATTTCATCTCGAACACCTACGAAAAAATTCCGTGTTCTTAACGTTTATCCGAAATCAAAAATTGCCGTTGATAGGACGATTTACTTACGGAAAGAAATGTAATGGATAAACACTGTTATCTTTAATATGTGATAATAATAACACAATGTTATGGATCGAAAATCAAGAACAACCATTACAAATCGTATCACTCCTTTTTTTTTTGAGGATTTTATTTTTGTGTTAACCTAAAATGATTGAAACCAAAAAAAAAAAAAAAAATTATAAAATTATAATTCTAAACTAATTAATTTATATCTATTTTAATCATTTGATTTGAACAAACAATCCTATAATTTCACATGAAATAATTTAAATATCTTAATCCAATTTGTTTTCAAGTCAGCCATTATTTTTTATGCAGGAACATATAAATTTTCTTAATAATCTTAGCACCACATGATGATCTCCGTGCCGAGAGTATAATATTAAAGAATAAATCGGCTTTAATGGATTTAAATTGACGTTCATATGAAACAAAGAATAAACACTCTTCTCTCGATCGACAAACTATTTCCGCACCAACACTGTTGCTGCGCGCTTGCAATCGAAACGACAATGCGACGTAATTTCCGGTCGGCTCGATGACGACGATGTTATATCAATAATTTGTTTCATCCCTATGCGATATGAATATTATAATACTCTCGGTGAGCGCATTATTTCGTTTGTTTTGTTGCTTTTATTTTCCACCTAAATAGGTCGACTTTCGTACGCTTGCCAATATCTTTCCGTCTCTTCGCACGTCATCCGTAGACAAGAATCGTATTATATGCGTTTTGCCCATAATATAATCACTGGTAACAAAGAAAATTTTAAAAACCTTGCATGGAATTGGTGCAAAAAATTGTATAAATTATTAATCGGAAATGCAAATGTATAGCCACTAGGTGTCTCTAATGTGAGATTTCTCTCTATATCATCATTAGTTTTTAGTCACTATTTTTTTTATTTTACCATAATTTTTACTTATTGTACACATGTATAGATTGTAATATTCTAAAATAAAGTGATATATTATTTTAAAAAAAAAAAAAAAACTCGCGTGTATTCGTACAAAACAAGAACATCAATCGTAGTAGCTAAACAGTTCGATTTTAGACCGTGAAAATCAAGTGATTAATGGCTTCCGTTTATATCGCACGAGATAAAAATGTTTCACAATGGTTCAAAACCAAAACCGGAATACGAAAACTTTTTGAGTAATTATTAAAAATCATCAATACGATTTAAAAGTATTATTTAGTTTTCCCTACACGTGAGTGCGTGGATTGATTAAATGGTGCTCGACAGCCGATGTACAAAGCGAAAACTTTGTCGATGTGTCCTTTTTTCCTTGGCTTTTTTCTCGCCTGTATATACGTGTTTGTACACGTCTGAATCCCGCGGCCTGGCGCCATAACTCCGTCGATCGAACATCATTGTTTTATGTTTTGTATTGTATAATATTTTTGCTGTACGTGTTATCGTTGCATTTCTGATTTTTGTAAAACTTATCGATGCATTGTAGTTCGAAAAGTTTCAACTGACCATTCTTTCTTTCTCTCTCTCTCTCTCTCTCTCTCTCCCTCTCTCTCTCTCCCACTCTCTCTCTTACGTATATATAAATGTTCAAGTGATTAAAAGCGTTACCATCAAAAACGTAATGTTTTATTTGAAAAGTTAATAACAATATGACAAACCAATAGAAATTCGTTTGAAGAATTTCAACAATAAATTAGCAAAAAAAAAATAATATCTAACAAAATGTATGGCAAAAAATTGCTTCACCATACAAAAGAACATTTTCAAATGTACACACAACTATGCGTGTAGTCGTTTTTATCTTTTATATTATATTACATTATACTTGATTTTATTGGAAATGTACTTTTGTAATATAGTTACTTATTATTCACGTTTACGATTGTACTAATCTTTTAGCTATATCTCTTGTTTTTATGTTAAACATGCATCATATTATTAGACCAAATTTTCCATATAATCATTATTTAATCTTATTATACAAATATGAACCATTTCATTTTTGTTTTTACTTGCTTTACTTTTCTTGTTACTTGCTAATAACAGCTGACGTGTACCTAGTTGAGTCACCACAACAGTCGTATGTCATTGTATTACTAATTATTATTTTTGGAAAACCATCTTGTTGCCGAGAAGGTCGTCCGCGTCGAAGGTTCTTTTCGCAGTTGGAAACAATGTGTAATCGAGTATCGGCAATGAATATTCTCATAGAACACTGTTAACGTATTAAACCTTAACCTTTTTTATTATTATTCATTTTTTTAACGTCATCCAAGTGTATAAAGTCATGTCTTAAAAAGTTAATATTATAATGATTCGGAATTAATCAGAAGTAACATGCTATGAATACACTTCCATTATTTATTCTTCTTATTACGCGTTGTTTTTAATTCGTAAATGTACGAAAGTGATTACATTATATGCTTCGAGCTGATTTAAACGATACATTTCTCGTAAAAATTAGCTATCGGTTCACCCATTTTTTCGTTCCAAAACGGAAAATTTCGATATGAATACCAAAACATATCCCTAGAAATGTATTGAGTCATGAATTCGTTTGATTTTAAATCATGTCAAAAGTTTAAGCAAATGGCCTGTAGATTCGATAATAGAATACACTTTTATTATCTATTTTATTTTATTTCTTATTAAACGACCTGGTGAAAGATACTCGTCTTACCAGTGAACTATCCCATAGAAATATTGAACATTATGGTTAGTCATTACGACCGTTTTTCGAAAAATAAATAAATATCCTCAAGATTAAATTATTGAACTCCACCGTTGATATGTATACATATTTATTAATATGAAATTAATTAATTGTCGAGTTGCTCGAATTAACTACACAAGACCGTTCGGTTAAGAGATAAAAGTTAGAAAAACAATAAATTTAACTCAGCAAGATCGACACGTAGACGAAAATTCATCGAAAATTTTTATTGGATACGAAAAAAAACAATATAATTTTTATTAATTTGCTTCTTTGGTCACCCGATTTACAATTAAAATAACGTTCTTTTATTCGTTTTTCCATTTAAAACACGACATCACTTAAATCGTATAAATGGTTTTTATTCTTTCTCGATAAAACTAATGGTTCTTACAAGACGAATAAATAAGTCCAGCTTGATTACGGAGTTGATAGGCTATATACGAGTATATATATATATATATATATAGAGTTCAGTTTTAAAACTGTGTATAAAAAAAAAAAGGAATTTTTAACCATTCGGTTAGCAATGTACGTAAAACATAAAATATTATTACGAATTTCCCGTTTATCACCGAAAGTGCTGTATCTAAATATTATTCACGATACTTATGCGTTATTTTGTCATCGGTTCGTACATGGTGTGCAGCCGACGACAAACGCAGTTCGACGGATGGAATGCTGTGGTGGCGAACGATAACCAGATGCCGATAGTAAAATCGAAACGTATTTCCTTTTCTTTTTTTTTCTTCTTGCTTCATATTTGTTTATTTTTATTTTTATTTGTTTTATTTTTAACGGCCATCGTGTCCGCGCATCATAGTCACCACGTGTACATTGAAATGTATAGCGCACTGTTATCGAAAGAAAGAAGAGGTGAAAAAAAAAAAAAAAAACGTTAAAATAAAATCAAACGGTCGATAAATTATTTCGCCGTGCGCGTTTCTACATTTATACATTACACGTGCATACGTTACCGGCCGACATTCTCCGACGCGACCGGTTGCCAAGTACGCCGCCTCGTCGACCAGTGAAGTTCAAGGCCGCCGGAGTCGCACTACCACTCTCGGTTCGACGTCGCGCGACCGGCCCCCGAGGGACGTTATTATAATCATTACTATTATTATTATTATTTATATTATAATTATGTATGCAGTTGGTGTGCATAATAATAATACGTTACATTGCAGTTGGCCTGCATTCGTTTTTCGTTTCTCGTCTTGTGCGCGTCGGCAGCTCGACGAGTCGAAAATCCATTACGAGAACACAGCTGAACGCACGCAGTTGTTCACGCGTCTCGACCTGTTTCCGGTGGACTTTTAAGAATTATTTAAAATCGGAACCGAAATATCTGCTGGTTTACATCACGCGACGAAGTATCGACTTCACAAGATGACCCGTGGAGCTCAGTGTACTCTTTTTAAACCGAAAGAAAGTGCACCATTGCGTACCAATGCACTTACGACATGCACTACGGTTTTTAAATTTTTTTTCGTATTTAAATGAAATATCAAAAGATATTCAAATAAAATTAAATTAATATTTAAAACGTCCTTATTATTTTATTCAGTATCCAGGAAGAACGACCGATTTAAATAAACTAATATATCGCTTTCAATTCTGTAAATACAATAAATGACAATTATAACTACTGTGCCGTCTCGTAATTCGAGTGTTTCGTGTGGATTTTCCGGTGGGTTTTAATCGACCATGAAAACGGTAATAGCCTCATCACATATCGAAACCAAATTCTATCTTTATGATGTTAAACCCAAATCGTTTTCGATACGTAAACACGGTAAATAATCATCATGCAGACGGACTCGTTTTCCCGCAGTAGCTGCCCAGGTGACTGTTGCTAAAATGATTCTATTGTCGTTCGTATGAGTGCATCGAGCTACAAGACATATAACGTGATCTTTATCGAAGTTGTAGGTACACACTTTAAACTAAAATGAATTGTAATTACTGATACTTATGACGGTGAACACTGAATGACTATTTTTGTCGAAAAACGTATTGCAGCAAACTAGTTAAAAATTGAAAAGAATTTTTTCGATTTTACCAATTTGTCACTGGGTTCTCACGGTTTGGCGTGTAAGAGAAGTAAAACACATGATTAACTCGAAAAAAAAATGAATAAGGTAAATGGTTCTGAAAACCCGGGTGTTGAACTATCCTTAACATTTGACTGTAGTTTATATTTGAATTCCGGACATCAAACGCTTTCGTCCACCCTTCTATTTATAATAATTTAGAACAAAACGTTTTTTGATTTCAACGGTTGATATTACATTTTCGTATTATAGTTATTAGTTCGTAGTGTTTCGGTGCTTCGTGTGATTACGATACCACGTCGTGGGAGAAAGTAAGCAATATTTTAACAAACCTAAAACAGACGGGTTTGACAAAAGTTACCTCTAATGCGTGTAACTTCTCTTGATACTTGTCCGATGTAAACGGTCAGATTTTAATAACACGCGCTCGTCTCGAGGCGGTGACAAACATTTTCGTTAGTTGAAAATGTATGCGTGTACACATACACAAAAACAAACACACTCACATACCCAAAGTTCATTATCGTATTCGTTGTATAATATTCTCGGGGTGAATGTATATATAAAATCCTTTCCGTTGAGATACGTAGAAATATGGTAAAAATAAATACCGAAACGACTGTGCATCGGTTATAGATATATTTATCTATATATTAAACAACTTATCGCTGTTACTATTTTTTCCCTACACCCTTATTTTTTTTCTTTTAATCACTTATAAATTAGAACTATATGTTTGTGGTCATAATGACTTTTATTCGTTCGATAAAAATGTATCATTTATTTAGTGTGAATTCTTCGCAACGTTTAAGTCCGATTATTCAAATTTTTTCTATGCGCTAATCATCTCGTTTATGACAATTAAGCGAAATGTCATAATAAATCTTCGATTATTTGATTCATAAATCAATTGTTGAATTATAATTTCGACGAAATCTGTGCGATAAACGCTTTTTTTTCGATTGTTTTTTTACGATATTATAATGTAAATATTGTTTTTATAGTTTTTGTAGTCGACGGGGTGCTGTATAGATTCGCAACGATGATGATATTATAATTCATAACAAACCATAAACGACGAACATATACACGCACGGAATAGCCAATATTAAGTTGTATTCTATAGAATATTATGCGGTTTACGACGTCGAAATATCGTCACATCGATGAACGGAGGTGAGGTCGCATGAATCAGTATTTCAATAATGAACGCACGCGATCTCGGTTTTGATTGTACGAAACAATAATAGAAATAATACATCATCTACGGGCATTATATGGTGTAAGAATCGTTATTCATGACGATTAATGAACAAACCACGCGATGAAGTTATTATAACGCTGCGGTTGTTAACGTTGACGGCGAACAGCGTACGACCCAATCGATTGCTGTGCCAAATATTGTGCGCGGTTTTCTCCCCTAGATCGCTGTTTTCATGTGACGAAATTATTATAATTAAACTAGTGGCTCATATACGGTTTGATGGTGAATGCTTCTTTTTAATAATTTTGCACGTTTACCGCCAAAAATCCGTATTAAAAAATTACAGAAATTGATTTAGCTTTTATTTTTTAAATTTTTTTCTACCATAAGTTCTTTTATATTTTTGAGACTGTTTTTAACTTATGGTTAAGCGTACAATCAGTAATTTACTGCAGTCGTCATATTGGCGATCAGTACCTTTGCGGCTTCAAAGTTCATGATGAGAAAACATATCTACCATTTTATCACAAACCACGCCGACGCTAGTTAAATATGTTATCGACAAATCGTAACCGTATAATATAGACCGTGGTCGGATAACCATCGGACGACTACAGACTCCGTTTCGTTTCTATAGTCGTAAGATCTCCAGGGCCGACCTACGCGCTAGTTCTAAAAACACTCCCCGTATCTGAGGACCAAGGTGTGAATGTTTTTACGATGCTTCATTAATTCGTAGTCGATGTCAATTTCAACTCTAGCTTGCTTTATTTTCGTGTAGATGTTCTCTTGGGCATTATAGACTACAATATAAGGTAGGTTATATGGCCCAGTTGGACCGCAGTAATCTCGTATACATTCGATTACGATGAAACATAGCTAGTAATCGTTTTTGCGGACGACTATCTCGCTCCCCGTTTTCATAACACGCGCGCGCACGTACTGAATATCCGATTAACAGTCGCAAATGTCGTATTATAATGGAATACAATAATAAAATAAACATAATCGTATCGTATCGTAGCGAGTGTCGTCTTTTATTTCCTTCCTCCGGTATGTTAAGAGCGCTTGTCGAGTTAAATCCTGTAGCAAGATTTGAATTATAATTCCATTATTAGTTACGTTGTTGCGCGTGTGCACGTAGATAGATTATAATCAAGAAACTTTGGGTCCCAACAAATAAATGAAAAATTTTCCTGTTGATCCTACAAGGACTCCTTGGTGACGTACTACTCTATTTCGTATCATCTGTACACACTTATATTCTACGTATCATAATATCGACGCCTCGGTTTTAGACTGCAATAACTCAAATTATGAAACTACTAGTTCTAGAATGAAATAAACGACCTCTATAGGTGAATAATGCAACTAAAAGTTATTGTGTTATAGAACCGAAATCGTCGTAATTTTGCAAATATCATGTAGATAACTCAATTCTTGAATATTTTTGAGTTATCGCAGTCTTGAACTGAGGCGACGATATATACATACAAACAAGTGAATTTTATCGTTCAAGTTATGTGTTTCATTGTAAGTGCCACAATTTTGAATACCTACCCTTATATAGGCACAATATGTTTTTTTCGTCAAAACGTCTGTGTACTTTTTCATCCAGACATACATCAACTGTCTACAATTTACTGTTTGTAAATCTGAATTAAACTAAAATCGCAATCGGTTAATACCACGGTTAATACCATGTTATCATAGGTATTCATATAAATGTGTTATCTGAAATCCTTCTTTGTCGCCAGATATTATATTATTCAGAGCTAATCTAAATCAAATGATAATTAAAATTACCCATATGATAACATAGCTCACCATGATAACGATGTGGAGAGGAATTTCGTAAAAGCTTTTTATCGCGAGATTTCAATGAAAACAGATGTGCGATTCCGATGAAACCTATTTTTGGAAAAAAATTATTTTTCTTTCATTTACCAACTGATTATAAATAGTAGTATAACTCAATCGTCTGATTAGTATTATTGTATCATAACCTTCCCCAAACTTACTGTACTTAATGTTTTTATTTAAACGGATTAATTGAAATAAACTAATTTTCGTCTCTCCACCGACTTCTAATCCGATGGTCAGTAGTACGGTTCTTAAATTATTTCTCGACTGAATGAAATTAAAAAAAAAAAAAAAAAAAAAATTAATAATTTTCGAAACTCAAGAGATATTTAAATGAATACGTGTTGAACGCTTTAAGTACCTATTTTTATTCCTGGTTTTGTTTTTTCATTACAGAGAAGATTATAGCATGCCCCACTCGTCTTGTCCAGTGATCCATCACTGAATACAACGAAATATGTATAATTACACACCTAAACAATTAGTCGTTGTCAATAAACCGGGGTTTCTAATTTTCTACACAAGCCACACATATACGATGTGCGATGATTACAATGATGTATTTTACAGATTATTATAATTATATCATTAAATCGGCTATGCAGTATCTGTTATTAAATTACTGTTAATTAAATGTTTCTAAATACGCCATAGACGACCCGCCCCTGTCACCTGACGTTATGACGTGTGTATTTGTATTATGCCACAGGGCGTTTAGCATTCGTCGGATGATATACGTGTTGTGTATGCCGTGTATATAGGTGCTTATGCGAAACATAATTAAATATACTTTACGATGGCAAAGAGAGATAACGAGCGTCTGTTCAGCAGGATCAGATAAAGAATTTAATTTAGTGAGATTAGCTGTAAGCTGGAAAACCTTGACATGCCTGATGTATTCTTTCACTTCCAGGTTTATTTATTTTTTAAAATTTTTTAATCACAAAAAATGGTTATGATAATGTTTCAATAGTGTATAAATGTGTGTGTGTGTGTGTTCATGATAAAATTTTTAAATTTGACAACGGACACAAAAAATATAATGTATGTATGAGGTACGGAGGAATGTATAAACATTATCTCACCACGGTACCGCAGGTGATGGCGGGAATACAACGAAAACAACGGTAAAGCTAATAGGTAGTACATTTAAAAACGCGACACAGACATTTTGTTCAAGTGAAAACGTTGGGGTTCGGTGATTTAGAACGAGCGCTGATGTAGGAAACAAAAATTGTAATTAAAAAAAATAAAAGGAAGTGGATAATAGTGTTTTGCGTTATTCACAATCGGACCTTTATCGGGAAAATACGCCCAGAACCTGTAAGTGGGACGTAAAATATTAGATTACCTTATACTTGCAAACATTTACATAACATTATACGGAAAAATAATAAAAATAAAACGAAATTCCCGGGGTCTCTTTGTTGAAGGGAACGCGCAATTGCGGGCTTACGTGACTGGGTGAAACGCACTTCGTGAGCGTGATTCGTGGCCAACAGACCGTTTGTTAAGAAAATTAGGGAAAATTAAATAAAAAAAGGAAAAAAATTAAATCCGTTTCGTTTCCTCGATAAATATTGTACGCGTACGAGGAGACGTACGTTTTGCATTTTTATTTCGTATTAATACACAAATACTTACGTATAAAAACAAATATTTCGTCTCTTTTCAGTTATTTTATCGCTGCACCACATCACGTTTTCCGTACTATCTGTACTGTGAAGTATAAAATGTACGATATCGTTTGTTTTGCGAAATAATAAGTAATGCTCGTCGTGTTTTGGTTTTTCAAAAACAATTCGTGATAATAACGTTGTTGTGAACTACGTGTACGAATTGACCAACATATATTTCTGCCTGGAATCAAATTATAACATATATATGTATATATTTATTTATACGTATACATGTACAGTAAATATCACGTTTGTTTGAACTGAAAAAAGAATAGTGCTTTATTCGGAAAAATACGGAATTTAACTAATCGATCAAGCGATCGTGTTTATGGAATATCATAACTACACATTTTGTAATATACTCGTATAATAGTAATATAATATACTCGTATTATTTATATTATAAAAACATTTTTTTGGAAGCCTTTTTAAGCATTTTTAATTCGATTCCCAGCCCAAAATTGTAATACTATATTGATCAATACGACGACGGTATAATCGCATAACTGTTTAGTGAGTTCTTCGACTTTAATATTTTTCTATTACATTTATGGCACGATAAACGAGCAACGTTTGTTTTAGATTTCCCGCTTTTATATCAACCATAGATTTTTTTGGTTATTGCGTTTTTTTTTGTTTTTTTTTTTAAATAAAACCACGGTCAATTGTTTTAAAAAGTTTCTTTTTACGTGATTTATTCTTACTCGTCTGGAAATAAGCTCCTTTTAGAATGTTTTTTTTTTTTTAATACTATATATTATTCAATATATTCACTGTACAGATTTTAAATTTAAATAAAAAGAAATTTCCAAAACATTTACTTTGGCAACCGACCGAAAAAGAAAAACATATTCGTTTCTTCGTGAAACACTATAATTTTTTATTTTTGTTTTTTTTTTTCAATTTTTAATATACTTTTTTATTAAAAACTCTTTGAAATTTATTTTTTATTGAAATTAATTGCTCAAAAAAAATGTTGTGTATAATTATGTATACTATTATGACTTACGAAAGAAAGTTTCCGTACGATAAAAAATACTGATGACGACGTGAAGAAAGTGCGACTGGGTGGACAGTGGTGGATAAATTAATCAGGATGCAATATTATCTAGATTCGATTCAAGTATAAACTATAATTAAAAAGAATCGTGTATAGTTGTATTTACTAATTATTATATGCAATATTATACTTTCTCGTAAATACAATTATATTTGTTGTAGTATGTAGATTCATGGATTTTATTAGGACAAGACGTTGACAAATAAACTAATTTAAGATATTTCGAATCAGAAGGCATGGTAAGCCATGGCATGCTAAGACGTTTTTGCTACATCTATATTATTATCATTGTACATAATGATTTCGTTCGAATTGTATTTCTTTCTTCGCTCTGTTGGAATGTTGTGTTTTTCCATAAAAATTCTATTCTTGATAACTGTTAAAAATAGTTGTATATAGGAATAAGTACGTACACTATAAAACACGATAAAAAAAAAAAAAAAAAAAAAAAAAAAAGAAGAAAAGAAGAGCGCGCAGAACATCCCATTTAAAGGAAATAATAAATATAACAATAATAAGAAACAGAAAAGAACAAGTCTAAAAACTTTACAAAGTCTCGGTCTTTACTTCCAAAAACTTTTCATGATTGTTTCTGTTTTTTTTTTTTTATCAGTTGTAATTTTACTTTTGGCATTTTATTTTTATACTCTAAAAGTCACAACAAATTTGCATTGTCACCCACGCGTGAAGCTCCTCGTTTCGTATTTTTATAATATCTTCCTGAAATAATAATAATAATATAATACGTTGTAAACAATTTATTGATATTCTAGGCGTTGTTTATTGTCATAAATGAGTTAACTTTTTTTAATACCAGTCTGTCGCGCTATTCGTTTCTTGTTGATTGTAATTTTTTTTATTGATATAAATATAAGTATATAATATAAAGTATATAGTATATAAGTATTATGGTATATAATATAAGTATATAATTATAAATATAAGTCCTTTGGTGGGTAAATCAACCCCCTCACCATTACATATCGGGTGGTTTTAGATATTTTATTCCTACATTTTTCAAACAAACTGTGGGATTTAAGTAATAAAAATCACTCACAATTTAATTTAATTAAAATAGACACTATATTATATAAATATGTATGTACAAATATCGATACGCGTTACAATCGCGGAGGAATTGCCGAATATATCGCGGAGTGTAATTCACGGTGTGTTGCGGATTGTACTCACGGACTGACTGAATGAGTGTCTGACCAGCCGGTATATATACATCGTCGTCGATTGTCTAGAACATTCTCGAAATTACCTTAACGAGATAATCATCGCATATTCTAGAACATGGGATTTCGCCTAATCCACTGATAATATTGTAAACAACTTGGACGATTCGCGGTGCGTTGTTTACGTCACCACAGAACCGTCTATAACCTATTGCAAATGAGATACAATATATAAGAAAGGTCGTTTTGATGTCCGATTAAATAGAAAATATTATTTATTATTTTCATATTTTATTTGTGCAGTAGTTGTGCTCTACTCGCCTCTAACGCACAATTGTACATAGGCCGTACTTGAGAAATACATAAACTTTCCGTCCACCATAACTTACAAAGTACAAAACAATTATTTTCCTGCAATATTTTTCTGTATAATATGCGTTTCACCCGTAAAAGTTTTTACGGTAATATATAATCAGCCATTCGTTCTCTCCCCCCTCCCCCCAAGAACCATGTACCCATAAGTTGCCACCGAAGCTTTCCCGGTATTATTGCAGTGTTTTCCTATCACTTTTGCGTTAGCTGATTAAGGTAAGTATATTTTTAATGTGCTCATGCCCCGTGAACATTTCTTTTCGTATTTGTGTAAGCATGGTCATAGTATTCAGGGTCCCCGTAGTTTGTGCAACGCCGAAGAGACCGTATGAGCGACAACGCAAATAATGACCGTGCTAGTGTGTGGGTGTGTTCATCTATGCGTACACGTACCGAACAATGTCGATTGATATCTCGCGAGCAAGTGTACAGCTGGACGTGTTTTTTTTTTTTTTTAATTATTACTGTTTATGCGTAAAAATATTGTTTATTTTTTCTCTGGGAACGTTAACGATTCCCGTAGCATAATAATATCAAACCTTGACACAAACCGTAAACGTGTACATGGAGTTGTGCTGGAAATAATAGCCTCATCTGCAGATCTTTATAACATCGTACGATGTATGTACACATAAAATTGTGGCGTAGGCACGAGCGCGTTTGACGGTTAACTCAATCTATTATAAAACCCGAAGAAGAAAAAAAACCAAATGAAAAACGCAGACGAGTACATGGTATAAATGTAATAAAAAATACTACGAAAAAGTGTACGCGTGTGCGTTCAAATGTGTTTGTAGTACATTATTTACGATTGTTATCGCACTCAGAATCGGAATTGCGTAGTTATTTATTTATTTTTTTTTTTTAAACGATTCGTTACGGTACACGAAATAAAACATATATCGATAAACGCGACACACTACTACCATGGTAGTAGTATCGGATAGACTTGCGCATCGAGTTTGTTATCGGTTTTTTTTCAGATAGGTTTCGCTAGCACCACCCTCACCACGGAATTTCGGGTTAAAACTATAAGTCTTTTTATTTCTACTAGGTTTGCGCCAGCCCACTTGAGCAGCAAACCTTTGATTTTTATACATTTTCGAGAGTGCTCTGAAAATATTTGGACCACACTGAAAAAGTTGAAAATCTATAATTCGATAATTCTAGGCTTATGAAGCAAACACTGAATCATAGTGTTTATTTTTCAAAGTGGTGGTATTACGGATACATATCCGTTTGATTGCACCGAAAAAATTACATCACTTTTTCCATTGGAGCGAATTTTTTTACCGATTTTATCCTTTTTTTTCTCCGAATCTCCAGTATTCGCAAGACGACGTCTTCCAGGAACGCGATATCACGATCAACCCCAGTTGCGTATTTTATAACTGTGGTTGTATTCTGATTCTCCAAACTAAAAATTATAAAGTTTGATCACTAAAAGAATGTACGTCGTTATCTTGAAATTCTTGGAAAATTCCCGGAAATCGTCGTCCGAACTACTGAATTAATAATATCTCATGATCAATAATTACTCGGACTGTACACCTATCCATCCGTTTCGGAGGACTTCTCGTGATCGTTTCTCTATAAGTGCGGGCGAATTTATTTTTGAAAAACACTGACACTTGGAAAACGTTCGATTTTCACAAAACATCTACACGACGATTGTTTCCAATCGACTGGTCAGAATGAACGGCGAAGGGCATGTTGGCGGTTCGCACGCAGCTACTAAGTGACGGCAAGTAAAAAACTATACCCTTGGTCGTGTAATACTACGATACGACATGACGTATTTATATTTCTGGCCGACATAGATTTTAGATCTTCTATTGCGCGAATGTTATAAGCATGATATTGAAAACATTTATTATTACACCTGGGCGTAATAATGAGTGCCACGCACGTGGATTGATACATTTATCAATATGGATTTATAATAATTCTACGTTATATGATTCATATGTTGCATAATAATTAATTGTTGTACACTAGAAGCTAATTAAAAAAAAAAAAAAAAAAAATGATTCATATGTGATGAGTTTCGGAAAATAAAAAAATTCGATTACATGCAAACGCTCGTGAGGTTTTACTGCAATCATCAATTACGACAATATCATACATTGTACCTGCACCACACCTTGTGACCGTCAATGCGATGTATAATGATATGGTAAAAACTATGATTGTTTAAAATCCGCTTTGTATAATTTTTCGACTTCCTACGTACCGCCTGCTGTTCGTGAATTATAATGGTTCCTGATTGGTAAAACACCTCAGGATAGACTTAAAAAAGGACCGGATACCAATTTTTATTTTTATTTTTATGCTTATAAAAAAAAAGTTCATTATTTCAACCATACAATCGTGAACTTTCTCGAAAAATAAGATTTATAAGAGATTTTTCGAGATTTGACTTTTTGAACAACTTCTTGATAAGTTTTACACTATAAACGTAGCACGCATAAACTGCCAGTTACGATTTAATTACAAGTCACCTTAATCGGTTATCGCGTTGTATTCCGAACTCAACGGGACAAGTAAAGCCTTCCCTGTATTGTTCGTAATCTTATCCAAACAGGCAGCATGCTCGACAATTTTGCTTTGAATACGACCCGCGAGTCCCTAGAGGTCCACGGACCACCTGTTGGTAATCATTGGTCGACTTAACGTGGTATGATTCACGTGTTTATTTTGCTTACGATATCGAGAGAGCAAAACGTTTTGACGATGGACGGTATAGGCGTGTGCTCGTCATATCGTAAACACTGCCTACATTCAATCGTTTGACATGTAAAGACGAATCGTAAACTCATGGCTAACAGTGGGTGGGCACCGTGCACGCCGATGCACATACTTACGGAATATTTGTCAACACCACAGACTATTAAATCATCGATATTCACTATATAGTCATGTGTAAATATATTGTTGCGCCTCGCGTGTGGCCGCATTGTCCCCGAGTTGGATTCACTGTGAACACTTATGGATATCGAACCTATCACGTTCATGTAATAACGTGCAACCGAGTGTGCTAAATAACCGTACGAGAATCTCGTGCCTCGATTAACAGTCGGTTTTGATTAAAGTTGATACGAAACCAAACATAGCACTTGCTGTCTGTACATACACACCTATTGACTAATTATCTAAGATCAAAATTGCTGTGTATGCCTATATGTGGTGCGTCAAAAATTTAAGTCCGCGAACGTACGCGTGAAGTAAATATTTACGCGTATCGTGCATATTACACGAACAAAATATGCTGTAGATCTGTTTACGATGTTTGTCCGTCGCTTAGAACCGTGTATGAATCGATCATCACGCTGTAATCAGTAATCTTACAGAAGCAGTTGAGACGAGTCGAAAAGTAAAAGAGTTCAAATAAAAATTAAACGATAACGGCGATGGTAGACAGAATAACGGAGTAAGCAAAGTAAACTCACTGTTTGTTTTTTACGGGAAAATTCCAGATGACGAGGACGATGCGTTAAGAGTTCAGTAAAACCGTTAGTGGATGTATATCTATGCGATATCTGCTACTTTTGCCTCGTATTTAGACTAATAATAATTGTTAGTCGATCATTGGAGCTGCTATTTTTTTAGTACAGATGACACATACATAGTGTGAGTAGAATAACAAGAAGGTACGACGTGGCTATGGTGGTATTTATGTTGGTATGAATCGACTGCGGTTATGAAGGAAGTCAATGTATGCTAGACTTCTTCAGCAATATCAGCCGATTAATCGTGTACTTGGCCACGTGTGTTATACTTTTAGCATCTTTTTCCGATTGTTTTAGAAAAAATAATTCGTGTGATGTTATATTCGTACACAATTGTAAATACACGTGAAATATACTGTATGTACGGAGTTGCGAGAGCGAGTGTAATTAGGAAACACTGGTTTTACTACAAACAATTTAAAAAAGCTCACTCTGCAAGTGTGCTGAATTTTGGGTCCCTAACGTTTTTTAATTTGTAAACCATAACGTTTCGCATAAGATTTTCAAACCGTTTTGTAAATCCAATGAGCTTATGAGTAAAAACCTAAACAAATTATTGATTTGTGAATAAAACATTTATAATTTAGTTCTTATTTTTTTAATGTTGACTCGTACGGATATTTTTAATGCTATTGTGAGTTTAAAAATAACGAAACAATTATCTTTAATATAAAATTTAAATCAACAATCATGCAACTATAACGTACGGTTCTTGTGACTGACTAACGGATACTGGATGACACGATGGGGATGTAAAGCTGGCGTTCATTGTGAACCATATTTAGAAATACGAAATTATTATGAGAGTATTATTATTCTTATGTACGCGGCGCTTTTATTTGTTCGTCAAATTAGTGATTGCAATCGCGCATTGAGCGATTACATGCGTTTGTATAAATTTACGTACGTTACGTCGCCGTCCGCGACAACATTGCATCAATCATACGGAGAAAATAAAAACGCGTATTTATATCATTATTATCATTATTATTGTAATTGTGTTCGATCGGTGCCGTTTCTCGGTGTACGCGCGATGCAGATGTAACGAGTTACAGGTCCCGCGCACATCTCCCCATCAATCATGTAACGTTATATTGTACTAATTCGATTACGACACTCTGTATAATGAATTATTATACGAATCGTTTTCCTTTTTCGGGTAGCCCGTACCGCGGTTTACGTTCACCGCTCGCCGGATAAAACAACCGGACGCGTTACGCGAACAAGAAAAATATTGATTCGCGCTCCGGAGAGTTCCGAGGAGAAACAAACGCGCATTTTCGATCATACGTGCGACACAGTCGTGTAATTTCCGATATCATAATCTAACGGGTACCGTTTCCGTCAGTATAATGCAGTACGTGCACATATGTGAAAATACTCTCGTGTAACATAGTGATTCCGGTCTAGGGGTTGATCGCAATCAATATATTAATATTTATTGACGATATCGGTCTCCTAAAGACTTCTTAATTTTTTTAGGTGTACCGAATATAGGTTGAACTTAACATTAGACAGAACAAGTAACCCAGTTACCACCCCCTCCATCAAATGACGCCACAGGTCAATTATACAGTACAGTATAATATCTCTATCCTGTAACCCATGTATGGAGAATCCTCCATAAAATGAATGTTAATGTTTTCAATGATAACTATGAATAAACCTAAAAACACATATTATATGGTCGTCATATTGTGTTTTTCAGTTTCAAGTTTCAATTCAGTTTCAGCCCTAATAAGTGGTCTCTTGAAATAGCCCGCCCGACCCACGATTCTCTAAGTGTGGATTCGTCCCTAGTTCGTACACATTAATATGAGAAGTTGAGAAGGACTTACACATTAGGGTGGGTTTTATGAAATCGTATTGTTATGTAGGTTTGATCAAATTTTTAAAATTTGAATAAAATTACGTATAGACGTGGAATATAATTTTACTATCGCAATTGTTGATACTTTCCGTTGACGCGCCATAGCGGTAATATGTTTCTCGATCTGCATCTCCTATCACCCGTTTGGTTAGAAAGCGGTGAGGATGCAGTTATGATGTCGTTGTCAAAGGAGCAGCTTTCGTGAAAGTAAAAATCTCACACATCGTCTGCGATAAATAAGCGTTTCCGGAGGTTTGAGGTTATTTGTACAGTCGACTCATGCGTTTGTTAATAATTTTACGATGTGATGAAAGACTAAACTGTATATGGAAGCCAAATATTTGTGGTTTGCGCCGCATAATCAACGGATCACTTTTGACGTGCACCAATTATTGTGCAGCAAATATACAGGATATGTAACGACGGTTGGTTTAAATAATAATAATAATAATAATTTTTATTATTATTATGCTATCAATTCGACGTTCTCGAGATATTTCGGGACATAACGGACGATTAGAGTTGTTCGATTATCACTATCTCGGGATGGTAAGTGACCGAAACTCATCAGGTTATATAATATGCATATATACGTATATATATATGTAACGACTAGTGTTAGGAGTATGGCTAAACTCAAGTTTAGCCGGCTAATCACAAATTTAGTCACTGCGTTTGGCTAATATCTAAATTTCGGACTTTATCCACCAATATTTAACATTATCCAGATGCATATGAATAATGTCTAAATAACATGATCCATATAAATAAGTAAACGGTTTAAGTTATACAAAAATTTAAATTAAAAGATAGATACTTAAAAATTAGATTAGTTTATTTTTTTTATTTATTTATTATTACATGTTAAACTATTATGACACCTAGAATTACATAATAAATTTAAACTTTTACATTTTTTATTTTTACAACCACCTTTACAAAGGTATTTTTTAAAACCTTTACCTCCTGTTATTGATTGAAGATTTGCAATCTCTCACAAAGATTTTAATTTGACTAAAACATCTTCTATATTGATGAAAGGCTTTAGACAGACAGTATATTAATTTTTTGAATATAATTGTGTCAGCGTACTATTTTTGTTCCCAAGCTTATAATTTTGGTTTTTGTCAATATTTATAATGACAAAAATGATATTTCTTGGATCTCTTTTGCTTCTATCAACTTCAAGTATTGACACTCGAACAGAATCTTCTTCATTTACATAAGAAAACTTATTGATAGATTTAAATGTCATTTTTTGTGATTGATTAATTAAACATTCTCTAGCTCGAGTTCTATGAATTACTATATTTTTTTCCCTGGCCTGAAAATTGCTTTCCTATAAAAAAAAAAATACAAAATTTATTTATTTATTTTTATGAATTTCATTTTTTAGTTTATACTTTTTCATTATTTGATTGAATATCAATCAAATTATCTTTTGTTGAAATTGCCAGATCATACTGTTCATCCACATCTGGATTCGATGTTTTCCTTCGTGCCCAATACTTATATGTGTTTCGTAAAATATTTTATCATATAAAATCTTCATTTTTGATGTAATACAAAATTTTACTATTACCGTCGGTGATGGGCTCAATGAGTTTTCCTTCATCTTCAATTTGAATAATGTCGTATCTTTTTAAACGTCGGTAAATCAAAGATGGTTTTTTTGTAATTAATTTCGCACATTTCACTTCATTAATTATGTCATTATATTTTTCAGACGTTAAGTAAACACTATTATCTTCTCTTTTATTAGAAATTATTTTATTTAAGATTAAATAAAATTGAATTTCGGAGTTCATTTTTTAAAAATTACCCGTGATAAATTTTAAATTATAAGATCACAACGGTAATATACAACGTACAATTTTAAACAGACTAAATACCTGCACAGAACAAAGATGAAAAACGGAATATAAACTACGATTGTTGAATAATGTGTGTATCATAATTTAAGGCTCATTCGAGTAAGACAATAAAACCGATAAAACAAAATATACCTGTAAAGTACTACAATCTGGTATCTTAACTACTTACAAACTTGAGTCGGTAATTACGGTTGATTACGGTAGATTATTACGGACTATCTCCATCGAGCACATAATATTGTATGCAACCAAATGCATATGCATTTTGCAATCAATATCAATTTTAAAATAATATCAAAATGCACATAATTGTGTACAACATTTATATTATTAAAAATATTTTACTTACCACGTGCATGGCTCACCTCTATACAACTACCCAACATATCAATATTCGTTAAAAATTACAATTTCAAAATATTGTAGTATAATTGTAAATAGTTTTAAATTTTTAATTTACCTATGGCTATTGTTATTTAGTCATTAGCCGATAACGGTTGGATAATGTTGGTTTTGTTGGCTAGTGTTAAGATTATCCATTTGTTTTTGGTGGCTGAAGTCCAAAATTGTGACGTTAGCCAAAAATATTGTCTAAAATTAAGATTAACCGGCTAATCTTAATATTAGCCGTCCTTCGAACACTAGCCGTAACATATATATATATTCAGTACGGTAAGCGATAATATATATACCGGAGTAATGATGTTGATTTTATTATAAAACAATACCTCTTACATCTGTCAAACGAAAATACATAGCATAATAGCAATACAACAGGCGATCCATTAACATCTACTCCTTCATTATAATAATATCTTCTGCAATATATACGTATATATCTCGTGCATGATATTTATTTAAACAGTATCATTGGATTTACATTTTATACGTAAATACATGGATGCTTTATCTTTCTGACCCTTCCAAGGGGACGATCAATGCAGTAGTTAAGGGTTAAAGAAAAATTCACGATCGAACAATGTGGATGGTTGAGTTAGTATCACGCAGTTAATTATTTAAGGAGTGGAGGGTCAAGGTTCATTGGGATTTAGGATTTATCTAGATGTTATAATTTATTTAATTTAAGTCTATATAGTCTACGTCGTGTAGTATAAAAGGTATATATTTATATATTATCGAACAGTAAAATTATTCGTGAAAATAAAAATTCATATTTTCCGACAGCTGATCGTTTCTGGAAAATCCTTAACACGGCAGTACCAGCGTAACGAGAACCGATCGCAAACGGTATTATCGTCGTTATCGCAAAACGAATTTGTTGATTGCTGCGACTACAGGGATAGGTTCATAAGTCCAATTATATTATATTAACCTAACGTAGCTGACTGTATTACTTCTGAAGACTTTTCGTTGGGTCCTCGGTGGGGTTTAAAACGTTAGTGCTTTCTCTCTCTCATTTCTCTCATTATCTTCCCGTCTCTCTTTATCTACCGGTCAAATATTTATATCCGCAAATATGCCCGATTAATGAGGTCGTTTGCATTCGATGCGGTGCAGACGCACTGTGAAAATTTTCACCCTCTAGTCGGAGAGACCCAAATAGAATATCAATGTCGATGGCGACGGCGACGACGACAGATTTGTATGTAATAAATAGTATAATACGCGCGTACAAACATACACGTAAATCGAAACAAACGAAGGATATCCGGTTAGGTTGAGACGGTGTAGGAAGCTGCGAATCGAATTCTCGTAGCGACGCTGTCGGTTTTGTCACGCGCATCGAATTATTCATAGTATATTTTGTTATTATATTATAGCGTGTTAGGGTGGTTCATAATATTCAAACTTTATTATATTATTTTAATCCGTAACCCCGAAGTTTTTACCCGCTTGATGAGAAGGTAATATTTCGAAGGTGTTACTAACCCTTTCTGGCATCGAAATGAGGTTGCAGTGTTGGAAAACAGGGTGTTAATAAATACATAGCGTTATTCATTTTCGGATTCAATTTTAAAGATACAACACTTAGCATAAATAACATATAAAAACGAAAAACGAAATTAGTTGTATTTGTTGTCTTGACATTAATTTAACCATTGATTTGTAGTTTACAGCAGTTAATGGCTTCTGAGCTGAAGTAGAAGGGTCTCCACTCTACACTAGCTCAAACAAATGTATTCTAAATGTCTAATTTTTGCCCTGGGTATATGCTTTTGCTACGCATGATATTAATATTATATTTTACGAATACACAATATATATATATATATATATACACGACTTAGAACACATTTTAATAGAGTTATGTGTAAGATTTAGGACCTTCCACTTGATTTCATTCTACAAAAATCTCAAGGGTAGTATTTAAAATCTAAAGCCTCTACTTTATTCAATGCACATTAGTTAATAATGGTAATATTACACATTTAAAGAAACGGGCGTGCGTGTTCGCCGAGACCTCGGAGATATCTATACGGAATATTATTATTGCAGCGTGTGGAAAAATTTTGCGGTACAACGGTATGATGCCCACGACGTATTCACATCCGTCGTGACGACGGAGAATCTGTCGCAATTTTTCCCTTAAACATAACGATAGTACAACGACGTGATGCGAACTCTGATCCGTGGAGAAATTTTCTCGACGAACCCGCGTGCCGTCTTACAATTACTGTACCACAGTGTTTTATTAGGATCAGAGGAGTAAAAAATCGTTTTTTTATTTCTATAATATAACATATTATATTATAAATATTATCGCAAGCTGCTGCCAAGATGTATTGTTTCAGCACGTCGGCACGATGAGAAGTGGTAGTGTGCCTGTTTATATAAAATGTGTTTGTGTGTGCATGCCGTGACGCGACTTTACGAAGGGTTAAATAGTTCGTCGATAGGTCGAGGTGATTCTATACAACAGCGATCACGACCACGGTGTATATCATATGGCGAACGCGTGTAACGGATCAATGACGATGACGATCATTTCGGATCGGTCGTGTAATAACAGTCACACGATCGTATTTTTAAAGGGTTACGGATAGTGTTTAAATAATATACGTTCAGTTGGCCCGTTGGACTGTGACTGATTATATGATCCGCGCTCCGACAAATCATTAAACTTTTGTTTCCGTCCCATATATCCGCCGTAAGACGATTAATTAAATTATTTTTAGTTTCATCGCAATATTCTCAATATCTAATACTAATACACACAATATGTCATGAAATGTACACAGTAAAAATGTGCATCTACGTATGAAATCAATATTTATTTATTTCAACCTTCTATCCCAAAGGAATAAATGTACAACTGTTCTCCAAAAGTCGACCGTTCATAACTTTGGTCCGACCAGGTGCAGGTGAATCGCAAACAATATTGCAGGAACTCGAAAAGCACGAAATCACATACACGTTCGTTTATTTCTCGAGTGGTTTACAATAATTGTCAGGAACTATTTTTCGCACAGTCAATCGGATAATATGTCTAAGTCATCACGGGGCAGCGTAGTGAACGCGAGTGGTGGCCCAAATCTAAACCTGCATTATGTGCTCATTCAAAATTCGCTAATAATTCCAAAACTGAATAATGAACACAATTGCTGCTCACGCAGTAATTCAAAACTGGTCGGTTTTGAATAAAGTTTTTTGACAACGACGATGTATTGATTTCGTACGGAAACGGATGTACGTTCGTTGTACACTCGCTCCGTCTTATATATTGGAATGGACCATCGTCTGTTTATTAGTTTTTCACGTATTGGATACGAACAGTAACTTGTACGTACCATAGTTCTACGCAATTATATTTTTCGACAAAACGACAGTTTACTATTTCTGTTTGCGTTAAACTCGTACACGCAACATGTTACGAGCAAGTCCGTGGTGACATCACGGTAGCGGAGATTTTTTTTATCGAACAAGAAACATAAAAAAAAAATTAAAAAAAGCAAACCTTTTCCACATCTACATAGTTCTTGAAACATTTATATCCCTCAGCGTACATTATATTGGTAAAGCATAGGTTCGAGTCGCGTATACGTATACAAAAATATATTACACTCGCACTACGAAACGTAATCGGCTCATGGTCTGAACGAATCTCTCACCGTCTGACAAATCGTGGTTTGCTTATCTGCCTGCAAGTTTGTTTCTGAAATCCTATTTGCCATTTTGTTTTTATTTTATTTTTCCCTCGCCACCATTCTACAACTGCTACACATATGCACGCCGTTTTTCCGTCCGCCGTCCGCTATTACAACAAACCAATACACAGTACACCGTTGTAATTTGTCTTCATTAGTCTCGACCGAGTTAAGGTTTATTTGTAACCATTAATACTACACATATACATATATTTGTACGAGTATAGGAGATATAGAACATTGACTGTGTGTGTGTATATATACAGGGTTGGTACGCACGTGTGTATTCGTGTGCGTATGTTACCCAAAAACGTTGCCGAGCAGAAAAGTTAATGTTTAATATTGAACCGCGACCAACGATCGACCCGGCCTGGTTCGGGTAGCGAATATTTCCCGCTTTATCCTATGTCCCCCTCTCTCTTCTTTCCTTATTTCAACTTTTCCCTCGACCCGTCCTTTCACATAAAGCTCATCACTTCTTTCGTTTTCACTAATTGGATAATGCCCGCTTCGTCCTTAATCCCCCCCAACCCCATGAAAGCTTGCCTGTCATCATCGGACGTTTCGGTGAGATTATTATTTATATATATAATATGTATGTGAAAAGGAGCGGACCTGTCCGAGAGCACGATCGCCAATCTTGGACATTGTACGATGTTCTCTATTCAGACTTGGGCGTGGTCGTCTGTGTATAGCTTTTATTCCTCAGAAACGTTTTTAAATTTGATACACACGTGTGGCTGTATGGGGTTGAATGCGAATATTAACGATTCCTTTTTACGGTACTCGTGAAAACCGCACGTCCGCATGCTGATTTTGTATAAATGCAATAAATATATGTGTACGATATAACTACGATTTTCACAGCTTTCAAATAACGGTCCGAAGTCCTCTGTTTGTTTGCGATTCAAATTTAAACGCTCTCCTTCGTCGCCTTTAACGTTTTGTGACAACACTTACGAGACAGCGCAGGGACATGGTCTGAATAGGGTAGAGTTCTGTCGGCCATGGTTAAATTTAAATATCAACACAACCGACTTAGTAATAATAATAGTAATAGTATATTCGTTTGAATTTCGTGAATGCACATACATATATATAGTTTCCGTTAAAAGTTATTTTATGAGGGACTTTTTACTTTTTTTTGTTATTTCATTCTATGGAAATACGTTTTTTTCTCTTCGATCGTATCAACGATATCGTTAAATATAAAAACAAGTAATGGTGAAGAAATCATGTTTTTATGGTTTCGAGAAATATTTCATTTATGATAATGATATACGATATCACAGTACAGTTATGCGATTTCGGCCGCAGTTTAAAATAATACTCAATATCTTATGCATATATGAGATTGTAAATAACATTAATAGTATTACCGTTGCTCTAACGTAAAATTCAATACTAAATAGTGGATTATAATAATTATGAAAAGTGATTGCGATTTACTCGAATAGATTAACATCTTTTCTACACTACGGAATGTGAACTGTGATCGAGAAGAAAATATCACGGCATAATAGTATAATATCCGTATTTTAATGCATACATTATATTATGGATTACGGACCATATTTTCTCAGGTCTGCTGGACGAGTATTTATTGTGACTTACTCGCTATTATACGCGTGTATCCGAAACAAATTATATTACCAGTTCGTTATTAATATATTTTTTGCTTGTTTGCTTACAGGAATTGTTTGATCCTGAACCTCATTCCCGAGGAAATCAAAACGAAGAAACTATTACAGATAAACCATTAAACCAATAGGCTACGTTCCCGTAAGTAAATCACGCACAATATAATAATTATAATGTTGTATACATCATACTATACATATTATGTAACGTATCGATGACTGGCCCGAAATCTGGCTGGGAAAATGCAAACAATATAAATATAATTGATATTTCGGTTTTTAGAATTTTCCGTTGTTATAATAATACATAATATTTAAAACGAAACGGTCCAATTGTTTTGTTTTTAATTCGATAAAGGTTTCAAGCTATAGAGGTTCTGCTGCATGCGTCTACGGATTACGTCGGTTGTAAACGCTATATAAGCTGTGACTTTATCTGTGCGTGGCGATTATATTCGCCAATTCCGTATCGTTTCGATCGCTATTAATTTAAATGTAATCGAACGGACGCACTACTGCGAAATATTACGGACCCGGATCGTTTGTGACGTCGAAAAAACTGTGTGTCCAGTCGACCAAAAGGGTTGACCCATCGGGCCATTTCCCATTTACCATAAACTACGACCCCGAGAACGCCATTATCGCGCGCGTCTTTTAGATTTATCGTGCGGAAAACTTTTAGTATTCCGAGAAAAATATAAATTAAATTGTTTAACACGCGGCGGCGATTTCGTTTCGTATATACATATATCTTAGTCCGTTGATTAAAACATAATAAAATATACCGTATACATTGGATACCTATACAGGAACTTTTAACGAGAACTTATGCAGGATACGTTTCTCGTTTTACGTTCGGGTGGACGGGTTTATATTTAATTGTATTTTACAATTATAAGATAATATTATAAATAGCGTGTGTGTACAGCAAAATTCATCTGAGGTCGAACTGAACACACACCAGAGGATTAATACGATACGTTTTTTCGTACCGTAGAGGTGTCCGATAAGTACAGAAATTAGAAATATCCGCAGATTGTTATTATTTGAACCGTACAATTAGGATATTATTGTTATTTTTTCCACGATTCCAATAATATTATTGTGTCATCGATCAAATTATATTCGAAAGCGTACATTAATTTCGATTACCCGTACAGCGTTATTATCCAATGATACTTAGTAGGGTATGCGAGGCATAAAAGTTTCATGCAAGTTTAACGGTACTGTAAGTGCCTGGAACAGTATCGGAGGCATAGCGGATTCATGGATGTTTTTTTCAAAAAACCTTCAATCGATGGTCGGATACGATGTTTTATGCGATAAAAGTATTGTGCGACGTGTTCGTTTTTCGTAAACGTTTTGTGAGTCTTGGCTGCTTTAACAAGGGTGTTGGATCATTGTATCCGCATGTGTGCGCCCGTTTTCCGCAGTTTTCAGCTCTACGGTCCAGGGGAGGTAGAACCGATAAGGTGGGGGACGTCTTTCGGACAATACGATGTAGTTTTTCGTGTTCGACCGGCACGAAAAAATGTAAACGTTGTTAACGACAACCGCAGCACCACAACGATTGTGCAGTACGAGTCTCCCGAATGGCATTATATTTTTTGTCCGTTACGTCATCGCCGCTGCCGCCGCCACGGCCTGTTATTTCCGCGGTGAAAAGGCGCGCACGTTCCCATGACGTGTCGACTCGCCCCACTCACCACCTACTCCCCCGCTGAGTTCGGCGTTATGTTTTTCGTACGTATTTTTTTTTCTTTTCTCTCCCCGCTCACCCCCCGTCTGCTCCGGACCAAACAACCGAACCGTAATAAAACTGGACTTTTATTCATTTTGATATTTCATTCTTTGCAATTTATTTTGTTGTCATTTCCATATATCATGGCGACGCGTGGGGTCATCGTGTTACAAGTAAACATTGTTCACAAACAGGAGATGAATAAGTTTTATTAATTGCGTGTACCACTTGCGCAATCATTTCCTCTCTCAATTAGTGTTTTATTTTTTTTTATTAAGAATCCTATAACATTTGATATGCGTAGATAGGTGTTATTAACAACAAAATGATCTTATCGTCTCTATACTCGTCTAGCTTCATTTACGATGTTCATAATACGTGTATACGTACGTATTTCCATGTTGAATCCTTTCAATCGTATGTTGTAAATCTTAAAATCGTCATCAAATGTCCCAATAATGTAATCTAAATTCAATATAAATTAAAATAACTACATATATCTAATACAAATCAAAAAAAGTAATGGTAAGAATTTATAAATTAGTTGACAACGAAATTATAGATTGAATTCAATAATATTTTTGTTCCCAAATCCATTACCGTTGTAAATTTTCGAATAGTATACTATCGAACTAGTGATAGAAAACGATTTATGTTTTTTTTTTTTTTTTTGTAAATCCACCTAACCAGAGCTTTTTTTAACTATATATAATATGGTCCACGATCCGTACGGCATAGTATAATATGATTGAACGATCTTTAGCAGGTTAATCACGTAATCATATTATTACATCGTGTTACGCTCGACGGTTTTTTTGTTCGAAAATCGAAAACAGTCGATACTGTTGCATTACGACGACAGGTCTACGGCACGAGAACGTTTGTTTTTTGCGCAGAACACGCGGGGAAACAGACAAAAACGGATTTCGGTGTACGGGGTACAGATACTGTCTAAGCCCTATCGAAAAATGTCGCGCGCATTCAAAGGGACATATACAACACGAACCCGAAATAAAATTCCACCACGAGACATCGCGTATACCGACTGAAATATTATAAAACTACGGTTGGTCTTGAACCGGTCTCGATATAAATGCCGACGTCATTGCTTTCGATACAATTTACGATTGTTGTGCAAATACGGCTGCAGATTTACACGTAGAACACGTATATTAGGTACTACTACTCTTACTAAATAATGCGCCCGGTCTAATGTAATCGCTGTGTGATTTCTCTTCGACTGTATAGTACACGTGTATAATATGCAAATTCCAATAATACGAGTATATTAAAACACATATTAGTTTCTACGATTCATGAAACGATCAGGATGGTCGCAAGAGTTGAGAGGGTACCTAAATGTGTTTAGATAAAAATAATATCGTACATTATTTTTAAGATAACTCGTTATTTGCATAAATTTTATCTAAAATGAATATTTTATTCATCGCGTTCGTTCGAGCTGATTTCCGAAAACGATTACGTTGCTCGCTCGCGTCCGTTGTGTACTTCTATGTTTGGAACGGAGCAATAATTCTGCGCTCGAAAAAGGAAAAAACGAACGAGTGCTGTCGATTATTATTATTTTTCCTCTTTTTATTTTTAATTTTCTTTATTTTCTTGCTGGTAACTTAAACGGTTATTACCTAAATCTTCCTTCAAAATAATGCAGTACATAAAAAAACACATTAAACGAAACGTAAATTCGAATAGAACCCCTCTCGCACCGACCGCTGCGCGCAGTGTAATAACAGAATTCGCGGGGTAGGTGAATTATTTAAAAACATCGACGCGTACATAAATAAATACATTATATACATAGAGACGCAGCTGCATCTGTTCGCCGCGACGGAATGGCCGATAAAATGCGCGTCTGAATTATTTTTTTCTGTTTGTTTCGTTTTCATTTCGTTTCATTAAGCGAAGGCGAGTAAAAAATACGTATTCATTTCGGCGGAAGGGACTGAAGCTTGAAAACAGTGAATGCGGATAGAATGGATGGCGAAAGAAATAGTCGATTCCTGTGCACAACAGCGACAACTAATACAACTACTACTACTACTACTACAACGCCGACAACACTCTAAAAAGACGTTTGTTTTCGGCTCCGAAAATTTATTAGTTTCAGTCATTTTTAATTGTCGAGGTGATTTCGCTTTTCTTTCGATTGTTTTTTTTCTCCCCCACTTCATTGCCCATACTATCCACTACACCTTTTCTCTTGCCGCCAATAGGGTGTGTATACAGTATTTGTCCTTCCTCCGTTCTTGTCCGTCTCTCTCTCTCTCTCTCTCTTCCTCTTTCTCACTCTCTTCCTCTTTCCCCCGCCCCCCCGTCGTTTTAATGGGCACCATCAATTCAAAGCTTAAAACACAACAAAAACGAGGAATAATAATTGTTATTATCCGCTGCGGAAAACCATAAATTCCCGAACCGAAAACATTAATGCTCGAGCAGTGGCAGCAGCGGCAGCAGCGGACTTACATAAATTCATTAGACGGTCGAACTTCTCGGCAAACCGTTAATTATTGAGTTACCGCTCCTCCTCCTCAACTATCGTTTCTGGAAACTTTTTTTTTAGCAAAGGTGCCAATACTTGCGAGTGAGAGAGACGGCGGGATTTTGGGTTCAGACCGTGGCGGTTTGGGTAGCGCTGCAAGGGGGTTATTCGACAGCAATGCGTGCGCGTATGCGTCGGCACTACACACCGTGTATTTATGTGCACACCTTATGTAGGTATCATGTAATTTATTCTCGAAACGAACAATCGCGAAAGCCCAGAGTGATATACGAGCAGCCTACTGTATCGTTGATTTTTCGCGAGCGTTATACGCGTTTAACAATAATGGCGTGACGTATTGATAGTAAAAACACAAGAAGATAACGAAGTCAGAGCGAAACACGTTTTATGTCCGATACGTGTGTGTGCACCGGTCGACCGTCATCGTCAATAATATCAATTATAATAACCATCAGATCAGATGTACATATTTATGTGCATAATATTATATAACATGTTTTCTTACTCCAATGATATTATACGCCGCAGTAGGTAACGGTTAATGATTTCACTGTAACCGATTTCGAACTGGGAAATCTACAACATTTTTATACCGATTACCGTTACCCATATGGTGATAAAAACAATTCTAATAAATTGTTGAATTGTTAATATTATCGCAAGTGGTTATCGCAAGGACGTCTCAACTGGACACGGTCAATGATGAAAAAATATAATTTGGGTTCATCGTCTTCAAACGCGATAACAGCAGTGCAAAGAGTTGTGCAGCGAGTTGGTTCTGAGTTATTGTCATCCATTTGAGTTAGTTTTGTAACGTGTTCGGGGGTGTCCACTTAGATATGTGATATTAAGAGAAGGTTTTCTGGTCCTTTCGAATATATTTAACCATAGCTTGGAAGCATAAAGTGAAGGATCTTAATATTACAAATAAATGTAGATTGATTTAGTTTAGTTATTAATATTTAATATACATATATAAATACGACTTACGAACGTTGAATATGAAGTTATAATGTATTGCTATAATATGAAGTTCAGGTATTTACAAGTACCCTTTAAGCACTCCCGTCTCTTACATATCCGGTCTTGACTAACGGCCTTACAATACTCATATATACCCTAGTGGAATTTGCGCCGTAGTGTCTACTCAGAAAGTAGTATAAATTGTAATTGTAGACTAATACTATGTAACAATCGTTACAGTTTTTTTTTTTTTTTTATGGTCTTCTCGTTTCTTAGAAAATTTGATTGTTTGCGGTGTGAGATTTAAATTTAAATTTTATATTTATTACGCGCCGCCTCGTATCTGAACCCCACGTGCATTTTAATTACGGGTGATTTTAAAAAAAAATACTATTACAAACAAATTTAATAGTTACTATTAATCAGGTGCTCTGATGACTTTGTTTTTAATATTACGATAACATTACCATTGGCTAAGGGTGCAAAAATAAAGTTCGATGAAAAATCAACACATTAAAAAGAAATTCCTTGTGCTGGTTTTTCTATTAAATTGTTCTTACTTTCCGCTAGTCAGTCAATAAAATATAATGTGGAAAACTCGAGAAAAATCATTGTTATTCTTTTGAAAACTCCAATCACGCAAAAAAAATATATAAAAAAACATTAACTCCGTGCACGTATAATTGCCGAGAGGAAAAAATGAAATGATAAAACAATATTTAAAACGGCGTGATTGAGAACGCGACAGAACAGCCTGTACAACGAGATCTCCTCCATATTTACGGAACTATATGCAAGGTGGAATATATTTTATTCTATTGCAACCTACGAGATTTGGCGATCGTAACGGTCAAACACCTCGTGCCATAATGAATGCACAATATGAACCCGAGTAAATATTTCCCAGCGAACCGTTAAAACAAACACGTATACATAGTAGTATTAAACATCGATCGGCACGTATTCGTACGATAATAGTCATAATCGTTGCGTGGTAACCTAGGAACGCAGTAGAAACTGGTAGTGATCTGTACACTAACATCGACAAATCAACCGTCCGAAGTTGTTCGATCTACATTGTTTTTTTTTTTTTTTATAAACGCAACCCTGGGTTTTTCATGCATGTTTCACACCAATTTTACTTCCGAATTTCATGTTGGCAGATGGCTTTTAAGCCTTTGAGGGGATTTATGCTTGTCGTGTGTGAACAGACCAACTCTGATCTCCTACCTAGAAATCTTCTACTGCTATACTTTACTTTCGTATAGCTTTACTACTGCTGTGTATTGGTTCGAAGTAATGTAGAACGTGTATCGATTTACTCGTATTTCCAATTTATACCAAAAACCCATGGTTTCCCTAGTTGAACTATTCCCTAAATCAATTCCATATTTGTATTGACTTATGAACGATAATCTATAGATCGCGGTCATGGACCACTTCTTAGAATTACTTTGGGATATTCGATGGGTGGGAAAACGACTGGACGTATACCCACGTTAGTATCTGGATTTATCAGATTTCATAATAATGTTTTAAGAGTATAGTTGTGTGTTCATTCACGACGACACGCGTGTTCGTCACGAAATAGAATATTCGTAAAGCTATTTCACCGGTCCTCTTTTACGTACCCTTGTACACTTTTTGAATAAAACACTCGTCTGATGTGCTTTTGTTATAGTTCTAAGACTACAATATTATTATAATAGCTCTGTGTCTTTGGCACCATTTACCGTGAAACGTTTATTTCATAACGCCATCGCAGCCGTATACAATTATTATTATTATCTATTACAATAAGACTAGAGTGATATTTTTTTCCCTTTTCTTCGTTTATACGTGTCACATATTTCGTTATATTATTTATATTATTATACCGCCGTTATTAAACTGTTCGTCGACAGACTGAATAATATTTTTTTTAAAACACTTATGTGTGTTTTAAAAGTAAACCGAATTTTATTTCTGTACGAAATATTTTCATTCTTGTGACGTATTATTATTATTATTATTATTATTATGTGTTCTGTTGTATATTACGTAATTCATGTACCTACACTTTTTTCACGTTGCATAACTGCTTTCTTTACCTATACCAGATTTTGACACCCGTATACTATACGCATCCACGTGACATTTCGCTAAGAGTAAACAAATCGCACAGGAAATAATGTGCATAAATAATAATATTACATATAATATTACATTACAATAATAGTACACCGCATGCGACGTCAAGTGTAAAAGTCCAAACTCGGGTAAACAAGACATTTCGTCGTACACAGTTCACACAACAATATATTTTTATCTCGACTTCGAATGGACTTATGGTCACAATAATTGACGTTCGAAACTGCTACCGGTACGTATAAAATGAGCACCGATGTCGGGCGCGCGCGTGTACAGCCGGACCCGAAGGATCATCGCAACTATATTATCACTATCGTTACGTGTATTGCCAAAACTTTCTTCCGGATGGCAAAGTCTGCTGCTGCTAGGAACCTCTATAATTGATCGTTACGTACTCGATAATTCATCGCAACGGCTGATATCGTTAGGAGCAGTATTAAAGTACGTTCGTAATAAAGACCTGGACGCCATAAAAAAAAAAAAAAAATAAATAATTTCGAAGTTTTTCGAGTCATGCGGGGAACGAAGAGTGATATTAATATCTAATTTGGACCGTATTTTCATATATTTGCCATAATATTGTCGTCGTTGTTCTGCCGCGCGTTTCAATTGGTTTTAATTAAATACGTTCTACGATATCCGTGGAATGAATTTATTAATTCCAGTACATTATTTATAAATAACGAGCGGTTTGCAACATTATTAATTAAACCAAATGAATGGGAAAATGCTTGAATACGTGTGTATTTATTTTGCTCGAACCGTGCTGGCGTTAATGCCGATATAATAATAATGTAATATGATTAACCGATGATGGTGTTGATGATGATGATGATAATAATAGTAATAATAATATAATATTAATAATTCTAATACTTATATAATATTCGATTAGGACGAAAAACTGTATGAATGTTAAATAAACATTGGTCAGCTGATTTAGTCTACAGATTACTTATTGGGACTAATGTGTATAAATATATATGCCACTTTATCGATACGCACGTTCGGGCTTAATTTCATGCGATTATTTAGTATGCCACGCAAACGGTTCAGAGCTCCATACTTGTAGAAGAAGAAAAAAAAAAATATCCAGACATTCGCTAAGCCCATCACTTTCAAAATTTGATTTCGGTCCGAAGCTAGTGGAATGTATATCGATTTTGCAATGATGCGTTTTTATTATTTATTTTTTTGCCGACACTTTTCGATGAACGAAAAATGTACACGAAAATTCTCGTGCACGCTGTGTCTCATCAAAAGATGCGTGGCGTTCGGGTCGTTAAGCATTGTAGTTTTCGATTTTATCGGTCATTTTCCTGGTGTCGACCGAGGATAAAATCAAAAGGAAATACCATTTAAGTTTTCGTCAAGCAAATATTACAACGTTCAGGTATATGATAATGCTCAAAAACTATACATCAATACCCGTGACAACACACGAACCATTTTGATCCTACAGTCATATTAGAAATTAAACAGAGGATTTGAATAGATTTTATCAATATTTACGTTGTAAGTATTAAACGTTTCACTGATTTTTTTCATGACTACATTTTTTGGGTGAATGTAAGTTCCTACACGAGAGTATCAGGTACAAAAAATACGTATATTAGTTCCTACACTATAGAAAAAGGTGCATATGTAAGTTCCTACATGGTAAAAACCAGGTACGAATATTGATTCCTACACGGCGGAAAAAGGTACAAATGTACGTTTTTAAAAAATTTATAATAATTTAAAACTAGCAGTTGTTTGCCTTTTTCACTCATCACGAATGATACATTCTCGCTCATTGTGATTAATATTTATGGATATGTACGGACACATGGATGATTCGAAAAATACAAAAAATACTTTTAAGTTAGATGTACATTTTACGGTGTATGGTTATAACTAGGGCCCGGATTTCAACGCAAAGTGCATATTTTTTTGGTTGATTATACACAGTGCTCTCTAAGAACATATTTCGTTATAACGAGGGTTTCAAAACCACAAATTTTATTTTACATTTTATAACATATTTTGATGTTTTTTCATTTTTAAAGCATTTTTAGTATTATTGAGTCATTTTGTTAGTTATTAATGCATATATATTCGATGTACTAAACAAAATTAGCCGATTCAAAATAAAATCAAAAGACGAATTATTTTCTTGATATTTAAGTAGATTTATCGGATTTTTCATACACATTGTCAATCTTTATTTTTCGATTCAGTTTTTATATTACCTTAATTTATAATTGACTATGGCAGCAGTTCCTAAACTTTTACAATCACGGAACCCGTAATAAACAGTTTGTGTTTCACGGAACCCTAATGTCTTTAATTCCAATTAAATTCTATTTTTTTTTAAAAACAAAAAAAAATAGGAAAACTAATACTCTAAAAAATTTTTTTAATGATACTGTTAATATTGTTAATGATTACTTTTTAATAAATTAGTTTAAAACACAATTTTTTTAAATAATATGAAATAATATTTTTTCCAATTATAATATATATAAAATAAATTATAACATAAATAAGTTTCTGAATAATCACATACATCTGGCGGAACCCTTAGCATTGTCCTGCGGAATTCTAAGGTTCCGCGAAACACACTTTGGGAAACGCTGAACTATGGAAAGTCACCAGTATTCGGTTAAATAACAAATAATCAGCTATAGTTCGTATTACCTCGCAGATGTTGCTCGTATACGTGTGAATGTGATTTTAATGTAATAAATAGTGAGTTAAATAATGCCTAAAATAAAAAAAAAAATATGTCATTTTTTCATTTTTAAGTTAATTTTTGTAGTAAAATGCATTTTTTAAGGAAATTTTTACAATTTTTTCGGGCATATTTATATGGTTTTTATCTTATTTAAATCCGGGCCCTAGTTATAACTAATAATACGATTATCAAACCAAAATCAATTTCTGTATCATTTTTATTCGTAATAAAAAGTCATAATAATAAGATATTTTATCTTTCCTACGTCTAGTCGGTATACTATTATCAGCATGTAGCTTGTATACGTTTATCAGATACTCTAATATACTATACTCTATATATTTATATTATATATATAGATATATATATATATTAGAGTATGGTATATATATATATACCATTATTGGTATATTATATTATATATATACCATTATATATTGTTTTTTTTGAAGATTTTTTAAAGATTCGTAAATACATATTTAATTTTTTCCGTCATGTATGAACTTACTATTCCCCTATTTTTTTATTTGATAAACATATTAGAATGCAATATAATAAATGAAACATAATGTTTACTTTTATTCAATTTTTTTGGTTAAATCAAATGGGAGTGTACACACGACTAAAAGTTCAATTTTGAATCTTTTTTTCCCATCTTAGAGATTTTTCTAATTTATATTGATATGTATGATAAAATGACTGCCACCGGAGGAGCAAGATATATCTTGTTACAACGAATAAAAAAGTTACCTTTCCCCTAAGGTTACTTTTCCTTACTACAACTACCCGTTTACATTCGAAATCATAATATCTGTAAATAGATACGATTTGAAATTTGCACGATTCAGCTTTTAAAAAAAAAAATGTATACTCGTTAAACGTAAATCGTCATCCATCTTTAAAAACACATCTACGGTACTACTGATTAAATCTTTTTCCTCTCTCCGATTCTCGGTAGGGTCAAGGATTGCGAACATTAGTATAACACAGGTGTATCGCATTGTCGGACAATAATAATGTCATGCGGCGGCGCATTTCGCGCAGGTCATTGGCAACGTAATAATAATACGAGTGTGGGACAGTCCGTACGTGCGAAGTGTCCGCACGAATGGCCGTCAACAATCCGAACCGACTGGGAGGTCAGTGTCCGTTGCGCGAATGTCACCTCACGAGCGGCAAGCCCAGGTACTGACTGTAGGTGCCGTCCGTGCGATGTTCCGAATTTATAATAATACCGGTGTCCAGTCATTCCACGTCCGCGGGAGGATTCGATGAACGCGCCCGTGGCATCGGAATGCGAAAACCGTTTTTACGTTATTCGGTGTAATGTTTTTTTCGTTTTTTTGCGTCGGACGTACGGACAAGTCCTTATCGCAGACAAACGGACAGGAGGGAAGGAACCGGTGGTGTCGCTCAGTGTTGCGTAGATTCAACAAATAAACATCACGCCAGTTGTACATTGTTATTGGATTAAAATATCATTTGTCAAAGGACGCCCGTGTATAATTGCGTAACGTGGCATTTCTCTAGGAATTTCTCGAAACACTAGAACGCTACTAGATGATTCTTAATCGCTGTGCTTAATAATTCACAACGCTCCTTTGTTTTACGGTAATTGGTTTGAAACGAATTTCATTTATTATCCATGTATTGGATCAATGTTGCATCCAATAGTGTATCCAATTGTAACGAAACATCAAATTCAACCCATCGCTATCAGCTCATCATTTATGCAATACTATTTAAGTGATCAAAAAGAATTCGTGTAGTTTGCAGTAATGCCAACGCATTGAACTCTTTCACCTGTGGCGATGGCAATTCCTCCCCGAATACACATGAGCACTAGTGTCCGTATAACAAACCAACAAATAAAATACGTGTATCGGTTAGTGGTGAAGAGGATGTGGAGTATTTTTCCCAAAATGTCATTGGGGTGCACCACTGCTGTTCGATAAAACTCTTGATCTTTGCACAGTAATCAGATACGTTTATTTTCTTTTATGTTTTTTAAATTTTTCTTTTGGCGAAAATCGCTGAAAACACACGTGACTTTGTAGGTTTGTATGATATTTCATTTTTGTCTCATGAAAACCACATCGCTGATTCTTTCTTTAGTTATACTATTAAATACTAAAGACGCGTGTCTCTGCCGCGTACGTGTTGCCACTGATTAAACGACCGATTAGCACTGTAATATGTTGAGTTCACACGCGAACGCCGTCCGTGTCATCATCGGTCAAACAACTGCCGGATTGCCAACAACAACTAATGCGTTACGTGTGTGGTGAAAAGTGAAATTTTCTGGGTACTTTCCACCGTGGACGGACAAATCCAGCCGAAGCATGATAATTAGTATTATATCCGTTTGCACGAAATAACCGGTTTTTAATAATTTATGTGAAAAAAAAAACAAATAATAAACATTACGTATAGTTATCGTTGAAATATGTTTAACCGATAAGTGGACACTTTGACCGATCGATTTCGCACAAATCGTAAAAAATAATAGATGTAATCTCGTGGTAAAAATCTGCAGTACAAACTTGAAAGGTTCTAGAGGTCAATACTAAGCATCGTACCTCGACTGTATCCGATTGATTCGAGACAAGTTTCAAACGAACGTGAATCTTAAGAACTCGCGCTAAGTGCTATAATATATATAATAATTTTTGATATTAAAGTTCTCTTGTAGGCACATCGCCGCAACTTAATTTACAGCTTTTATTTTGTGTGAACTCAGTTTACCGTATGTCTACATAGTCAGCTTCCTGTCACATAGTTCAATTAATTTCGCTACGATTCCAATATTCTTCACGTATTGGTTTTTGCTACTCGCGAATCGATTTCGATACCGACAACACCGAGAACAACATATCGGCTGCCTCTAACGTTTTTTTTAAGTTCGATCGATTTCAAACCACAATTTAGCTTTCGCAAATTATTTAATCATCTTGCTGTAAGCATACATGATCACATCTAGCGAATCTCTCCGAATGATCTCTCGGCAAGATATTTATTGTCTTTAATGTGTTCTACCAAGAATGCACCAATCGCTTTGATTTCCCGGACACGGCCATCGTGTACCACACGACACTTCATTATTTCACACGACTTCATGGTAACGTTCTCTGTTTTTTACCTCTCAGAAGTTTTATCTCCCGACCTGGTATAGAAACGCGTATTTTTCGCGAACCCTTAGAATATACGTATACGACTGGCCGCCGGTATTGTACACACCCGATGCCTGGAACTTTGTTTGAGTTGAGCCAGGGACGTATTTATGGGGGGGCAAGGGGGCCCAAGCCCCCTTCGAAATGAAAAACACTATTGTTAAAGATTGCTATTTTTAATATAGATATTTCTTAATGCTGGGGGTTTCCGAAAATTTGTTGCGACACTGAGAATGTTGCTTATGCGATAATTTAAAATTTTTTATTTATAAAATATGTTTATTATTTTAAGAAAATATGTGATGAATTTTGAGTGACTCTAATAAAAAATTTGTTTATTATAATGTAGTTTTTATACTTTTAAAAAATAATAAATCATTAAAAAAATTGAGTTTCTTATTTCTCTGATGATGTAAAGATAGTCAAGAAGTCTTATAGTGTTAAAGTAATTTTTTTTCGTAATAGTGTGCTTCCTTCCAAAAATCAAATACATAATCGGCCCCTTCCGAAATGAAAACCTATATACGCCACTGAGTGGAGCATAATCCAGTGAAATGAATGAACGCGCTACACGTACACGTAATAATAATAATAATTATAAAGCGTGTACGCTTTGAATTAATAATAGACGCGCAACGACGAATGTACGCCGGGGGAACTAACGAGTGTTGCAATTAGCCGCTTATCCGTCGTACGACCGCATTCGAAGGGATTATAATAATATTATTATTATTATTATTATTATTGTGGCTATTTCTATTATATATATGTATATGTATAATAATCCCGCGTAGACGAGCGGATTTTACGAGATCCGACAAATGACGGACTACGTCTTGATTGTCGACCCGGGCACCGCGGCACAGCAACCATGGTAACCACCGTCGTGACGGTTGAGGCGCGTGTGTGCATGCAGGCTCGGTGCAGCAGCAAAATCATCCTTTGGTAATATTTCTCCTCCGGACCGCCAGTCGACACCAGACCCTGTGCGACCAATCGTCTGAAATCTTTTTATCCCAAGCAGCAAACACCGTTTTACTCTCTAGCCCGGTGGTATACTCCCCCGTAGTGCGTCGGTGCGTAAAGACGTTTTTCTCGTTTATACAGGTATACGCATACAATGGTTATTGTCGATATGCCATCGTCCGGTGATGCTTGTCCCGTGTTGCAGCACAAAAGTGGCGCTTGCCAAAGTTGATCACGATCGCCATAACACATTGCATTCGACATATATATATCTTATATTCGAATCGCATTTCGAGTGCGACGTAACGAGTGTTTTTACACCAGCGCGCGCAATAACTGCCGGCACTGCTACTATCGTGTTATTTTCCATCCCTCGGCCAGCAACGCTTATAGTTTCGGCGACCCGTTTGGCGGCGCTCCTGGCTTCTCAAGAACTTTAGAGGCACAGTTTTTGTCATACCGCCAAGTCACACACCACTCGGCCGCCACCGATAATACAATAATTGTCATCCGAAGTATTATCACTGCACTACCGATCGGACGGACCCGCACGTCTTAATAACCCAATACAACCCGTGTGTGAATTCGGCCCTGTGAACGCTAAAACATTTATCGAATGCCGTCGATCGCTTTTGGCACGGACGTTGTGTTCACAAGTTATCTGATCCGGTGCATCTTTTATTATTTATACTGTATTGTTTTCCTGTAGTAGTCTCCTCTTGCTCCGACCAAAGTCGCTCCGTGCACTTTCATTCTTCGTACTAGATCTAGTCCGTGTAACATGTTATCATGTCATGTCCTCATATAATATTTTCCTGTTATCCTTTGAAATCGATCGTCGAACCGAAACTTTCGAGTCAAAATCACTTGATCGTAGTCATCAAGAACGTTACCGTGATCCTTAATGTACCTATTTCAACAAGTACCTGTGGACCGTGGGTTTGTGGGGAGATTTATTCTCGAATTTATTTTCTATTTTGGGGAATAGATGGCTGAGCCTCAGTAAGCCTTTTTGATTTTCACATATACAGTTATACGTTCCTTTCAGGTACATATGCGGTATCTATGATTTAATATGATAGTGGAAATTTTAATTGATTACTTGAAAAACCGTCCGTTGATCATCGATCATGGATATACTACGATATTCTATGTGTTGGTGTATATTTACAAAAAGTTTAAACAGTTAAGCGATTACATAGTATGTACTCGAAGTATGCACATGTCTTCGGTTGTGTTCGGGCGTATCGAACGACTGAACAAACGAAAATGGAGGAAAGGAAATAGGTTGAATTACCTTTATCGGCGCATACTTTATTAAACGCGTATTATAATATTTTTTTTATGTGCTCATTTCAAACATTATTATTATTATCAAACATATATACACGTATGCGTTTTTCAAAGTATTCGTAATGGCACACAAACGTCAGTGGCGTCGAAGGATTGGAAATAATAATAGTTTACCGTAGTCATCAGGTCGTCTAGGCGCGACGGACAAACAGTCTTTAATCAGAAACTGTTTTATTTATTATCACTATCATTATTACATAGAGGATTTACGAGCAGCTATAGTTTCATGCGACGCACAAAACTGTTTATACATTACGCGTTATAAAAATATATACACAAGCGTAATAATAATAACATAATATTGTCGTTCTAGAGCGATTCAATTACATGCAATCGCCCCCGTATAAACGCGACAGACATACGAGCAAATTGATCGTGTACGACTGCCGATCGTCCGATCCATCCACCAGTCAAAATGTTTCGAAATATTATTATAAATTATTTTCATCGCAATCGTGTATAATAATTTCATACCGCTCTATGTTTACACAACGTTATCGAATTTTAATATTATATACTACTTCCATCTGGCGGACAAGTTTTTGTTGCCTGGTCAACGTCTGCAGTGTTCTACGCGGAATAACGTTTTCATTTTTTTTCCGCTTGAAAATCCTATACAGATTTTCATTAAAACACTCATTTTTCTCATGTGACGTACAAACATATAAATCATAGAGTTATGTCGAATTTCGTCCGGCATGTGCTTTTTCGTATTTATTATGAACATCATTTGATGATTTTATCGTTATTATCATATATTATGCAACAACTACCCCAAGTCGTTATCGATTGAACTGTTTTAACAGTATCGTAATTAGTTATTTCACAAGTAACGATACAATTAAATTTTTAAACATTAATTATGGCTATGTTTTGAGTATTTTAAAATGAATCCACTTTTGAAGTTCGCGAATTGTTGTTGCAAATTAATTATAAAATAGTGACACTGATTCACTTAAAATGAAAAAAATCACTTCAGGACGGAACATTCGGTTCTCGATAATCATGAACTTAAGATTTCTATGATATATCTCAGAATTTCAATTTCGTATATTATAGTAAACTAGATAAGACTAAATATTTTTAGTCTCTTGCTTTATTACTTGTATGTGTTTTTATGGAAACTGTGTTAAGGTGCGTATTGCTACAATACACGCACACGTGTGTATTTAGAGTCCCCCGTAGATATATTCTGTATAGTAACAATGATAATTTACAACGTATAATTTGTACTTCGATATTCACCAAAGTAAATTTTGTATAAAACCAAGACAATTATTTTTAATTGCTGCAAAATTATTCACACAAAATATAAGCTATGAAAATATTTTCGTACTTAATTTTGTTTTGAATTTAAATTACAAGATAATAGTAAACATAATGACTCAAGCTATTAATACAATAATTTAAAATATATTCAAAAGAATTGTTTTCATACGTAAATTATAAACAATTAATTATAAAGAAAACATATAACAAGAAAAAAATGCGTATTAAATAAAATATAATTATGAAAAAACACCTATGACATTGAAAATGTTAAAGCATCAATTGACGATTTTGTTATGAAAATACTGGACATTAAATGTACATGTTTTTTAATACATGGATAAATAAAATTTTAATCAGTGTTTCAAATCGAAATAAAAAATTTCGATTTTAATTTCAATTTTGATTATTGGTATTAGTTTTTTTTTTAATTTCGATTTTGGTTTCAAATATTGATATTATTTTTTTGCAATTTCGTTTTTGATTTCGAATATTGATATTCATTTTTTTCCATTTTGGTTTCGGAAATCGGTATTTATTTTTTTACGATTTCGGGTTCACAATAGAATGTTGTCCATGACTTAAAATAATTTCTTAAATTTGTATACATCATTAGCATAATAATGTTGTAGGCTGTAGCGAAAAGCTACTGATATAGGTAGTATACATTGAAATACATTTTTTTATTACCTATTTTATTAAACCTTTCGTACAAACTATAATTATTATTAATGTGTCTCAAAAATGAAAAACATAATAAGAAAGTGAAGCTAAAATGTTTATGTATCTGATCCGACCTATGAAAAGGTGGCTTATGACTCAAAAAATTATTTTTCACTTTTTTTTTTGGTTCGGATAGTTTTTGAGACGCTCTTTCACATGGTGAAAACCTTAAACCCAAAATTTTGAAAATCATTGCCTACCATTAGAGATTTTGATATTGATTTTAATTTTCTAAAAGATTTTTAACGATTTTTATCGATATTTGAAATCGATTTCAAGCCCTGCTTTTAATACACGTGAAAGCGAAGTTCAAAAACATGTGTTATGAAATACACGGGTATCCCAGCGTTTAAATATTTAAGGTATGGACTACGTCTATACACAAACTAAACTGAGAATCTTACTAGATATTTAATACATTTTTACTAATCGTTTTTTGAAAGCGATCGTGTATCGCTGTTTTTGAGTAGCAAGCAACACACCAAAAGAAATATACAGCCTTTTAACAAGCAATTTTCAGCCTTTTTTTTTCTTTATAGCAACTTTTGTAATCTCTTTTACAGCAGTTGTTAGGCAGATATTATAAGCACATCGTAAATTTTACGAAAAAACCATAACGACGTAATACCAGTCATTATATATACTTACTACCTTAATTTTAAATTGTCATAATTCCTTCGACAGGAAAACAAGTATCGTGTGTTGGATCGATAGAGTAAACAATATGCTGTTCCGAAACAATGCGTGATTTTCGAAAAACAAACTTTTCGCCTCTCGAACTTTTTACTTTAGTAGTCCTGCTGCTGGACACGGCGCGACCTCGTGGATTAGGGCCTTACAATTTTCGGTGGTGCACACGTGATGTGTTACGCCTTACCGGTGGTAATTACCGCATTTCGGGTTAAGTTTATATACTATTATCATTATTATTATTATAAATATACAATATATAATAATAAAATGATCGTGATGTTAACATCATCATGTGACCGATATATCGAATGATCAATAATAGTAATAAACACGGTTGCGCCACCTGCACAAGAAACGGTGGAGTAGGAGGAGAGAACCGAAAACAAAATCTATAGTTATATTATTTTATTGCTTATTAACAACCGATAAAGGGCGGATTTTATATATTATTTTTCGAGTTTTACGACACACGTGTGATTGCATGGTTCGTGAAAGCTGTTAAAATAAAACAAAATAACAACAACAGTCGGCCGCCAAGGGACGAGGAAATGTTAGAAAATACGCATGCACGTGTATGCATAACTATTACGCGTGTATGTGTATAATTTTAATAATTAATAAAATCGGCAGTTTTATAGAAACTATTATACACGCCGACTCTACCGTCGACCACCTGTTACGCGTAATCCGCTTGTATAATTTACGACCGCCAGTGATGTCGTCGGGCCGATGTTTTACACAAGTTTTATCATTATTATTTGAAGTCGGCGATTTTTCGTCGTTGTTTATTGCCGTTGACCAATTTTTGTCAACAATATTCCAATACATATATACAGGCCATCCGCGTGCGTGACGCAATGCCAATCGCGGATGTTACTTTTTTTTAAATTTTTTTTTTCTTACCATCACTGACCCGTACATTTTTTACGTAAACTTCGGGTAATAAATCACGCCGATCAAACGGGCCTACTGATTTAAGTGCTTGGATATATTTATTAATATTTTAACTTGTCACGTACACCGTGTCAAAATCATTGTCGCTAATCGATTACAACAAAACCATTGTGTAACACTGTAAACACGTAAGCGGGTGTTGCACTCGTATTAGACGCGCGTATCGATAAACAAGACACATTCGGATACAATACAATACATGCGATTATTGTTGTGGCTACTGCTGTGTATACGTATTGAAATAAGCATAGCCACTCGTTTCGTGCATTTTCCCGTTTTTTCAAGTCACGCATATCGACATCCCAACATAAAAACGAATATTGCTGCGCATTTCAAACTCGTTGTATTCATTTTTTAATAACTATGCCTCAACGTATCGATAGTTTTCTCGTACTTTAGTCGACGATTTAATTTATTTATTATAGTTTGTAAATATTCACGTTATCAGTGCTAACCTAAAAGCTACGAAAACATGCTTATAATCTGATCCTAAAACCGCTTAGGTAAAGAAAATTGAGAAAATTGCAGTACAATTAACAACGTCGTTATTAGGAATTAGTGACGCGCTATAATATGTTATTGATGTTATATGTCGCATCAATTATGCACGAAAAAAAAGTATATGTAGATAGTTAGAAATACCCTGATGATCAATGATTGATGTAAGGCTATGAGTACTTTGCGCGTACGGAAATATAATAATGATCTCAGCAACGATGGAAAATAATTATTCACGAAATTATTGCGAAACAGTATACAGCTGCTGCGTTGTAGTTACTTTATTCATAGTATACATATCTTTATTATAGTCATTTTTTGGTTTGAGATCGATGTAACGTAATCGAGTGACGGCCGGTTTCGAGAAAACGTTTTCATCGATATTCATTATCAATTACGCGCGGATTTTTATTATTATTCATTTATTTACCATTTTCGTGACGAGCATGGCAATCGCGCATGTTGTGTACCTAAATAAAAATGTTTCATCGGAATCCGCTGTCGTCGACGTGTTGTGTATTTTTCACAATTGTACCCGTAAACAGAGTAAAGGGTTTTTTTTTATTAATTTTTTTTTCGTAGCAGTGTTTTTTTCATTTTTTTTCCAAAGACATCAATTGGACACATTTTTCATTGTTATACCTTTTAATAAAAGCTTTCGCAAACAATGGAATTCGAATTGAAACGGAGAAATCGATTCGGGTTTTTAGTTTTTTTTCTCGACTTTCGTCGCAAATAACATTCCAATAGTAATATTACACGTAAATTCGAAGAGAACAGAATACGTATAATATCATGTACAGCGTGTGACGTAGACATTTATTTTTTCTGTGTGATGAATACATTTTGTAACTTTTCTCAAGTGGTATATTTCGATTTAATTACAATATTTACAAAAATATTTCAATAGGGCAGTAAAACTTCGTATCACGGTAGACAGCTAAATAACGTGTAAGCACACACAAGTGATTATACGTCTAGTAGCGTACCGATAAGTGGGGAGGAAGTAAAGAATTAACTTCGACCAAGAACATGCTGATTGTTTTTAATTATGGACTATTTTATTTAGTTAATTTAAAAATAATTTATATAAAAAAATAATTATTTTTTTTACATTGACAGTCAACATGAGTAATAATGTTTTCGAATTATTACCACCCTTTTACATTTTTATTTCCTCCTCTCTTCCCCCCCCCCCCCCCCCCCCCCCAATTCAAACAGCGAATTTTTCCATACACCGTTGAGATGGCCTTGTTGACGCACTGCAGGTAACGGGAAAACGCTATTGAATAAAAATGTTAACTTAAGACCGTTGGTTTTTTACGAAAACTCATGTCTACCTTCCCTATAATCTTATTTGCGAAACGAGGGGGTGAGGTTTACGACGACGACGACGATGATGATGTTATCGTAATTATATTATTAGCCGTGAGCTTTCCGTAGCGCAGTCTAGCGGCTGTAGCTACGTAATATTATTATACTATAATAATATGAGGTACTCGCAGCTGCCGTCGCGTTGCTACCCGCTAATAATATTATCGAATAATATTAAATCCCATCATCCCGTAATCCAAATCAATCGATCAAAATGTAATCAATTTTGAAAATGTGACTCGATCAATTTGCCTTCGATTATTGATTTATACCGCCACATTTGTGCTCCAACGGGCGAATTCGATTCGCCCGTCAAGTCAGCCCGTGAGTCGTCGAGCTTTGTGCGTCACAAAAGCGGAGAACACATCAAACGACCACACTGCGAAAACGTTGAAAAATAATATTATATTGGTACAACGGGCATCGAAAAACAGTAATATCCGTTCGCACGTGTGTACATAGCAAGCGTATATTAGTCGGTCTATCGACTCAGAAAGCCGGTGGTATGGTGAACGTTATCTATCAATGATGCACAGTATACGTTGTATACCATGAAGGTACACATCATTAAAAATGTCTTAAAGTTGCACGTCTTATCGTTTTGTATTTATGATTGATTTGGGATTTAGGATGCTTACTGCACGGCAAGACAATTAACATAACGTTTGTGATTTAGTGCCTGTAAATTAAACGGTTCCGGATTTCAACCAAGACATATTACAGACCTCTTCGCAAAAGGCACTAGATTATTAATATGGTCACACCGGACCCCGCGCACTAATTGAAAAAAATATCATAGTTTATAAGCAAATCAATTACACTAATCCTCTGTTATTTATCCCTCTAGGTTAAGATTATTTAAGACTATATAAATAATCACGATTATCAATCATTCCTGAACGTCAATATAATTAGTGTAATATGTTGTAATCATAGTATTGCTTTTCTTTACTTTAGTTAATAAATAGAAAATTTAGATGATCCTTGAAATATTTAAAGTACCTATGGCTAAGACGAGGGTGGGCTTCACCCGTCATAGACCGCTCACTGTATCTGTGCCTGGTGTTTAGATAGAATACACGTGTGGTTTATGGGATGCATTCGTCTTGTGTTGTATTCTCGGTTAAGGTTGGTCTGGTGATTGAAAATTGAGTAATATGGCCGTTTAGGATATCCTGTTATATTTACACGTACTACGTCACATCAACAGATGTAAATTAACCATACATGTTCTACTATTTCATGTGTTAAGTATAATATTTATAAACACAGACCACGCAATTTGTAGTTGATATCGTGTGGACGGAAATATTTTGTAGCGGATCTGGCGGCGTAAGGATTAAAAAATTAATAATTTACAAGCCACGAAGGAGATTAAAACAAAATCGAAAACAATTCGATTGTCAGTATTTTCTTTTCCGTCCAATGTAAGCTGAGTAGTTAATAACTCGAAAGTTCGTGTAGTACGGCTGTATATTGTCCACTAATGCAACAGTCCCGTAACCCGGATAGCACGCCACCATCGAGAGACATGATAACACCTCGGGGGTATGAAAAATTTGAAATGACTACGAAACACGGTAGATTCTGATTGTATTTGATTTTTGATTGTTCGTTATTATTTACTTTTCCGCTGTCACGTGCGTGTATTTTTTTTTTAATAAAAACGGATATTTGCACGTAATATCACCATCACGTCATCGGATCCGATAAAAATATAATACCACGACTACTGGTTACAATATACTGTACAACCGATACGTCTTCTCCGGCCGGTAGTCGAGTGCGACTCGTTATGCGGATGACTTCGACTTCTTGCTCGCAAATGTACGAGTATAATGCATAGGTGCACCCATAGAACTTCGTTGATAGTAACTCTTTAACTTGATTTCTACTATTTAGCCCGCCAACGCTTAGCTTCGAATCGAAATGATTCAGTGACATACGCGTTATCGAATGTGCGTTTTTCCAAAGGTTTTAATATTTATATGTAGTGCTTTGGATGTACAGAGCCCATCCAGACAGTATGCGCACGACCTCGTTTATTGTGGTGTATACACCGTACATGTAACTGTGCATAATTTTACATCTTCCATACGTGTGTATATTATTTAATGGTGTCGAGTGTACCACATGCCGAGTCCAAGAACACCGAATCGCTTACTGACGTACAAACACGATTAGACTTCCAAAATTATAAGCATCAGTCCGAAAGGGGTGCCATCCATTGCAAGTGTATGTGCATATATATATATATATTATTATTATTATTGTGTTGCCTTATAACACGTAAATAACGTCTCCTGTACACGGATTTACTGCAAATTGAAAGGGCGGAACATATATTGCGTGCGCGGAGAAGAGGAAAAAAAGGTGTCAGAGCGAAGAAGAACAAAAAAAAAAAATAAATAAATAAAAAAGGACTTTATACTAAACGAAAATAGCAATTTTGCTGTCGCGACTCCAATACGTATTTTTGCACGCCCACCCGCCAAACCAAATCATGTCTTTCGAGGGAAAATACGATCGAGTGGTACCTTTATTGGAGCACTCGCATGCACACTCGGACAAAACCCACGTACCCGGAAACCAATAAAGTGCCCGTGTGTATGCGCGTGTACAACTATTATACCGTGTACATACATAGGGGTTGTTATAACGGGATGCGAGACGGGAGTGGGATCTGTAACGGCGTTAAACGTATGCACACGGTTCACGGTATATCGGAGACGCGTGTACGTCTCACAGTCGTTGATTTTTCGGTCGGTCCATTTCGGGTCCTACGTCTCTATGTTCACATACCAGATATGTGGTACGGTGGTGATGTGCGTATAATATATTTATACATACGTGTATGTGTTTAGGGCTGAACAAAAGTTGCAGTCGCCGTGGCGGCAGTCGTAAAGTATAGTATTACACGCACTGTGTGAAAAAAAAGAATCAGCTTTTGCTCACCACATACTAGTGTAGACGATGGGAACAGCGAATTAAAAAAAAAAAAAAACCGGAATATATTCGTTTTTATTTCAGTTTTTTTTAAATTTCCCAGAAAATATCGTCATCGCATCCGTTACTTGCTGCCGCTGCGTTAGAGTACGTTTCACGAGCAGGCACTAGCACGCGCGCCTCTGTCAGTCGTAGAAATGCAGACCTATTATTCGCTGCGGGAAAACTTGTTTATATGAAAATGTCGAACATAACATTTTTTTTTACTTACGCGAAGAGCATCGTTTTTCCTTTGCAGTACACTTAACCACACGCTCGTTCGTACACACATGCATATAAAGATATGCGTATACATAATAATAATTATTATAAATACTATTATGCTTTCTTTATGTGTTTGTATTTTAACAATTTTTTTTCTTTCTCGTTTTAGTATCTCATGCGCAACATCCACCACCCGGTCGGCTTGTTCTGAAATGATTTCCAGACGAAGACAACACTGAACGGGATCACACGACTATAGGGTACATCATAGCAGTGCTATATTAAATTATATACGTACGCTGCAATAGAAAGCTGTCGACAGCGAAGAAGATTCACACAGATCCCGCAGAAATTGTGTATTCGTAGAGCGCGAAAAATGAGATCCACCGAGATGAACAAGCTTTCGCTGTGTTTGATGCTGCTCGTAAAAGGTGAGTAAAATATCTACTCAAGTATAGGTCATTTCTGTATGCACTCATAATTATGTACTATACTCGTTAACGGGTTTTTTTCTCGGATGCTTTTAACGCATCCACTAAAAGTTTTTCGACCTAAACATTTACTAAATCTCCTCATTCCCTGTGGAATGCCTCCCCGATTATTATGTTTTGGATATTTATATCTAAGTTTATACGTATATATTTATGAATATAATAAGCTGGTAACGTAAAAAAAATGGTATATTTAAAAATAATATACCCACAAAATTGAAAAAAAAAAATAATAAAATAACATAAACATTATAACGTGAGTACTTACTAAACTTTCCGAAAATAAGAGTTAACTAGTACCGAAAAGGTTTTATTTTTTCATAACTCCTTTATGAACAAAAATAATAATAACTATATTTTGGTTATCTGCGTGTTAAAGTGAATTTCGAGAAGCACATAGGTACATCATCTATGCTTAACTTATTACTTATAACTTCATAAAATGAATTCATAGAGAAAAATAATTACAAAAGCATATATATATTTATATATATGGCTTCATAGTATTTTTAAGCCTTTTAAAACGTGTACTTGTTTCGAAAAAAAAAAATTTAAAATACCTATTAAAATGACGGTAAAATACGAAGTAAATATTTTACACCCATTGTAATATTATGGTTGCGAATCGAGCATATTATAAGTATATAATTATTATTATTGTGTACATTCGCTAAATTGAAATAATATTATGCATTTTAAATTGAAATATTTACACCAAGATCACGTTATTTCACTTCTGTTTTTTAAGACTTTTACTCATGCATTGCAGCAAGGGTCGTTAAAAATAATTGGTTTTATTAATTATGTATGTTTTGGAAATTCACGTTATATTTATAGTTATTTTTATATCGAATCGTTTTTGTAATCTTTTTCTATTCCCTTAATTTGAATTTCACCGTCAATATTACCATGTAAAAACATGTTCACTTATATTTTTGTATTTCGTTCCGAATACCACTCGAACAAACGGCGTTATTATTTGCATTATCACGTTACATAATGATCTTTCAATCCGATAATAGATCAACCTCCTACCCTTACCAACCTTTATAACATCTATCGATCGTGGGCTTCCGAGCGGCAAGTGTGCTACAACATCGGCTATCGACATCTATGAACTAGGCAAGTCTATGGAAAATATTCTCTGGAGCTTGTTCGAAGTATACTCATCAGAATTTCGTTTGACATCTCAAATTTCTCGATTAATAACCATGAAGGATTATGTAAATTATTTTAATTATTACGTCGTGGGGGAGATGGAATTATTACGAGTATTATTAGATATAGCGAAAAACGCACCTGAGGGACGACAAACTAATTGTTTGCGACGGTGACATGACGTGCGCTTATACGTTATATTATTCGTCTATAAGGCAGAAATACATTTATGACAAGATCGATCACATCGCCGCTAGGTGGTAACTAAATGGTAACTGTTCACTATTTTCGAAGGGTGTTGAAGTCTCTAAATCCATCACGCCCTCCGTTCACGCCTATAGTTGTAAAAATTACAATTGTTCTTTCCAATAAAACATCTGAACCATTATGTAGCATCATCTCGCAAAACACTGCTGTGTGCTGTGCTCGGTATTATTTCCTCATTTCGTCAACACAAGTGAGTACTGCAACATGCGGCATCTGTATATATTTAGATTTTTCTGACAACTTCGAACAAACAGCACGTAACGCGACAGCATAATAATCATATGATTCGCAATTAATTAACATTAATTTTATAACGACGACGATAATGTACAGGTTTGTCCAACGAGATTTCGTTACAATATAAACACAGATTGCGATTCGATTCGCTAATGCGCGTACACACGTACATACGTACAAAACTGAATGCAATTAATGCGAAGTCGTTTGACTCGGGGGCAAAGTTTGAATAATAACATTAGTATTAACAATTCTCAACAAATATAATAATTCAATAATAATAACATGCGATTCGTTATCGTGCAGTTATCTTCCGATGTCGCTGGCTTTTATCAATAATGGGGGAGGGAAGAAGTAATGAGCACACCATCAACAGAATTGTTCAGGTCAACTGATCGTTATATTTTACATCTCGACATCATACACGATCGATTTCAGGCAATTTTAACACGTGTATACAAGGTAAGAGAGCGAGAGAAACATTTTGTTATAGAGGAAAAATGTTCAATAACATTTTTAGTAGAAAAAACACGTCCAACACGATCATTTATATAGTGTAACATAGATTTGGCTGTTGGATAAGTACCTGGATTATATCACGTTCATTCGTTGCGGTGACCTCCTATAAATGATTTTGGGATCGACTCGATATTGATCGATTTCCTTTCTCTCCGGTCGAGTTCGCCGTTAATTCGTGTCTATCATAGAAACACTCACGAAGAGGGTTCTGTTGCGAATATTAGGTGTACGCGAGACCAATATTACGTTATTATTATGTATATTTTAATCAGCAAATGTTTAGAACAATACCGACCAACAACGACCATGTAACGGGTACTGCCGCGACTTCAGTTACATATCCGCACACAGCAAAATCGTGTTATAGTTGCAAATCTAACACTGCAGCTGCACGATCATCGTCGTCATCGTCTTATCGAGCTCTAATTAGCCATCATCAAATGTCATTGATGGATTTAGGTCAAGGGTCAGGTTCGTGCTGCAACCTTTCCTGGTTTTTTTTTTCTTCACTCAAACATTTTACCTGCCCATACTTCCTCTTCCAGTACGCGGTTATCACATCGTTCTAAAATGTAGTCACCTGCAATATCCACGGGCTACTAAATTTCTTTTTTTTCTTGGTCTCATGTCAGCCTCAGACATCGGTTACTCTTGATTAAATCAAAAGTGCATTTTTCGACTTCACACGCATCAAACGTTTCGCTTTCATTGGTATTTAACGTTATTAAACGAATTGTCACATCGCTGATAAAACTATAGAATTCGAATTTTAAATAGTTAGATACAGCTTACTTCGGTGAAGTATAACCCGCGACATACATCGAAAAATAACTTTTCTGAAGTTCAGATGCATAAATCATTATATAAACACGACCGCGATGCAACTACGAGTTCACATGAAAAAAAAAAAGTTGAATAAAAATCTCTTAAATATGAATAATATTTTATTAAATTAGCTGAGTTTCGTTGACTTTTTAATTATTTTTTCACCCGGTATCTGCTTTCTGGAGTTTCGCCGGACTCATTTTTTTTTCTCACGCGTAACCGAGTCCGCGAGACCGTAAAAGTCTAAAACCTAGCAAAGGGTTCCAGCCATGTCAGTCAAGCTACTGTTTGTCGAAAAATATGATTAATTCATTTCGTAAGAGTACGAGCATATAAACACCCCTGAAACACCTCTACTATAGTTGTGCTCGCATACTCGTATGTGCGATGCATTTTAATTTTATTCTCTCGTTTGCGTATATATTTATACTCGTAACAATATATTGGGTGTGTACAGAGGCCACATTCTTCGCTAGGATGGATTGTTAAACATTGATAGGTCCCGACAGTAGTTTTGTTCGTAGTGTCCGACTGGCAAGTTTTCTGTGATTCATTCTCGTGAACCATTTGCCTAACTTAATAAAATGATAACATCATGACTATAAGTCGGTGATTCAGCCGTATTACGGAACAAATCCTTCTGAATAGGACCAAACACTATGTGTACGCATCACTTATTATTTACTGAAAAATGTTATGTCCGTAAACACCTTCGTTGTTGATGTCTTGAGCCGTTAAACAATGACGTTTAAACGCAGTTTGAAAAAAGGGAACACTGCGGGTTGTAGGAAATATATATAAATCTATACCAAGGAGGAGTTAGTTTTTTGAATGTCAACGTGTCCGAAGAATTCAAGCGATTTTAGTGTATTTTAGCATTTTCTTTTTGAAATCCGGTCACAATAAACGAATCTTTTGAGCTGCATAATACATACGACAACGGGTACGTTTTACTATTTCTAAACAAAACCGCATTTTATAAGGTAATATTAAGCTTTTTGTGTTTTGTTTGTGGTCGTATTTAATGCCATACCATGTATATGACGTGTACGCGCCGTTTTCGTTTGGGTTTCGATGTGATCTGTGGATTTCGGTTTTAACATATTACTCGTTTCCGCAATATGGTGCGCGGCGTATATACCACCAAAGCGTTATTATATTACTATCCACTGCCGTGATAAATAATTACAACGATCCGGTAGTTTGTTCGTTTGTCTAAGCAGTGATGAATTATCGCGTCGTGACTTCGTCTCGAATAATATCAACGAGTACCTATATTACGGAGACTAATACGTGCACTTTCGACAACGTGATGGGGTCAGGGTTTCCTATTTCTAATATCACGTTGCCGGATTTTCGTTTCGTTTTACTCTTCGGGCTATTCGATGTTCAATCATCAGTCGAATAAACGAACGTTTACCCGGACGGGATAAAGGTGCGACAGTTTTTTTATAGCGATCGCAATGACGAATGACATCGGCGACCGCTTATGAACACACCTGGATGAAAATAATTCTGGCCAGCGACGGAAAGTCCAATATAGATCGTTGACTTTTATTCTGTTAGAGATTAAGACTAAGCCCTTTCAGCCTAATCGTTCACTATCCACTCACACGTTTTCCGATCATTTCGAGATGTTTATTTTATTTCCGGTCACAAACCAGTATACGCTCATTAGACATATTATCAAAAAATTCATACACACGATATTATTTCATGTCGCCAATCATCCAGTAAATATCGAACTCGCGATATTGTGTCGGAGAATGATGTTTGGAAATTATCGAAGCACCCAGCCCTTTATACTAACGTTCCTTTATCCATTCGTGTACCCCTTGATCCCTCACCTGAGCTTCGAGTACCTTCTCCTCACCATATTTGCTTTTTCCTAAAATATCCTCTTTTACTCTTTTTTTCTTCCGGCACGCACCCTAGGCTGAGAAGCGTTGCTCTTTACTACATACTATTCACGTGTGATCATACGAATGCGTGTGAATGGTGTCGTATTTTATACGGTCGCGATTTTTTTGATTTTTCACGTACATTGAACGGCACAGACAAAAGCCTTTTTTGACTAATATATTGTAAAAACGTTACTCACGTGTTGTCGATGTTGTTATATATGGTATTGAAATCACAATCATTGAGGTCAAGGAAACACCGCCGTCACTAGTTCACGGTTGACCAACCATAATTTATAATATTAATGTAAGCAAGCGCATCGCCTACATTGTAGAAACACGTCCGTGGTCCTATATCTGCCAAAATCGTTATCGATCTTCTGTGATCCGTCGTCGCGATCGGCCGCTAGGTGCGCCACCGTATTCCCCGTTTTTTTCCACACGTTAAACCCACTTCGCATATTTCATAACTGTCTTTTTAATTTTAATAATTTTCAACTGTAATATTATTGCTTTAAAACTCTTTGTGGTTAGACTTAAATCCAAATCATCGTCCTTTATTTTTTTCCAAATATCCTCCGTTCACAAACCAATGTTGTTTTTCGATGTATTTGAAAGATATTTTACCTGTGCCGGAAACTCGTGAGTTTGCTTACCCGTCATTTTTCAACGATCGTTGAGTCCTACATGTCAAGTATAATAATTATAATAGTATAATAGTATAATAACAAGTGTAATATTTTTGAAGTAAAAATCGTACAATTTTGAAATAATCCAATTAATCGGCGGTTTTCAGTGAAAATTTTTCACAGACCATGAGAAATATTCAAAACAATCTAAACATATTTCGGCTGTTACAGTTTTATGCGATACAATAATACGTTCTCATCGATCCAAAAAATATTATAATGCATTGAATCCTGTCTTTCTCTGCCCCGTAATTCTCAAAGTACATCTATGTATAGAACACCTCCGTCAGTTGTGTATTTATCGTTGCGGTACCATCTGTAGACGGGTACACATCACCATATATAGTGTTGTTATACTGCGCCACTCCTATGTATATGTATACATATATTATATACACACCAATTAAAAGATAAGTTAATTTAACGTTATCGGAGTTTACGAAGTTTTAATGTATTTTACATGTTTTCAGCAAAGTTAATCGCGACCGTACCGTGCGCGAGAACACCTGATGCTAAATTAATTTCATGTACTCGTACACTAAAAACAAAAATCGTTATTTCATAATATATTTTATTTGGAACTTAACGCTCTGCGGTGGGTTTTATTTTCGTTTTAAGTGCACGGTACGGGTATTATATATTATAATTTTGGGATGGTCCGAGAACTTTCCGTCCATTAATCTGATGAAAAAGTACGCTTGTTTTTCCAAAGTAAGAAGATAATAATAATTAAGTGTTTTAAACTTCCTATGAACAGTAACGGACGCGTAGTAGGGAATTTTTTTTTTATTTTACATTCTTAATTCAGCCGCAGTATTATGATGCAATACTATAGGTACAATGTTAGCATATATTTTCGAATCCACAAAACGTATTTACATGAAAAAAACTGCATAGTATTATAATAAAAAAGCACTTAATAGTGACGTCATTTTTAAAAAAAAAAATATTTTATTATTCATTATTAAATGAATCATTTTAAAAATATCATTACTTTTGAGAAACAACACGAAACTACTGATTTTTAATGATAGGTGGTAACGCAAGGTGTGGTGTTCGTATAATATTTAATTTTTAATAGTTTGAAATGCAGCAAAATAATTTCTATGAAACATATACTATACTATAGTGTTTTATTCTATTGATTGATGTTATATCAGTAAGTAAATATATACATTATTTTAATAATATCGTGTTCCATCAGAAGTCGTTCTAGTAATAAATTAAATCATTCAATTTTTTAAATATTTTAAACTACAATAATTTTGAGAATTTTTTTTTTTTTTGTTTTTATATACATATTGGATAATTTGAACAAGAGAACACCTTTTATAAGAGTTTCTCGACAAAACTTGACGAAGTAAATCCGTCCGTATCCTGTCAGTTGCGTATCTAAACTTTCTTGTTCGTGTCATTAGTTTTTAGAAAATAAAAAATAAAAAATTAATACATTACATTACATTACAATTAAAACTATAATATTTTCTTTGTATCGACTACCATTACACGGTAATGACTCAATGAAGTACACATCATCTCGTGGAAAATATATAGTTCATGAACAAAAAGAAAAAGATACACTTTCCTTGTTATAACTGGGGCTGGGATTTTAATGTCCTTAAAAATTACCTTAAAAAAATAGAAAAATTACTAAATCAACTCAAAAAATGCATTAAAAAATGCCTTTAAAATTTAAAAAAAATTACATTAAATGTGCATTAATAATTTATTTTACTTCATATATTAATAAATAAAAAATTATTCTTTATTGTAACAATAAATTACGAGAGCGTGCCTCATGTTGTTCCCAATAAATTTTGTAGATATACATGTATTTTTTTTTCTTCAATTTGTTCTCTTTGTTGTACTCCATTAATATAAATATATTTTTTTATTTAAATTAATATCAAATGATTACTGGGCTTCACTAAGAAAAACTCGTGTGGAGGCCCAGGGAATATATTTGTCTCTTGATATATGTTGTTGTATGGTAAAACATTTTTCAACAGCAACTTTTACATTGCATACCTTACACAACAACACTAATCCGTCAGTAGAAAAAATCTATAATCTATAATTTAAAATTAAAAAACACCAAAAATTACTTAAAAAAACTCTTAAAATGCCCTAAAAATGAAAAAATTAACCTTTAAATCAAAAAATGTCATAAAATACAAAAAAATGCAAATAAAATTTTGATTTAATTTAAAACTAATTTAAAAATTCCTAAAAAATATTTGTAACAAAACGAGCATCGTACAGAAAGCTTCAGAAAAAAATGCAAAGTGCATCGAATCCCAGCCCTAGTTATAGCTTTTCGGATTTATGGGTATTATTTTCTCCAGTAAAGATTTATTACTCGGAATAAGATCTCGTGATTAATAACTAATGTATTATATTATTATTATGTATGAACAATATTTCTTAAAAAAAATATCGACATTCAACGTTTTCTGGTAACACCATTAAAAACGCGCTTTTAAATTGCTATCGCAAAACTATTACATGCGAATGTCGATTCATATTGCTGTATCATTATCGTCTTTCTCGCGTTTAGTGCTACACATTTACTCACCGTTTTGGCATTTGATACGATTATTAAATCACAAAGTCTGTCGGTGACGGAGTGGTCAGTAGGGAAGGGAGAGTAATAGAAAAACAAAAAGAGATTTTTAAAACCGAGAACTGTTAATCGGTTCGTTACGAAACGACGACGTTTGTCTGAATATTATGATATATTATTATATTTGTTTATGTAACATGATCCGAATTAAGGAACCTGTGGCAAAGTAAGGACTAAAATTTGCAACACGCAAACAAATAAAGTTTCGGGATAAAATTTGGTCATCAGCCGTGGGTATAGATTATTAGATTATCATTTATCGTTTATATATATATGATTTGATGGTACGAATATGCATTAATTGTAATTATCTAAATTAGTGGTTCCGAACTTATTTCATTCTACACCTTATAAAATTAAATGTTTCATGATCTCTTTTGTTTACTATGTAAATAAAGTAACTCAATATAAATACGTAACGACTAGTTTTTTTTTTTTTTTTTTTTAATTGATAATATTAGTTTATATACTCTACGATAACTACCTGCACCATTTAGCAATGTATTCACATCTTGCTAGAATTGGAAAATACTGATCTAAACTAATGTTCCGGTAAACATTTTTACTAAACATAATACGGTAACAAAGTTAAATGTGTTTTCCCGGTTTTCTTTGTATATATTTACCATTTTCTTTCTCTTTTTCTATGCTTAATATCTATCTGAAAGTGCATGAGCACACTTATTGCAGTACTTCCAATCGTAGACGTTTTCAAAATTATCGCACGTATGCGCTTTCTGAATAAACGGTCGGCGCCGAGTACTCATCGCAAGTTACACGGGGCCGCACGTACACAGTAATGATAATTAACTGTCGTCGGAGATTAAACAATGGTTAGAGAATATATAACAATTATTCTGTGTTCGTGCGTGCGGTCATGAAAAATTCATTATAAGTAGGTTTTTATCCAAAATGTTTCACGAGAAAACACGGAGTACACTGTCGGGAAGTTGAAGAGCCTTTTTCCTGCTACTGGACACATATTATTATCGTCTCGTACAAACACCGGGGATGAATGCTATAAAATATGTCATAAACATTTGACGCCAAGTTTTTTTTTTTTAACATTTCCAATGTGTGTCGGTAAACATTGTTCGCACGTCTTTTAAAGAACATTTATATACACGATAATGATTATCCTCTATGTCACGTTAACCAAATTTGTCGATATGTCCGATCGTCTTAATTTTACGTCGAGTCCTGCATTACATTCTCGATGATAAATTAAAAAAATAAATCTATTTAATACACAAACATCGTGCAGTCGATGCGTGCTGCGTTCGCGAAACCAATATAACGGACAATTCGTATACGAATTAGATATACTTATAATGGTCTGAGTATAATGTAATAATGTTATTATGTAACTTTCCGCGAAGCGAACGAAGGCGGGGGTTGTTGACTGTTTAGTGCAACTCCTTTCATCGTAATAATATTATGGACGTAAGATGATTTTTTCGTTATCAAATAAGAATCAGTGCATACATCCTCATAATGCGCAGCATTACATGAAAGACATTATGTTATTAAAATGCAGTTAGAACCAGAATTTATGTTGTATCTAAGCCGACAACATAGGTATATTTGTTTGATTCCGTCAAAACACGTTGCATGTGAACCCGGTTAAATATTACAAAATAAATAGGAATCTTTTAAACTTAAATCATTTCATCACCGTATAATATTATGATTTCGTTTAGACAAAGTTTAACAAAAAACTACGGAAAAAAATCACGTATCAATCGCTTATGGTTATCAAAAGTATCGCCATACTCAACTATAACTATATTAATTATATGGTCATTGAGGATAACGGGTAGTATGACTAATTAATTTTAATTTTTTTTAAGTACAAGCAAGGGCGCCGTGAGGGGGGCGCAAGGGGGTGCAAGGGTCAAAAAAAAAAATTAATGATACCTACTGAAAATATTTCATCTTGCATTGGTAATCTATTATATTTATTTTACATAATTATCTATTAAAAATTATAATACTTATTTTACATAATAATTATTGTTTATCTATTATAAATTATAATATTTATTTTTTAAATAATAACTGTAAACGCTTATGTTTTTTTCAATATTAAGGACATGCCAGTTTTCATAAGTATATTTAATTTATAAATCGGTCACTTTCATCACATGTGATAAGCTTACGAGTTGTCGATCATAATCGGATTTTCTAATCGTAGCCAATACATTGTGTCCGACAAATAAACAAAAATAACTTTGTATCGACATATAATTTGAAAAAATATTTCTACGTATTTCTACTAAAATAAATTGAAGATTATTTAAAAATCAGCATATACTATGCACGATGCACCCCCCAGTCAATATTCCATGCGGTGCCCTTGAGTACAAGTAATGATAATAACGAAATGCAAATCTGATTAAATAATATAAACGGTTCCAAACAAAGTGATTATGTACATTTTTGTTTGATTAAAAAAAAAAAATAATAAATAAATAAAGTAAAAATACGTTGACGCAAAGAAACTTCATCACTTATGACGTATGTACATTTTTGAGTATTTTTGAGTATATAATGACTGATGCTCTTTAAACCGACCGCCCCACGATTTCGATTGGATATAATTATCACGCAAAAACAGTACTGGGATTATAACACTTGTAAAACGAGTGAAAGAAGGAGGGAGAAATGATGGTCTGTAGTAAAAACGATATCGTTTTGTATCGTTTTATTGTATTTTTTTTCCGCCCTAATGTCAATCAAAGCGTATACGATGATGTGGTCGAGTAACCGGAGCGGGCGTGCGAAAACCCGATTGAACACTGACACAGTTCGAAGCGCGTTATCTCGTGGGACCATGAACTCCGGTCGAGATCGTGATCTATATATATAACAGTGATCGTTTGTACTCATTGGGTGTCCTTGTTCGGTCTAATGAACTCGAAACAAATTTACGAAAAATAAAATAAAAATATAAAAATAATACCCAACGGGTCAGTCGGTTACAGATAATTTTTTGAAAGCATTCACGGGTTTTCGTTTTCACCTCTTCCTCGGGAATCTCACAATCTGTCTAGTGCAGCAAACCGAGAAAACCGTAAAGTTACACTTAGAAACCCGCATGGTCGAACAGCGTGTTTACACAAGCGTACGATAAACGTACGAGCATCCGTCGAAAATAAAAATAATAAATGATGAACTACATTATCTCCACTATTTTCTCGTCTGTTACGGATAGTGTTTTTTTTTTTTCATGTATTATTTTCTAATTTTACCAATTCGACCCGTAGAATTTTATCCTGTGAAACGTGCGTGTCTCATAAAAGTTTACATTTTTCAGCGATACAATTATTTACCAAACCGTAATCTGTCCATAGTGACCTTTGCAATAATATTTAATTATTTCCATTGAAAAATGGAAAATTTCAAACAAACCGGGCTAATTTTATGCAAACTTATTGTAGAAAAAAAAAGTGACAACTATTTATTGGAAAATTCAGTTGCAAACACCGGAATAAAGGAAAACCTTTTATTTGACGGATTTTGAGTTATATCCGTTCAGCCGATCCATCCGATTCGTCTGAATCACGTATTTAAGATATAGGTTCGATGCAGTTTTATTTAAATCAAAAACTGATCTTACGTAGAAAACGGAATTATAGGAACTAACAGAATGCTATTAAAGGTTGACGATTTGTTTTTATTAGCGAAAAATCGAAAGCGTAATAGTGGGGGAAAGAGAATACACATATAAGAATTTCTTTTTCCAGACCACGGCTGTCACAAAATCGATTTTTATCGGTACACACTATCGCGTTTTGTGAACAGGTAGCCATGCTAAAACCAATTATTCGTTCGGATGTGCCTTGGCTTTTTAATTTGTATGATCTCGTGTTACGCGCACGCACGCAAAAGAGTGTGCTACAACAGGGAGCATTCAGAGTTCGACGTTGGTACGTGTGATGCGGTGGCGAAGGCAAGGGAGAACGGATTCTTCCGCTTTGTCTGAGAGCCGTAAATTTTGTGATTACATTATATTATTATCACCCCTGTCAACGCGTGTAACAATAATAAATTCACACAGTCGCACAACATACGCATACACGTACGCGTAAACAATAACAAACCCGCACGCACACATCAAGCGAATGCCCGTACGTCTACACAGACGTATGTATGCGATGGAACGAATACATCGAGTCCATAGTTAATGACCGTCTATTGTTCGGAGGCAATAGTGCATAGTGCGTCTCCCATGTTATTGGGAGACCCGGACAAACGGTTTTTTGTTTATTTGACAAGCGTTTATATATCTCTGTTAACGATAATAATTTCACGACCATCAAGTTTTCCCGTTGAGCCACTCGTGTCGTCCGTGCATACATATATATTTATATGTGCATATCATGTACCCATCGACGACCTTTTTTGTAATCAACTCGTCGAAATTCTATTTTAAACCGAAATATTTCACCCCAAATACGATATATTATTACATTGACGAACGTGGTTTAGTTGTTATTCGTCGAATGCGTTTCACCCGTGTGTGTACTAATTTGCATGTACATGGCGATCAAACGATCGATTCAAATCCACCACCATTAGTAGATATTTTACTGCGCGATACATCATTATAATACCTCCTATTCAAAGGATAATGTTTGCTTAATGATTTACACTTGTACGTTTTGTGTTTCAGTGGCGATCTTGGGATTGGCTAAGGGTGACTCGTCGCCAGGGCCCGTGTACATCAATCCAGATTTAGCCTACGAGAAACCGGAACCAGTTGCTTCGCAGGTGGTGCCGGCGGATTCCCAAATCACGCAAACCGTATATGGATTTTTGGACTTCACCACAACGATTGGTAACACTGTTATGGTTTTCATGCCGCAGAGCGCATCCATTACACCGGGTAAAATAAAAATACCAAAAAATATTCGAATAAAACCAATCGTTTTACATGTCTAATGTAATTATTTTTTTATTTTTAGGCACTACGACGGCCGAAGAACCATCTACCACCGAGACCACAGCTACGACTACAATTGAAGAAAAACCGATTATTTCAAAAGGGCAGTTAGAAGCGTTGCCCATCGATATTAGCCCGAGTAAACCAGTGAACTTACCGAACGATTCACAAATCGAAGAAATATTCACCACTCCGGATGAACCGTTAACCACCACGAAAGAAGTGACCTCTGCAGAACCTACGACAACATCGACAACTACTACTACGAAGGAACCGCCGACAACGAAAAACGTGGTCAAGAAATTGGAACAGGAGAAAAAGGCAACTGGTGCTCCAGTGACGACGAAAAAGACCACTGCGAAGCCTACTACGCCAATCCCTCCGAAACCGGTCGAAAACGCGAAAAAAGAAACAGTGATCAGTTCAAAAGTTACAGTGTTGTCGGGTTCAAAAGTTGTAGAAAATATTGTCTCAAAGGTAGACGTCATCGAAGACAGCACTCCGGAGCCCTCAAAAGTGACGGAGAAACTGATTTTCAGTAAGGTGGAAGTGATCTCTGGTGAACCGGTTGAAGAAGTTGCCGTCAATAATTTGCAACCGACACCGGAATACGATTATCTTTCCCGGCAACCATCTGAAGTTGTGGACGAGACGTTCAAAGTTATTGACTTAAAACCCAGTGTGTCGAGGCACAGCAGCAACCAAAAGAATCGTGGACCTGATGGAAAGGTTCGCGCGTTTAATTCGGTGGCAAATTTCAACACCGACGAAGAGTCGATTACGACAAACAAGGCGCCGAAAAAAGTAGCCGTAAAAATATTGCCATCGTCGTCTGGTATACGGATACTGAAAACAGCAGCACCGAAATCGTCAACCAGGTCACCGAATGTGGAGCCCACACCTGTTTCCTCTGGATTGGACGACGAGTCTTTGGAATCCTTGGTGGTCTCTCAGCCCAACTCTGTGTTGGTCCGGCAATCCAGAAGACCAGCGATTGGTGGTGGATTCGGTAAGAACAAGTCTACTCCAAAGAGCAAGGTAACTAAGGAGTCCGACGACTATTCGACAACTGACGAGGATCAAAACGACTTCACCTCTCCGCAACAGAGCGAACCGACAACACCGAGCTACAGGAAGGGATCAAAATTCTCATCGAAAGGAACAACGACCACTACGCAGAGAGTTCCTAGCTTCAAACAAAACAGATTTTATAGACCGACTACCGCGGAACCCGAGACGGATACAACCGAAGGCGTAGCAACGCAGAGGAGATTCCAGCCTAGTGCCAAACGCTACGACAGCAACAACAACGGTGCGACTTCTGCGGCCGTGGTGACGCCTGCCAATCGGAGAACGTTTAAGAAACACTTCCAGCAACAGGAGCAACAGCAACAGTCCTCCTATCAGCAGCAGTCGAGCCCACAACCCGTGCCCACCGCTCCACTGACATTCAAGTCCAAGCTCATCCGGCCAACCGGCCGTTGGGAGTACAAAACTTCGCCGAAGCCTCGTGTCACCATCCGTCGTATCGACGATATCCGCCACAACCAGGAGAATGCCACCACACCATTGACACCACATTTTCATCCAGACGTGCAAGTCGATTCCGGTGATCAGGCGTTGGCGGGATCAGGACTGTTGCCAGCCTTGCAACACGACGACGATAACGACGTTCTTATCCAAGACGTAACCCCTACCGCGAGTGCTGAAACCATTCGGGTAGAAATATCTACACCCGCTGAGTTTAAAGATGTCTACTACGAGATAGCTACAATTAAATCGCCATACTCATTCCAAGTAAATAATTGATTCATTTAATTTTCTTCGAAGTATAGATTTAATGTGAGTTTCAAAGTAAAGTGTCAGTGGTAGTATTTTGCAATTAATTGCAACATTATACGTTTTCATCATTTCAATATGACAAATAATATAAATATAATCAATATCATTACAACGGTGAGGTAGGTCTAGTTTTTGTCAATGAAATTAAAAATTATAGGGCTAACAATTGGCATTGTTTTTAATGAATCCATTGTAATCGCGTAGTTTACCTTCTGGTGGGTTTGAAAAAATAAGCCTTAATTTGTAGAATAATCACGATTTTTAGGGTTTTATGATAATTTTCAAATCCTTGATTATCGGCTAGATAGGTAGAAGAATAAACAACCATTCAGGAAAGTCTTAGAGTATTGATGGAGGGTTTTGCTCTTGCGCGTTGTTTAGCAATTTTTAACGACCGTTTTTTTTCTTTTTTTGTGTTCTCCCTACATCAGGTGGGTACGGTGAAAAACACCAGATTTATCACGGTCACGTCAACCATTCAAAAGAGCCTGGTCGAGCAGACGGAGACGCCGGCGCCGGCCCGCGTAGAACCACTGTCGGAGAACATACTGGCCAGCCAGTCGCCCAACCCGTACGGCCGGGAGCAGCCGATCGATTCGAGCGTGGCCACGCTGCCACCGATCGCCCTGTCACCAGACCAGGCGACGCCGCCATTGGAAACGATGACCGAGAGTTTCAGTACGACGGAACTGATGCTGAAGACGCACGTTTTGCCGGTGGTGCGTGGCACGGACACCAGTAGCGTGACGCTGATCCAATCGTATCGAGTAACGCGGCTTGTGACGGCGGTTAAGACGTTGCCACCAATGGAGGTGTACCAGTTCGTACCCAGCAAGACGCTGAACGAGTTCAACACACGACTGGACGAGGCCGGATCGGAGCTGCACCTGGAGCTAGAGTACGGCGACAACAACGATGAGGAGTCGTCGTCGCACCCGAACGCAGCCAAAGCGTTCCTCAATAGCCTGGACCTGGCCAACGTAGGCTCGGACTTCGACGTGGTATCGCATATGGACCAACATCGGACCACTACCGGCGGTGGGCCGCGGTCGAAGAAGGCGCACCGGGCAACGGCCTCCGGCAATGGGACGAACACTGCGGACCAGCAGCCCCTGCTGCCGCTGATGGCCGCCATGAGCCCTGAGCAGCTGCAACAGCTCGCCCTGTACCGTTTGCTCAATCCTAACGCGCCCCTGCCCGCACCCGTCATCACCACATCCCGACCAGTTCTGCGCTTCGAGACCGTGTTTGAGACGCACGCCCTACCCGTGGTCAACGGTGGTTCCACCTACTACACAACACTGTCCAGGCCAGTGGGCACCGTGACCCGTACCGACTACGAAATGTTCACGACCACGCTAGCCGTTCCCCAGCCTCAGCAGCAGTTGCTGCCTACCCCTCTATTTCCCCAGCAGCCGTCCCTGTTCCCGCAACAGATGCAGCCGTCCCTGTTCCCCCAGCAGCAGCAGCAGTTGCAACCATCTCTGTTCCCCCAGCAGCAGCAGTTGCAACCGTCCCTGTTCCCGCAGCAGCAGCCATCGTTCGCCATCACGTCCACGCCCGTCGTCACACAATCCATGGTCACGCAGACTGACAGCAGGGTCCTAAAGCTTACGTTCGGTGCCAAGACCGCGTATACTACGATCTACTCTAGCTCCGTAGTGCCCACCCAGGTCACGTCGTACATCACGCAGTCCGTAGCAGTGCAGCCCACCGTCGCGCCGTTTCCCAACTTCATACCGTATGGCGGCTACCCGTTCCTGGGCTAATAGGCCCTCCGGTCGTCGGTCGCCGTCGTCGCCCGCGTGCCATTTATTATTAAACCTTTCGTTCTTGCGTCTAAACAAATAATTTTAACTATAATTATTATTATTATTATTATTAATTTTAATACTGTTGTATAGCCATAGACTTGTACATAATATTATATAATGTAAAAAACTCGCTCAAATATCGTATAAAACGTTCGGTGGGAGCATTATTACTGTAATGATTATTATTATTATTATTATTATTATTATTATTATTATTATTATTATTAATCTTATTATTATTATTATTATTATTATCATTATTATTAATTTTAGTATGTAAATAGTGTCTTTTCATCAGGACGGACCGGTCGGACAATACTATCTCGTGTACAATGTAGTATAGGATTTGTTTCACTGGGCGCATCCGTTGAGATTGTTTTTATACGTAGGTATATGTTTTCTGGTAATTTTACTTATAGAATCTGCTCCCGACGTGTACTGATTGCACGACACAAACGTTGTTGTCCAAAGGCAAAACTCGATTCCGCGATCACAACGCGTGTTGAATCGTCGCAGCGGCATAGTAGTATTGCGTCGACCATAAATCCGCGTTCTTTTCGCGCTCTCGGTACACGTTATTAGAATATCGTATCGCAGGAAATCTAAAAGGAAAACAGTAACAGTTGATGCTAAGTACTGGTGCAGCTCTTGCGGCAATAATTATTATTATACTGTAGCATATCATAAATGATTTTTTCGCCTTATCACGTCGTGCATTGCCGTCGAACGTTGCCGCTCGTTCGTTCATTTATTACCCGACCCTAGAATCAAACTTTGAAAGTCGGCCAAAAGTTCACGGTGTATCTTCTACCCGGCGCTTCGTTTGCTACGATTCTGACCCACGCCGACTACTCCTCAACCCTTCTACCCTCCGCTCATCGGGTTAAATAACAACAAATCTGGATGCAAGTCGTGATTAATTACTTTTTTCCGATACAAAACGATTTCCGAAAAGAGAGCGAGGTGCCAAATACTATATTATAAGAAGTCTAAAAGAAAGGAAGAAATAAACAGAAAAAACCAAAAAAAAAACCACGTTTTGAGTAGCATTATAAATGTTATACCATTAGTATTGAGTGTAGTGGAATATTCTGTTTAAATCATAAATTATGTTTAAGTGTAATTATGTTTTATATATCATTATTATTATGTTTATTTTTATAAATCATATATGTAATATTTTATTATAACAAATTTATTCTTTCAAATTTTATTAGTATAAGTTAATAAAATATTTGTACAGTTTAATTGAATCATAATTGATTGTTTTCTTATATCCTACTGATCATTTAGATCTCTTATCACTTCTATTTTAATAACATAATACGTAATACTGAGTTCAACACTTTCTGTCAAAAATTTTCCCAACACTCAGATTCATCATGTGACTTCATTATAGCTACTATATTATAGTCTACCACACACATATAACCTATGTGGAGTATGATTTAAACATTTCGAAGTTCAGATTTATATGCTAAAGACTAGCCAAAATTACTCTTACAAAAGCTTAAATATGCTGGATATACATTATACGCACGAATGAAAATAAAATGATTACAATTTTTATAAAAGGTCGGTATTATGATTTATAACCGATGTTATAATATTATTTACAGACAACACACACAAACACACACACTTATATTTATTATATGCATACTAAAAACATGTTTTTCAAGTGAAGATAAATCGTTTTTTTCTTTGAGATAAAATGTTTTATTTAACAATTTTTTCCCCACACCAACCGCTTCCGTTTCGTTAAACAAAGGTTTCATTGCATGACATATTCTCCCTTTGTTAGAATTTCACATTTTTCAGCCATTTTGATACATTATGTTTAGACCTGGGCAAATTTTTTTTCACGCATATCAACAAAAACAAATTGTTGACATTATGTTTTTTTTGAAAAATCATATTTATTCGGAATAGAAACGACCGTTTTCGGTCAGCCAACATTAATACACCATAATATTACCAATCCAAAATATGAATTTTCACCCCATGTAAAACATATTGGTTATTTTTATCAAATTTATTGTTTCATTCCCGTTCAAGTCCATCCCTCGTTTTAAACATAGAAATTGTTCCAAGTTGGAGTCTTTGAGTCTCACCACCGGAACTCTCAACACGGACTGTCTTCCAACCGAAACATTTGGCACAAACGCTTCAATTGATGCACAAAAATACATATATATATATATATATATATGTATATATAAATATCCAAACATGTGACTATTATTTCACGTTTTTTGATAATTTTGTATACGATATACGAATTTGAATGTACAAATTATTTACAGTTTTCTACGATCAAAAATAATGTCCGAAGATTTTTAAACGGTAACTGATAACCGTTCGATACCACTGAAAAAACGGAAAACCGTGTCGAAGTGGTCACTGGTATCAGAAAATTCGTCGGTTGCCACCCCGCGTTTTGACATCTTGACCTGAATTGTCTGCGATTCGAGGGACATATTTTTCAATGGAAACCTGTCTTCGAAGTTCAACCGATCCGTTTGTCCAACGTTATTCTTTCCTATCCACGTTTGTGATCGTGGAGTTAGCGATCTAAACTAGTGGCACACACAGAATTTTTTTTCGAGGGAGGGGTCCAAGGTAAAAATATAACACATTTTACAATTAACAAAATTATGCAAATCCTTAATATATTTTGACTTAAATAATAGCATTGATAATAGAATAGACTATTCTATAATCAATGATACTAGGTATTCAATACTAGCTCTTCATATTTCAAAATTGTAAAATTTGTAAATTTTAACCTAGATATCGGAAAAAATTTCGGGGGGACAACCCCTTAACCTCCCCCCCCCCTGCGTGCGCCACTGATCTAAACGGTTCAAACGTTTTCGGCGCGTTCAGATCGTAATCAGTCTAATACGCTTACTAATAGTACGCAGTACAACAGCTTCGGTCCGAAACAATGCCGATGATTTATGGGGCCCCGTACATAGTAATTTATTAATTGTTTACATAAATCAATATTTATTTATTTTATTATACAACCGAATATATAGACACTATAGTTACGCTTTGGGCCATCGTCGACGATGAACGATTTCATTAATGAATTGCATCGCAACAATTCATCGTTCGCGGGGCTCGGTGCACTGGTCCGACACCCTAGACATTCCAGCACGTATCTTTACCACGTCTGACACTGTAGTTCTTTTGTTTTTCGAACCGCATCCATACGTACACGCATGTGATTCACGCGCGTTCGCGTTTCGACAGCCGGTATTCATTAACGATCGAAAAACGAATGGATTTGGATTTTTGTCCGGTCGCCGTACGAGTTTTTATCGGATTTATTATCGGGCTGAAAAACGAAACCTGAAAACCTTAAACGGAGCCCGGAGGAGGCGGTCGTGATTCATGGATGGTAATCACTACCTTGCACTCCCTCGGGCAGTACCGCTCTTACGGGCTTGGACTGCGACACCGCGTAGTGGCTGCAACCGACCGCGCACACGTTTATCTAAATCGTTTCCTGAAAACGTTTCGCGGCGTTTCCAATCGAACTGAACGTGAAGATCCACTCGCCACGGATCCGTGATAGCCCCGAGTGGGCACGTGCCGTCGTCCACGTATCCTCGAATGCGCACTCGCATCACCTCTTTTACAGGACGTCGTTTCCGGGAAACCTTGAACGTTCCGAGAGACGCCGACGCCCGTACCGGACGCACTTCTTGTCGTTTTCACCATATTAAGATAACACTATTATTATTGTATTATTTTTTTTTTTTTTTTTTTTTATTAAAAAAATGTTTGATTTATTTAAAATGTGGTGATTAGGATACTTATCAGATTTTTAATCGATTTGGTTCGCAATCATCTTCGTAAAAATGCAGTCAGTGGTTCATAATAATGAAACGATCAAATTGTTAATTCTTACTGCGTATGTATTTTTTATATTATAAAATCACTTATTTTTAAAAAAAATGTCAGAACCTTTCCCCCGCATAAAAAATTTGAAAATAGACCACTGAGTGTTGTCTTTATGGGCGCAATTAGAACCCAAATATTGAGGGTGCTGAAATTGTTGAAAGTAGAATTGAATGGTATTTCACCGTAAATTCTATAGATGGTGTAGATCTGATTAAAAAAAAACTGGAGCACTAAATTTGGCAGTGATACTTTATCACAATATTAATATTTTATTCTTATGGGACGAACACGGATTAAAATATAAAATAATGTATATTGCATGTTGACTTTGGAAAATCGCCTTACGTTATTTACTTGTATTTTCAACAACGTACTTGTGTGGACTTGAAATCAAAAATCAAAACAGAGAAAACGCTTGGACGTAAGTGACGGCATGCGTTTAGCTATGAACAACATTCATCCGAGAATTGAAAAACTGGTATAAGAAACCCAATTACAATAATCGCATTATATGCAATAATAGCCATGGACTGGCTAGGTGAGTTGGGAAGATTGATCTCAGTGAGCCGTGGACAATTGTCAGATTATGTCAGCCCAGAAGCATTAGAATAATAATACGGATTATATTATATAGTTAATTATTATATACATTATAATACTATACTAAAAATAAGTTTTGACAATCATGTTCATTTATTCGGTAATATTGTAATCGGTGATAATTAAAAATACGAGTAATATTATATATCGTTGCCTAACGCTTGAACAGATGAAAAATTGTTAATTCCGTTTACGAAAATTATATAGAATCAAGGTTACTTTTTTAATTCATATGTTGTTACAGGTCAGTTTTTCAAAATTATAAAATGGACCGCAAGACTATCAGATTTCCCTGAGCCGTTCTGTTTCCAGTCCGTCCCTTTCCGTGGTGGTAAACATACAATATATGGTACAATATTACAATGCGCCAAGTGCATGTTTCTGAAATCACGACTTCAACGTTGACACGTATCACGTTCGTTTTCTCGGCTCGGCAGCGTTCTGGAAAACTTCGATCCATCTCCAGTCTGAGACTTGATTCACGTGCACCTTGTTCCTCCATTGCTGTGTTCGTGTGGATCCATTAAAATAACGAGCTAGTACTAAAACGGAACTAAAACTTAACAATCGACGTAACAAACAATTCTAATGATACTAATATGGACATAAGAAAAAGTAGTATTTTTTGTAATTGACCAAAAAACATATTTTCGTGGAAACAAATTGAAAGTTTAGAAAATTGTTTCGTGTCGATTCGAAATATATGTAATATTTCGAAAAAAAAAATGTTTCTCGAAATCACGTACGTTCGTCGGAATAAATAGAATTAAAAGAATCATCAATGGTGTTGTGTGATTATCGCATTCGTGTTCAGATTTCAGCTGTTTCAATATCTGACAGACGGAAATGGTTAGTAGGCATGCAGTACGATCAAATCACGTGGTCTTATATACGAGCAATATCATTCGTAATAATTATTCAAAATATTATTCTATTGCAATGACCGATTATTTCAACTGCTGTATTTCTCCGGATAACTTTTTTCCTTCGATTTCGACGGGAAATTCATTTTTGTACGTCTTCCATCAATATGTGTGTTTTGCAATATATGCAGAAAGTATGATACGTGCACGGTTCAAAGGACGATGTTAACGTGCCTGGTCGGATATTTCAACACATCAGCCCTTTTAGTAATTATACTTACAATTTGGTATAATTTATCTCTAAATTAATGCTACACTAAAAAGTTATTTCCATGTGGTACAAGTTAGACTGCCATCAACTTTCATTGAAGTGAACGCTCAAGCCTAGTACTTCTATAAGGAAGACATACGTTTGGCATAAATAATAAACAAATGTGACTAGACAATTTTTGAATTGGACGTTTATCGAAGAATTCAATTATATTGCGAACTATTCACTAATATTTTAACCCTAAAAACGATACCGTCAACCGTGCCAAATAAATTATTGACAAATCCATAAGGGTCAATTTTCAAGTGGTGCGTGTGCTAACACGTCAAACGATTGTTTCCGATACATTGTAAATACAACCAATGCCGCTACTTTGATTAAATAAAATTAATGTCCCTCCCTTCGCGTCTGGATGCTGCACAAAAACTGTACCTTTAATCAATTTTAACTAAATTATTTTTGAATTCGGTTATACAGGCCGCAAAAAGAATAACGTACGATACAAAATCGATCAAATATTGTTCAATTAATACTGTTATAGTAGAATGATTTTCTTCCTTTCTAATATTTTTAAGTTTACATCATTGGGTCTTGTTATAGGATGGGGTCTTGGGTCTCTATATTTTACACATACAACGCGCCCGATTATTGCGTCAATGAATATAACATTACTTTTTGATTTTATATTTCGAGAATATGTTTATTATTTGGTAGGTTTCAGGTTTTTTTTTTCCATCCCACGCGTGAAATAATAATAAAAAACCGCGATAAAATATTTGTGGAGCGCAATTTCTGTATACAAAAAAAGGTATAGAGGACTCGAAGCGAGTATTTATCCGAAAAGGCCGTTCTTCGATTTCATTGTAAGGACAACCCGGGGTAAAAGAGAACATGAAAATAATGTTAAATGTATTCCCCAACGACCACTTGTTTGCTATTATATTTTGTTGGAATCACAATTTCTGATTTGGTTATGATCAACTATGATTTTTGAGTGTAAAACAAACAAAAAAAAAAAAAACACCACTGGTACACAACCATTGCGGCCCACGAAGTTTTCCGTAAATTTCTGGTTTCTACAACTCGTGTTGTACAATTCGTTTCAACACTGCGATATCCATTGCGATGGTTGGTTCGTTACAGTATTAATAACTTTGAAGAAAAAAAAAAATTTATTTCCAAAACTGTCACGGCGCAAATCCGACGAGCATCTTGTTCTGAACATGTCGTGCAGTATCACGCCGTAACATCGTGTAAGAATTCGACGCATACGTATCACCGTTGATTAATTGCTTCACTTGAAAATGCGACACGCTGAAAAAAACGTGATAATCTTGTCGATGTGAAAAAATGCAAGTTATACAATAATACGTGCGCTATGTGATATGCATTAAAGCGATTATCATTGATATTATTATTATTATTAATATTATTATAACATAACAGAGGATTAACGAAATAACAGGGATGAGCCGCGGCTAAATTACTTGACGAAAGATGTGAATATTGTTAATATTTGATATCAAAGGACGAAACAACAAACTATTTATATTTGGTAATTTTTATTCCAACATGCAATCCCAACTAAAGGGCTGAGGAATTAACTCGCACTCTGTCTTGCGCACCGGTTGCTTGTGACTACAGCGAATCCACGTATTTCCCGGCACCCCAAAAGTATATAGATTTATTGCCTGAGGGTGAGGAACAGGGATAGAACAAACGGAGAACGGTAGAATGTCTCTGCACTCGGTTCCTTTGAAAGCGCGACTTTACAATAAGGTTGGATACGTATAACATTTTCAATATCACCATGGTGATAATATTATTTTTTACCAAAATATTCGGTACCGTCATCGTTCATGTCGTTCTGCGTTTTCCGCAAGGCGTGGTCCTATTGCGGATATTTGATTCGTGTTCAGTCCATTAACCCACAACTGAATACTTATATGAATACGAAAAAGAAAAATTGAGTTATTAAGTACAAAGATTTATACATCCAATAAGTTATAAAACTATTGATTTGAAAATGTACAAATATTTCTATGTTGATAATTTTTATTTTTTAAAAAAAAACAACATAAAATTTGAATAAAATAAGAATAATTAAATTTTCATAATCATGATTAAGTACCTAACGTACTAAAAATAAAAATTCAATAAATGCATGAACGCAAAAACTTTATAATACTTAAAAATGTACAGTAAAAATTAAGATAATAAATATAGATAAGGCAGACCTTCAATTGATCTTAAAATATCAAATAAGGAAATTCGTAATCATTAAAATTTACATTATGTTACGGTTTCGAAAACTAAAAATCGAAATAAAAGACAATTGCTAAAGAGTCTTATACTAGTCATAACTTATATTTTTGTGTACTACTCGTAAACTGTATTCCCTGAAAGAATAGTTCAACGACGTGAAAAAAATAATATTTTGTACAGTTTAATGTTGTTCATATACATTTATGTTAATGATTATACGTTTAATCTAGGCGCATAACATAACATTAAAAATTATTATGTAAAAGGTTTTCACCGTCCGCGGAAATTTCGACGACATTTTCCAAAATCCGAATCCGAATATCGAATTTCGAATCCATTGCAGAGGAGTGCTGTCACGGACCCCTTGCGACGCGTGCTCGAGATGACTGCACGGTTGATCAAATATTAATGATACGCATTTCGCTTTAAATATTTACCGACCAAAAAGTTCAGTGTATACACTTTAAACGGGAATACGTGTAACTCGTACTCGTAGTTTAGTATTATTATCCTCATCGGTGTACCTCGCGTAAAACGTAAATGGCTGTGGAGTGCTTAGAATAGGGTGACCAGTTTTACAAAAAAAAAAAAACGCGACAAGCATTTTTTGGTTTAAATACTCAATAAAAACATACACATTTTTTTAAAACAATTTATATTTTATAGTTACAATTAAAATATTTTTTAACTACCTTGTTCAATATTTTGATAAAAAAAACTTGTTTACTTTTATTGGGTTGATGTCGATTGCTCATCATGTCCTTTATTATCTATTGCAGTACCGTTACTGTACTTTTGCGATGAACTGATTGCGTTTAATAATTTTGGTTGTTTTAACAAAAAATCATAAAAATCATTACACGAATATTTTTTGAAATGATTTTTCAGAATTATAATTGATTTGATGATAGGAACGAGAAAGCGATTTTTTTCATCCGTCCATAACACATTAGTGATATAAAATACTCTTTCAATTGCAGCATTTGTTCCAGGCATTGCTAGAGAATATTCTACAATCTTCCAAAAATTATTTATCGATATTCTTTTACTATTTAAAATTGTATAGATAGCACACCATCTTTCTCCAACACGAACATAATTATTCTGCCATTCTTTTAAATTTTCATTTATAACATTAATTACATGATTATATTCATCAAAAAGAATATCTTCATCCACATTCCAACCAGTTTGTTTTTTTATTATTTTTCAAAATAAATGTTAAACTTTTTTGAATATCATTCCATGTTGGACAATTTATCATTTGAGTCCAACGAAATATTTTTAGTTCAGCTAATGAATTTTAAATGAATTTCCCCACTTTTCAATGTATAACAAAAATTTGTCATAAAACTGGTTAGTTTGCTTTATAAATTGTTTTTTTGGGTATTTATTTTTTGTTTCTAGTTCTAAAAGCATCGAATTTAAACTGGAAGTTAAAAAGTTTTGTGTTTTTCTATTTTTTATTTTTCCACATCATATTTCTAATTCTTCTGATACTTCGCATGCAGATATGTTGTCCCCTTCTATTTTTTTTATAGTGTCACAAACGACTTTTAATTGACTTTGTATAAAATGAAACCATATTATTGCAACGGGGTCACTAAACAATTATTTTAAAATGGTTGGGCATTTATCCTGAGTGTCAAAGTACAATTTTAAAGCTGTATACATTTCAATAATTCTGGAGACTGCTGGTTGTAAGGATAACCATCTTGTCTCTACACTTCCAAGTACGTTTTTGTATTGTGTATTTGTAAAATCACAAAATTCTTTTAATGCTTCCACTCTCACAGTATAAAGTATTGAAATATTTTAACAACAATATTTTAACAAAATTTCAAACTTAAATATTTAATTAACTAAATACAGTTTTTAAAATGTGCCTCGATCGATCCCTCGTAAATATTACGGAGCATCCAAATATTTTTTCAGAATGAAAATCGTGATAATTGTCGACACATAGCGTTGGAATTAGAAACGTATGTTGGAATGAAAAATAAACATTTTTTTGCGATCACGATATTACCTGATGACATATACGTGCGAGTGCGTGCGAGAGCCCCCCGTACCGCTATCGCACCGCGTCTAGCTAAATAAACCTAAACAGTGTAATATAATTGGATATGTTATTTCGTGGTATTCTATAATAATGTTAGCAATTACTTATATTTCCGCGCTCTGATATTAATATTATACACCTACCATTAGATGTTATTATAATTTATTATCGTTCTGTATTTCAATTTTGAATTGATTATTCAGTCACTATTCAGCTTTCTTTCTGTAAAGGCTATTTAGTTATTGTAATTAGAAAAATTTTAATTTTACCTAAATAATACTATTTTATCACAATATTATAATAATTAAAAAATAAGTACGTAATTGTAATAATCAACAATTTATTGTAAGAACTGCACTAACAGAAAATTTCGTAATTATTACCCTCACTGATTGTTTATTTATTATATATACTGTTTCTATGACTAATAATACTACACTATAATGACAATAGTTGATGTTAAACTACCTATGTCCTAAACTCCTAAAATATATTATACTAATGCAATAATACTTGAACTATTCATCAAAATATACAAAATATACCTATCTATATTATCTGGCAAAAAAAAAATAATAATAATCTAAAATTCTTCCTGTTTTTTTATATTATATATTATGGGTCCACGTATAAACTTAGAGTTTAGAATTCTGGACCGCATTAATCTAAACTGTACATATTTGGAAAGTACATTATATGGACCGTATGAATCTAGATACGATTACGCATGTATTGGCACTCGTCGCTACACTTCTCAAATCAAAAGTATCCCTTGGCTTGTTACGCAAAACCATTTCAAGTAGGTAACAGGGACAAAATAAATGTGGATATGCAGATATATATATCCAGATTTGTACGGTCCAGATAATCTATACCAATAATAACTATACAAATTATTTTACACTGCGGACTATATTATTATTTTTCTCAATTCATAGCATAATAAGTTAAAACTAATGAACTGAATTCTCTGAAGCCATTCAACACGTGAGTACGGGACACCGATTATAATAGTATGATTACGATTAGTGACTACCTGATGGTTTGGAAGGGAGAGCGGTACCCCCATTGAATTGTACTCACACTAACAATCATTTACAACTAACACAAATATCCCGGGACGGCTACGACGAGATTAGAAATTGCCTATATGTTGCCCCTTAAATAATAGCAGTAGCGAGGCCCCTTAACGATACATTCGATATCAATAAGTAAGATATCTGTACTAGGTTGCATAGCGTTGTTGTACAGAATATGAACTGTACAACCAATTCCAGAAATTTTAGTCTTCAAATTATTGTTCAAAATCGTAAATACATTTTTTGTTCCCCTCCTTGCAGCACCTCCAAAATTGGTATTACAGTTGTCACCGGTAAATGCAATAATTTTGTGAGATAATTTATGTTTTGTTAAAATTTCCATAATATAAGATGACAAAATATCTGAAGTTTCTCCTTTCAAATTTGTGAATTCTAACACTTTTATTTGAACTCCCGTTTTAGGATCAAAATATCGAATAAGAATGGGGACATTTTCAAATTCTTATGATTTGAAGTGTCAATCATAACTGTCGCAAAATTAACAGTCTTTAGTTCGTCTATTATTTGATCCATTGCAAAAGGAGCCAATACATTTAGAATAATTGATTCACACTTGGTACGCGCACAAGAAAACTTTTTTCATGTAACTTTTTTATTAAAGTAGTAGTACAATCCATTGACCTAAAAGAATGGTTGTGTACTATAGTGTGAAATGCAAACATTCCCTCTTCTGCTGCAATTTTTAACCCTTCACTAGTTAAGCCAGCTGGTCCTTGTTTAATAAAATATGACGTTACCTTGTCACTTTCTGAAAAACTAGATAAGGCTGACGTATGTTTTTTCTTTTCCATATGCTGTTTGATATCAGAGCGTCCTCCATGTTCGATTGAAAATATTCCCTTACACACCGTACAAAACACTTTTCCAATTTCTTCACAATTTTTTAGGAAAGTAAATTCAAACTGTAAAAATACAGTGAACGTACATCTCCTCTTTGGCATTTAAAAAAAAAAAAAAAATAATGCAACAACTCACAAAATTTAAAGAAAAAAAGACGATACGTACCTAGTGGCTATAATCAACACAATCGCTTTACTGTTCGTATGTTACTATTCGACATATATTGTTTATCTTTTTGATTACAATCATCGATTATAAATAGTATTATATATTTTAGTTCGTAATGCATATGTTATAAGACATAGAGTTGTGACAATCGCATGCAACAATCCGCGATAGATTCATAGAATTAATATTATACATTATTACCTAATGGCTAATTTAAATACTTCTATGGTAGATAGGTACAATTAGATTATCTTATTACTATTTGTATTACTCGTCGGCATCGCCACTCGACGTTCGTTCCACGGAAATTTTAGTCTGTTATTTATAACTTTGGTTTCAAGTTTTAAATATAAACTGTTTTATATTTGGTTCATAAATTAATTTTATTCTTTTACAAAAATTCATAAACTATAATTTAATTATAAGGAAATAACGGGATTAAAACGGGACAATCTTCTGAAAACGGGATAAAAAGCGTCCCGTTCGAAGTTTCTCGGGACAACGGGACATAATGATCAAAAAAGGGACAATCCCGTTTTAAACGGGACGTATGGTCACCCTAGTTTAGAAGGCAGTCACTTTAAGAACATTTCGGTCGAAGGCTATCAAAAACAACATCGTTTTTAATACTTTGGAAGTGTTTGCAACACAGTTTTTAAGTTCACGGGGAGGGGTTAGGGGTTACGGGGATAGGGTGGAGCATACGATCGTATGGACTAATATTGCATTGTGTAACTGTTGAAATTCAACGTCGAGTAAAAACTTAAAAAATAACTTAAACCGTTTGATTTAAGTACTCTTAGTTGTCCACAAGCCTGTTTTATTATATTTTAGAGTCGAACGTATGGAATACGTTCAAATATTATCGTTGGCAAAAATTGCTCGTGATGGGCAGTTTGCGTCGAATCGTTTACATTCTGATCACCGAGTATCACAAACTTTTGCGGTTTCATATACGACATAACTTATATTTCAAGGTAATATATTTACAAAACTAAGTATAATTATCATAGAGCAAAGTATATTATGTCAACAGTGAATGTACTGACTCGACTAGTAATGGGTCAGAGGACACTAGTAATCACTCCGAGAAATTATAATAAAATTGGTCGCTCTGAATTAGATGGGTAGTAAATTCAATGGGCCCGCTCGTGGCGATATTGGAATCGGTAGACTTTTACACATGGATCAATAGGAGATATGATTCAAGTATGGAGGATAATTCCCTGTGAATGATTTGGATAGTGGAATGATGCATTGGGTTATCACAAAGCCAGGTCCGGTTCAAGTGTTTTAACAAACATAGGCGTAATTTAGTTTTTGCCACCTCTAACGTGTAAATATTTTATTAAATATTTTTTTTTTATACATAAAAATTATCCAGGAAAAATGCTGTCCTAGGCGTGGGCCTATATCGCCTAACCCTTGAGCCGGGCCTGCACCAAACCGAACATAATATTTAAATCTAAATACTAAGGCCATAAGACGGTTAAACATCAGGTGTACGAAAACGATGAATAAAATAACTGGACGAAAAAATCACGCGGAATTTGAACACACAGTTGTCGGTGGGACAACACAGCAATGAAAACCAAAATGATGGTAGACGGTAGTGACAGTGCAAAGACGACAAGTAGAATAAATCACGACAGTTTTAGTTATGAGGTAGTGTATTTGATTTGTAATACTGTTTAAGATAATTATAACAATACGATAAACAAGCAAATAATTTAATTGAAATAATAAATAATTTTACTGCCGTAATTGAAGATGACAATATGATAATAAAAATAATAATTATTATTATAATGGGAATTAGGCGATAGTGCTATAATAGCTAATGATAGACAATGCGAAATATAAATAAAATAAAAATAGCCAAGAGAAATATTACATAACAATCATCGATAACAGTTATTGAAAATTATAAATTATTTACAAAAATACAAGTACAGACACTACAATTAATCAACGGACCACCGGACGGAAATTTTAGGACGAGTCGCGTGTGTTGCATAGTCGTTCATATTAATGTTATAATAGGTTTTAGCATAATAGCTACCCCAAAACTACCACGAGGACCACGTGATAGTGAGTTATTGAATTATTGTAAATTATTGTATACAACACAATGTTATTATGTTATTTTTATCATCTTAAAGATCGTTAAGATTGTTTAGTAATCGCTAAGGCTCGGAACTTCTAGGAACTTGCATGTTTTTAAATAATTATCAAAAACATAGCTAAGTAATATATAAATTTGTTCCATAGCAGTACAAGTTTATATTTAAAATGTATAGCTGCATATTTTGCATATTTGACCATTTTTCATTTATAAGTGCATATTTGACCATTTTTCTTTTAATAAATGCATATTTGACAATTATTCATATGAAGGAGTAAGTTTTTAAATTTTATAAAAAAAAATTATGATTTATTTCTTCATATATCATGTGATTTGGAACTCAAGGTGTCTTTTTGGTGCACTAACTGAATGCATTAAAATAATTAAAACTAAAAAAAAAAACTTACACATTCTGCAAAAATTGAAGAATCTGCACAAGCTAAGGCTAACTACAAAAAATATCGAACATTTTAAACGGAAAAATGAATCTATGGATGAATTGCCTGCAGATATTAGTAGTATTGACCAATGATTTTTTAAATTTGCACCAATAAGTTCCATAGAAGTGTAACGTACCTTTTCTAAATATAAAATTATTTTGGCTGATAACAGGCAGTCATTTAAATTTTCCAACTTAAGAAAATATCTTATAGTCCAATTATAACTATATTAAAAATAAAAAAAATGTTTTCAATTTAATTTATTTTTAAAACCATTTTAAGTATTTTGTTTCAGATAAAAACTCAATATAAGATGAAAAAAAAATTGAAAAAAAGAAAAAATTATCTCAGATTATCATATCTATCGTATATAAAAATATTATTATAATTTATTACTAGTTAAATTTTTTTATTTAATTAATTATTACAAATATAATTTTTTTAAATACATATTTTAATTGCATATTTATTGATTCTTTAGGGCATAAATGCATACATATTTTAAGGTTTTTAAGGGCATGAAGTTCCTAGCCCTAGTAATTGCATATTCACATGTTACAGTGGCATTTACGTTTCACATGTGTCAAACATTGAATTTTCAAAGTGTTCTCCACAAACTTTGCAATTATTTATTTTAGAAAGTGCTTTTCTCTATTAGAATGGTGTACTCTTATCTTTAGACGGTTGTCCTTTGGATATTGGAATATTATTATATTCTTGGTATTTACTTTACTTTTACTACATTTTACAGAGCAACGCATTCCAATTAGTTTGTGAAGGACTGCAAAAGGTCAGGATAATCTTATTGAATTTTAGAGGCGAAACAGGTAAGAATTCCAATGTTGATTCCCAATCGAACGATTAGGAAACATCTTTTTCTTTTTTTTTTTTCGTGGACATGACAAAATGTTATGCCTTAATCGTGGTCAAACTGATTTCGTTATGGTGATAAACGTCATATTTTTTTATTTCATCCCGAGTGAGTTATCTATTGTTTTATATTCTGTGTTTAAACCCTACTTTAATTTTATCGGCATCCGATGATCATAGATATACCTGAAAATGAACTGTTAATAGCGCGATTCCGGTCGACCGTTTGATATGAGTTTTTAATTCTACGTTTCATATTCTTAGATTGTTATATGTTAATATTATTTACTATTATTACACTTATTATTTATGTTTCGAAGAATTTAATTATATCTCAAAAATGTAACGATAACGTACTGCAAAATTTAAAAATACACTTAAACGGATGTCGTTATGAGAACAAAATAAAATATAATTAAGACATTACGGTAGTATTTTATGTCAAAATCATTTAACTATTAACTTACATGTGTAATCAGACAAATTATTCGTTTGAGAATCAGGCCTGATCTTAAGATAATAATAGGGCAAGGAAGATTTAGTTTTCCTAAGCCCTTCCAAAGCTGTTTACAGTCCTGCACATAAACGAGCACAAACGGTACGGTACAGAACGACCGCAGTTACGGTACGAGCTATAACTTGGAATAGGAATGCAACAGGATGGCGTCTCTGCGTAGGTACCGTTGCGATACTTCCGATATTAGTAGAGTATCGACACGATTTTTCTTCGATACAATTAATCTCAGTACCGATATTGCGACATCGATATTTCACTAATATCGTTACAAAAGTATCGTATCGAATCTTTTTTTTTCCACAATGCAATAAGCGCCCTTATCGAAACATTCGGAAAAATAAATTACAATAAATAACAAAAATATCCGACACTCAATGCGATGAAATTATCAGTTCTTCCCGATTCAAATACCCACACTCCGCTGCCCTATTCCGATCGATGACTAGTGTAACTACTAGACACCTTACAATTGCATATTAACTATAAAACTGCAGATATCTAGTATTCTTCAAAGAGCAAATTTTGGATGAATTTGAAAAAAAGTGAACGGATTAAAGTGCAATACGTAACATTCGTTCACGAGATATTAAGTATCGTGGTAACACATTCAACTTGTCCAAACATTTAAAAAACCATACAAACATATTAGTCAGTGACCGAAACGAGTCGATAATGTCGGTCTTAAATGATAAAAACTACAGCTAAACATTATAAATTAGCTATAAAACCTGTTACCAATCATGTTTCAACTCGTAGGTAAGTCACTTAATAAATTCATATTCTTGTATATTCTTCTTATGTATTTTTTTCATTCGATACTTACTCGTTTTGGTAATTTTTTTTCGATACTAATACACCTACCTAGTACTTAAAGTTTCGACATCCAACCTCTACGTACCTATCGATAGCGTTGGTGCCGGTGTCCGAGACGCGTTGGATAGTGTTGTCAACCACATCGACGAAATGGTAAATGGCCAAGACCGCACACGAGTGTAGGGGTAGAACATTGTAACGTAACGCGATAAAAGCGTCAGTTACATTTAATGCACTGCGGGGGCTAATAGTGTTTCGAATACACATTCCATCGATGGTCGGTGACTTGAACACACACTTTACTAGAGTAAAAAGCAAATCAAAAACAATATCAAAATGTTAAATTCTCGACGTTCTCAATTTACCCACTGAGGGTTATGTAATATACTCAGAGAAGGCACGTGAAAAATCCGTTTAACGTAAAGTCTTTCCGTGATGATCATGGTTCAGTGTTCTAAGGCAATCTTAGAATCTCGACGATGAGCACAATATTATTATTGTTTCAACGAAATAACCATCCAGACTTTACACCGTCCGAGAAACGCAACAGAGTTTAACCGAATTTAAAATCGTTCAATTTTTTAAAAAAATAAAAAATAAATAAACAACACGTTTTTGATGAATACAGAACAATATAATATCTTAAAACTTGTTTTGTTCGTCGTTGGTCTCGGTAATAATAACAACGGAATTCGAGCATCGGACCCTATAAAAACCAAACCCGACCGCGGGGGTATAAACATTATTCATACGGACACTCGCGCACTAGTGTTACCCGGAGAAGCAGCTCTCGTGTGCAGTAACAATACGTTTGCGCGCGCATGTATATTATACACACAGTAATAACAGTTTAATAAAGAAACTATTTTTTTTTTTTACAGTCGTAGAACTTCGTGTTGTACATTTCGCGAATTATTATTGAACTCGGTGTGCCTCAACGGCGGGTAGATAAAACGAGCACGTAAGGTGATCGAAGAAAACGAGTGGGCTCGACTCATCCCGTACTCACAGCGCAAAAGCATACGAACGTAATAATGACGACAAACTGAAATTAATGTTTATCGTGTATTCATATTATACACTACGCAGGTGCGATTAGATATTTTACGATTCCGGAGTAACGTTAGAATATTATACGGACGATATGATATTCCCTAACTGTTCGACCCTCCCCCCGTGTAGTGGACGAGAAAATGTGTTTACTATTGAGACACTATAGCATTGTGTTTGACGAAACCTCAATGTTTACATACTATATGTGGTGTACGGCGTCTAGTTGATTTTAAATCATTTTTTTTCTTACGCACCTCGTCTGGAGTGCATTTTCGATCAGATTTGTTCCACTTAATCGCTCTCTCAAAAAAAAAAATTAAACAATATAGATTTATACAAAAATATTTTTGATAACGTGACGGAGTCATTTGCAAAGAAATCATATCAGTGACTATTCGATATGAAACGAACCTTATCCTGACTAAACACGCACATTTGTTGTCTGGATGCGAGGTAGCCGAACATTGATTCAAACTCATACATTTTACCATTTTAAAATAGCCTATTGAGTTATTTAATTTTTGTGATTTGACCTGTTGAAAAGTTACTGAACGTGTATGTAAAGTGTATAAGAATTTAGTTGTTAAATCATCGTATAATTGTATTAGTGTAGAAAACAAGTGACCCGGTAAAAAGTTTCTTTTACATTTTTAAACATTTCTTTTTTTTTCTGGTCGTAATTATTATATATTGTAATTTTAAAATGTGAAAATGCAAAATATTATTACATATAATGTTTCTTAGCTTTATTTCTATAAAAATAAAACAAAATAATTTCAAATATAATTTAATATATATATATAATATAATTATATTTTTATATGTATGCAAAAATATTGCACCTATGACTTGGAGTAAAACCAACTCAAATTTAACGAAATTAATCACAAAAAAATTAATATAACTCTTTGCTTTTCCATTTTTTATTCACATAACTAAGTCGAATTTTAATGATTATTTTTAATGTTGACAAATTTATTCGGATAGAGTTTTAAAATTTCAAAAATACGTTTTACATTTTAAACACGATAAAAAGTTATCATCAAAAGTGAGATTGGTCTTTCCAACTAAAATAACAAAAGTATAATGGGTTTTTTATTAATACAATCAAACTTTAATCTAAGTGCACCAAAATCATTTTCGCAACTCTGTAACTAATCACAAGTTTTGCATATTTTATTATATTATACTGTTAATGATGCATATATCATTTTTATCATAATTAAATTCTTAATTTTTCGCGTAATACATCATAGATTATAATCAGAGCTCGTGACTTATAGAATTCACAAATAATTTTTTATTATAATTATTATTTTCGAGGATTCCTAGTATTTTAAGTGATAATTATAAGTTAATTATTTCTAACCAAATCATTAAGACATATCGTAAAATACGAAATTATTCGTAGTGTATTTTGAAGTTTTTTTTTAAGTATAATAAATTGTTATTTTGAAATAGAAAATTTTTTATAATATGTAATATCTCAAAATATTTTTTCATTACTATATACAATTTTTATTTTTCACATTTTTAAACTTTTAGTGTATATTATAACGCTTGTTAGTACTGAAAGTTACGAGCTTTGGTTACTAGTACGATAAAAATCTTAAAAGACATTAAACTTTTGGAAAACGATTACTTCGACGCAAAACGAACAAACATTTTTCCGCGTTCTGCGCACGACAACAATAATATTATAACGCTAGTTTTTCGATACTATCGTGGTTCTTAAACATACGAGTGCACGGCGCAGCGTCTGATAAATTAATTGGCCTTCCTGGATATTTATTGTAAGTGAAATTGGCGTTGGGCGCGGTGCTTGTCGGCATAGTTATATTTCAGTATTACAGAATTATTATATCGTTGCACGTTTTACTTAAACAATAATTTGTAGAGGTTTTCTTTTCACGAGTGAACGAGTTGATATTGTATACGCGAAGAAGTTGAATTCAGTTGTTTTTTGCAAGTGAGACGGATAGACTACTGAAGCAGATGTTTTTACGTATGAAAAAGATATAATGAAACACAAGAAAAATAAATTTATGGGTTGAACGAGGTAAAAAAAAAAATGCTGGATGAGCAATAATAAAAATTTTGCATTAATATACACGAGATTATAAAAACAAAATACAATATAAGAAAAATATTCTTGATTATAAATGTTGTTATATATATAATGTGAATTATAAAATTAATGTAGTATTATCAAACATATTTTATCGGGATGTACTGATAACAATAATTGTGAATATACCGTTGAAATAGTATTATTGTTGTTTCGAACATTTAATCATTTGTCGTGTGCATACAAACTGTCAGGTGCACCCCTTAACGCTATCACCAACAGGGATGGTTCGATTGTAATTATAAATCTCTCCTATCGATGCGAGTATAAAAATAAATTTCTCATTCTCTCGTAATATGTTTTATTTCATGGTAACCTCTTAGTTGTGTTATTATTATAATACCACGTAGTGTCAGGGAATGTCACAGCTGTTATTATTTTTACCAGAAACGAGTACGTTTTAGAATCGAATACGCGAAATGGACGTATTCGTACAGTTGTTTTCCATTTACTCGGGTTTTTATTATCTATCCATAAGTAATCATTATTATTACAATACAATTGGCTAGTATAGTATGTTTATTATATTATATTTATTACTAACAGATTGTTTTGTGCAGACGGATACTATTACGTTCATAGAACCCCGTAGACAATATTTCTAGGAACTGTAGTCTTCCCTAAGATCACTAGATCACACCTTCTTAGAATGACGCCTCAGATCGGTCGGGTATTGGGAATAGAGATGATGGTAGAAATTTTAGACATTTGTGGATTCGTGTGGTTGCGGTCAATGTGTTTTATGATTAAGCCGGATAACTTTATCCAATAATAATCTAATCTTAACAGATGGTTAATCTGACTTAAAATATTTTTGTTAGTTAAAATCAGTGCAAAATTAATTTCATGAAATATTTCCTTAGATGCATAAAAAAATACATTATTATCTAGATAAATTTATATAAATCCAAATGTATTGATTAGGATGCAAAAAAAAAAAAAATGTATTATGTATGAAAGTTTTTTTTCAAGTATTTACTAGTAATTTTTAGTATTTAGTATTTAGTACAGTTATGGTTGTACTCAATTTTTTGGTTATGAGTTAGTAGGTTGTTAAATAATGATTCTATAACTATACTCCATAATCTGTCGTTGAACACATTAGTATTTTATAAATAAAGAAGGGTTGAGTTTCGAGTGGTATATTACAGTGGAACCAGCAGTTTAAGTTTATACTTTATCAAATCATGTTTAATACAACGATATTATCAACCCTAGAGCTTATTCAGTACCTCACATTACCATGGCGGTCGTATTACGTGTTTGATTATCGATTAAGTTTAGATAGTGTTAAATTGTTATTGTTTTTATAACTAAAACGATAGAGGAACGCATTTACTTGTTCTTTGGTTCAATACATATTTTCAATCAAACTCCATTGCATTGTATCGATAGATCATCAAAATATTATTTATTTTATATAGCATATGCATCACAGATTTTGTGTTATTATATGAAATTATGAAGTGGAATCTACATGTAAATAATTTATTAATGCGTCTTCGTATTCTGAGTCATAGCTTTTATAAATTACGCGAGATCGTACCAATGCATGTAATTCGTACAGTATATTTAGTCCTATACTAAGCAATAATACAATATGGACTATTAATTTGGGGAGGTCTCTCAGCTAATGTACTGAAACCATTATTAATACAACAAAGATAAATAGTTCGTATATGTTTACATAAATTCACTCTCGAAGGTTCAACCTTTACTAATTTCAAATTATTTAATGTATTACCAGTGGACCTACTATTCAAAAAAATTGTAATCTTATAGGTGGTAAAGAAACCTAATAACTGGTTAAATCTTAATAAAAGAGAAACAGTAGCTTATGATGCTAAAGTTAGTTATTTTAAAAAATCATTTGGTCAAAAATGCATGGACTACCTTGATCCAGCCTATTTTAATTCTATGCCTGTTTCTACAAAAAGAAACATTGTCTACAAATATTCTAATGCAAAAAAATTAGTTATAAAATAGTTATAAAATGGTTATTTATGTCACTAGATCAATAAGTATTTGTATCTGTAAATGAAAATTTTATTCTCTTTTTCAAATCTAATCTATAATTTACTGTATTGTATTGTTCATATAATTACCGATAGTTAAATTGTAAATTTACATATATTATAAAAATAGTTAACTCTCTACCTTAAACACAAGCTATGCTTATGGGAGGCAGATAATTTTTAGTCAATTGCATGTATTAAAATATTATATATGTAATTGTATAAATTTAAAAATAAAAAATAAATTAAAAAATGTATTTATATTAATATTTAACTCGAGAGTACTATGATTATTCATTCCAAGATAATCACCTATGGTAGGCCTTACGCCTTACAATAATCCGACATTGTTAAATGTTTATAAATAAATAAATGTTTAAATTTCAAAAAAAAATTATAATTTGTAATTGTTGCCGTCAACATATTGATAACACAGGTACGCGCAAATCGCACCAGATGGGATTGTTGCACCGTTGAAGTGAGGATGAACGGACGGAGCATTATAAATTCCGAGACTGGAATTTTGTGGTGCACTATTACCAGCGTAAATGTTACATCGAGTACGAATAACCCTTGTATCGAAGATCAACGTTCAAGAAGTACACGCATGGGCAAATTCCACTGTCGTACTATCATGGTTAACATCTCAACAAATAAACTTCAAGGTTTTCATGATAAATCGGTTAGGTTAGATATCCGAAATATTACCAAATCACCATTGGCATTATGTTTCTACCCACTAAAATCCTGCGGATTGCGCTTCAAGAGGTATGTACCTTAAAGAAATGTTATCTCATATTTTATATTGAAATGGGCCCGACTCGCTAAAACAATCAGTCGACCATTGGACTACCACAAATTTCATTGTTGTACCAAGTGACCGATTTTCAGAACAAAAACTTATTTTAGATACAGTTCATCTTGTCACTGTGCCATGTGACGTCACTAGCTGGCTAGAAAGGTTCTCAACTTTAACACGCCTTCAACGAGTCCTCGTCCACATCCATCGTTTTATTGCTCGTATTCGTCGTCTGCCTTGAAGATACTCGTCAAAATCACACATTCACAACATTTTTATTCTATCGTCATAGGTCTTTCTTCATACAAAAACACTGTTGTTCCAGTATCGCTAGCGCGTCTATCTTCATTTGTAGAATTGGACGGAATCATTCGGATAAGAGGTCTTCTAAAACATGCTAATGTCAACGAGGCTTTTAAGCACCCTATGTTATTGCAAAACTTTGCTCGTTCGCCATTTCCACATAAATTATCTTTACGCCGAACCTCAACTGGTTTCCTTGCTCTTAGGTGCGCAATTTTGAATCATTTCGCTCCGTCATAACACATAATTTTCTAATGCGTACCATGTGCAACATAAAGTGCGTCCATCCCATCATTCGTCATGGGAGTTCTCGCTAAGTCACGAGTTCAGCAAGTACGACCATTTAGCAATATAGACGTTGATTATGCTGGCCCTCTTACAATAAAGAAAGGAAACATGTTACTAATTTGTTGAGTGTAGGTAGTCTTGGACTCAAGAAATAGATGAGCAACTGCCCAGCTGTTTTTCAGGATGATCTTGCAGAAAACCGAGTTATGGAATCCTCCTTTGATCCGAAAGATAATTGTTCAGTTAAAATCCTTAGATTACATTGGGACCCCATGATGGATATATTTAGCTACCATAGCAAGTCCTACACTTCTACCACAAAGAAAGTGTGGTCAGCGAAAAAATATAAATTTTCTAGCTTTAAGAACAATAATTGTAATGGTTTTTTTTTCTTCTTCAAATGTTTTAATTTTAAATTCCAAAGTAGTCCAAATGTCGATACTGGAACCATAAATTAAAAAAAAAATAATAATAAATATTCATTTTAATCAAAGACTGAAAATGCAAATTGATTTTTACTATAGTTTCGTATGGTTTATTAATACAATTATTAAAATTGAATTAAGAAAAAACGCCAAACCACTTCGGAATTTGAATAATTAATTAAAGTACATATGATTTGCCGAGATTAAAATTTAAAATACACAAAAGTAATAATAAAAAGTTCAAAATAATTTAAATAATTGTTTCTCAAAAATAGATAATTTATTGGGATGAAAAAATAAAAACCGTACCAAATTAAAATCGGTTTGAAAAAACTGTTCCAGAAGATTCTTAAGATTTTAGCTTTGCAGTATTATTTATATTTATTTTTAATATCTATATTTATTTTCCATATTTGATTACAACAACAACCGATTTAATTTCGTTGCTCTGCTTATTCGACTAACTAAACATAATTCTTTTCCCATATTTTCGTTAACTCAATAATTCACTCATATACCTCTTACACACACACAAATACACATAAAAGCGACCAGTCATCAATATTGCATTGAATGTACCTATCCAATAATAAGTCGTTATTATATAAGGGACGTTTTTTTCCTCGTATTTCGAAACTGAATTGTTGTTCCTCTCACGTTGAAAAGGGCCCTCTGAATTATATACATTTACAATCAGCCGCATGGATGTATATATATATATATTTGTGTTATTTTTATTTTATTTATTTATTTATTTATTTTTTGAAAAATAAAATACGGTTTAAGCTACAATTCTATTTAACGGAATTCCACAAACTTTTCGTTCTTTCAATTCACGTCTGCCACTAGCACGAGCACACCTATTCGTTTTAATACGCAGAACCGTTTTCCAAAGGTAAAAACCGTGCGTTTTCCAAATTGAATACTGTTTATCTATGTTTAAATTGTATTTCGACTCCGTTACGGTTATACAAATTTATTATGTTGCACTGCTAACTTATTGCATTAACGGAATTTAACTCTGCATAATGTGTTGCCTATGTCGTAAAAAGTTCCAAATACATATTAAATCTACGTTCGGTACATTATACTCGTATATTTGTTTGCCTGTTGGTTTTTTAGGGACGTTTTAATTTTAAGTGAATTAAAATAATGAAAATAATAACGGTTTAAAAAACGCTCAATTTGCTTGAAAATTGAAATACAAAAAAACTTACGTACAAGCAGGGACGAGGATTTTCCTTAAGAATATTAATGGTCAGAAGGCTCTTATATAAAATAAAAACGGAAAAATAAGTCGAATATACACTTCTTAGCTATATTGAAATGGTCAAAGTGCACTATTGTCAAACACAGGTAATAGCCGAACAGCAATTGAGTCGAAAAAGTTGATATCCAATCCATAATGTATGTAAATAAAATCTAATAATATAGAATTTTTGATGATTGATCGTTTGAATCAGAATATTTTAGATAAACTTTTAGTATTTTCTTTTAGTAAAAAATTGGTTTTAAAATGCAATAGTAGTTGTTAAATCGTGAACCACGATATGTTTAACCTATTATAATTCATTTTATGAACGGTAAACATTATACATTTCAGTATAATTTCCATGTAGCTTTTATATGGGTTTTTATTCAAGCGTTATTATTCACTGGTGATCTGTAGTCCACTGTAATCATTGCATACATATTGTCTACGTATTCGAGCCTTACCAAAAGTAAATACTCGTTCAGAACTAGTCTTTTTTTTCTTAAACCAAATGGCCTTTTTTCTTTTTTTCAACCCAAGTCCAATTCTACTGAAATAAATGCAGTTCGTTGATATTTGTAGATTTACTGCACTGCTCGTTTTCAAGGCGGAGAAAACACGCGTCGATCGAGCATGACGATTCCATCACGCACACGTGCGTCCATCAAAACAGGTCGCTCATCAGTCCCATCGCAGAATTCGTCGAGAAGCGCGTATGAAAAATTAACGACGCGCAATGCAACAACAATACAATGGTGACGTCGAACAAAACAAAACGATTCGAAATGAAAACAACCAATACGTCCGATCCGTACAACGGTGCTTTTTATAATGATATTTATGATATGCGCTGGTGCCGCGAAAAGAACAAACGATGTAGATACTTGTATAAAAAATGTATATATATATATATACGATGATGACAAGAATTAGCAAATTAATTTCAAGGTAGTGTAAAGATCGGTGAATGACGATCTTAAGATGATGTCGATCCGTTTATCGGTTAGTAAAACATTTCCAGCAGAATCAAAACGATCTTCTGGTAAAATCTAGAAAAACGGTAATACACGACGAAACTAAAAGTAGGAATTTCTGTTTCACATCATTTGTCGAAACAAAACCTAACCGTTTAAATTTATCGTTTTCCTCAAAATTTCAACATGATTTTCGGCAAAATGATTTAAAGAAAATATGATAGTTTAGGTAATGCTTATGCGTATGGCAATACTAGCGGAGTTCGGCTAACCCGTCCTCTCTCAAAAAGCAGAGGTAATATTTTATTATTTTTTTGGATCAGAGTAATAACTATGTCGGAGAAAAAAATAATAAATTGAAAATAAAACACAAACATCCTATACTTTTCCGATATTTATTTTATTAATTTATTAATACTATATTAATTTACAGATACCTCAACCGATAATAATTATAATTATCATAATAAATAAAGTAAAATTATCCTTAGGTAACTAAAAAGTGAAAAGTCCCGTTGGTAAATATATCTAGCACAGAGTTTTCAATACTTTAGAACCTTAAAAATTTGATATTCGAAATATATATCAAATATATTTTTTAATTTATCGATTGAATTATTAAAACTTTATTATTTTAAAATTTATTTAATGTTCACATTTTTTTTTTATTATTTATGAATTGATTCATTTAATATTCTAAATTTATTTTAGAAAATTTAACAAAAAAAAAAAAAAAAAAATTTGTTTTCACAAGAACATCTACGGTCGAGTAAATCAATGAAGAACCACCTTCCAAAATTCCAGAGTCTGTATACAACAAGCTTGCCGGATCCAATTTCCGATCAAATTAAATTAATTATGAAACTGTTGTGCAAATATTGTGAAGAGGATGAAAACACTATTGTTTCGATAACGGTATCGAAAAATACAAAAAAGTTCATTTGCTCACGCTCAGTAGGTTCACTCCGCAATCGTATCAAATAGTTATTATCAAAGCTCGGAAGTTCTAGAAATTGCATACTTTCTTGGTTTATCCTAGAACATCCAAAGATACAAATATGTTTCACACTACTCGGATATCGTACACAACATTTAATTTTGCTATTTTTTGAATAATTATGTATTTTATTGCTATTATGCTAATTGAGGGTTTATAGTGCTATTTTCGGGTATATTTTCACTTATTACAGGAAATAATAATTTGTTGTTGATAATAATTGTATTTACTTGTTATATTTTTAAAAAATATTTGAATTATTGGAAATAAATAGACCTTGTAAAATATTATTTTATGTTTTCATCATTAAACAGTTTATAATTCAACCGGTCCAGACTGTATCTACGAGCTCCACAATTTGTAAAATTACATTTAATTTCTTTTCTAATAAATTTATAATTTTTTCAAGTCAAATACATATTTTTTGATTTTTCATGCTATTTATAGTACATATTTTAGAGTTTTAAAGTGCATATTTAAGAAGTAAGAAGTAATATTTTTAACAGGGCTTAAATAAAAATAATATATATATTGTTTACCATTATGTGTTATTTAAACGTTATAAGCAATGAAGCGTTTAACGTCATAAATAATTTAAACGTTTATACAATTTTCCGTTACCGTTATTAAAAAATAAAATGTTATGAACAATTTAGCGTCTTGTGTTATTTAAATTAGTGTAAAATTTGAAAAGTTTTCAAATGAAATATTAAGTAATATTAAGCGTCAGTACTATGTAAAATAAAATTACATATTTCAAATATTATATGATATATATTACCTTTAACGATATTTTCTCTATGTAATTCTCATAGCTCATAACTTATAAATGACGCGCCGATAATATTCGATATAATTTTAGAAGGCATATTTTTAAATTATAATTGGTAATGCTTATTTATATTTTATAAGTTGATAAATTTATTGCTGTTTTAAACATTCTTTTACATTTATTTTATTTAGATTACCTAGTAATTTAAGTCAGTTTTACGAAAATAACTATGTTCTTAATCTATTTTACTGATAGTTATAAATATTTTTCCATGAAAATTTCTTTTGTGTTACAATCGTTAATCGTTTTTTGTTACGTTATTTGATATTAAATTTAAATGTTTTTTTGCTTCTGTTTTGTTATCCGTTTTCAATAAATTATCGTTTACCGACATGTTATCCGTCATCCGGTTTCATCGTTTAAAATTTTAAAATGTTATCTGTTACTCGTTTTTTTTTTAATAGTTTTACGTTATTCTCACAACGTCATAAAAACGTTTTAGTGCCTTCATTTTTAGTTCTACAAATTCTGAGCCTTCGTTTTTATTCTTATTATATTATAAACTTTCGAGGAATAAACTTTTAGGGTTTTTTTTTTCTATTCTTTATTAGCAATAATTATCGTTAAATTCGTTTATCTTTATCATAATTTATTGTTACACCGTACACAACATTTCGGCGAATAGATTGATGCGGTATTTCCATCACCGTACAGATAAAATCGGTCTATAATCGGCTGTATGTAAGCTGCGGAAAAAAAAATTAAGATTTTACAATCTGCAACAAAACTGATAAGATACATTATACAAACTGCGGCAATTTATTTTATACACATACATATATATGTATATATATATATATGTATGTGAGTATATATACTATTTATTATAGTACCTAAATCATACATACCTACCTATTTGTACCCATGTACGTTTATCGTTTAACTAAGAGGACGTCACACCCGCATGTGTTGTCTCAGTCTGACATACGTACAACATAGCAAATTTGCGTCCAGTGATTCAAATGTAGTGAAGTTAGCTTTAATATTAGAGTAAACTGACCTATAATCAAACTTTATGGGAAGAACATCATCTGTGTTTTGTTGGTCGGATTTTTCCGATATTTTAATTTTTTAGTGAGTTATGATGTTTTTTTTAAATATTATATTTTACATACTGATAACACGCTTAAAAATTAAAATATCGGAAAAATCCGAAAAATCGGAAAACACATGCTGATGTGACGTCCTCTTAAAATAACTTTTAATAATAATAATATTTTTTAATTTTAAAAGTTGGTTTTTATTTATTTTTATGCCTAATAATCTAAGAGTTTCTAGACTAATAGCTGTCATAACACATATTATTTCTAATCAAACGATAAACGTGTATATATATGGGTTATCGTAACGATATGTATATATAGTATATACTTATATAAAGGTATATATAATAAACTGCCGCTGTTTTTATAATGTATCTTATCGGTTTAGTCGCAAATTGTAGAATCTTAATTTTTTTTTTGCCGCAGCTTACATAGCGGCTTTTAAAAAAAGGTTGATTTTTGCCGCAGCTTACCATCTTCTATTTATATTTAAAATATTAATAATTCACATGGAACTTCAGTTTTTAAATTTATCGGGACGGACTTAGGTCTTTGGTTGTCGTACAATTTCCAATTTCCACCATTTCTATACAGTTACCCATTGGATACTGTTTGTAAAATAAAAGCGAAGCCAGGAAATTAGGGATTCACCTATGCCTATAAAGTCAAGTGTAGATACAATATTTTTATGATCAACACTGTCGAAGGCCTTGGAAAATTCTATATAGATTACATCTACTTGGCAGTTATCGCGGGAAGAATCAAAAATATTTGAATGGAGGTTAATATTACAGGTAACTGTTGATATACCAGGATGGAAGCCATGCTGCTCATCAACTATGATATGATTTAAGGAAGAGCGAATCGAGTTAAGGAAAAGTGTTTGAAATAATTTGGATAAATGAAGAAGGATAGTTATTGGACGATAGTCTTTTATCTTATCTAGATAAATAACGCTAAGTTATCTAATTACTTATTTAAGATAAAATGTTTAACTATCTATATAATTTAATCTAGATAATTGTCTGTGTTCTTGCCAAAATTAGAGTTATTTTTATTCTTGTATGGAGACGAATCCAATAAATCAGAGATCATCAAAATCGGTCCAGCCGTTCTTGAATTATAAATTCTGTAACCAACCCGACATTTTTTATATATATAGATATTGTATTTATAATTATAATTCGTGTATTATTAATAAGTAATTATTATTTCTTGGTATGATATTTTGTTTGTATTTTTGTGTCAAGTAAATATTTTTGATATTTTTAAATTTAATTTCTTATTTTTCCATGAAATTTCCAAGTATAGTAGGTATACACAGGTATAGGATTTTAGTATACACATGTAACTCATACGCTAAATAGTCATTACTTCACTCTTGGAACCCGTAAAGTCATAACTACTTATAAAATAATGAAAATCATCATATTAATATTATATGGAAAACAATATTGTTAACTTTATGTATTCTGTATTCATTCTGATACGTATAGAGCAAATTTAATTTTTTTTTTTGTGTAACGTTTTAGTGATATTTATATTTCTATTATCTTTCATTATATATTGTACTTTATATATAATTACTGCTTAATGGTACACTACATTACTACAATAAATATTAAACACCTTTTTTTTTTTTTTTATTTATTAGATAAAATAGAATATTTACAATCTGTAATTTATATACATACAATAAGTAAATATGATGACAAAAAAAAAAAAGGTAGGTATAACGTGAATGGCGTGAGGAGGGAGGTCCACCAGTGTGGATACCCTCTAACTTGGGGGAGAGAGCTTTATTTTATTTTTTTTTTTTTTATTTTTATTTTTTTTTCAATTAGTGCAGGTCGGGATTTAGGAGATCACGACACCAGTGTCTTTTTAATCGACGAGGGGGGTTATTAGGCATGAATTCACTGGCCAAGTTGGAAATCAATGGATTTGTGTGGTTAGCTATTTTGGTGTGTAACTTTTTGTAGTAGTTTTTGGCTGTTTTGGAGACTGTTTCAATTTTAAGATCCTTGTGAAGTGAGAGGTTTGAGACGTACCATGGCGCGGATGTTATTAGGCGAAGGGAAATAGATTGGAAGGCTTGTATGGTCCGTATTTGGGAAGGCTTGGCACATCCCCAAATTTGTATGCCATATGCCCAGATAGGTTTTAACATTGATTTGTATAATAGTAATTTGTTATCAATAGAGAGTTTGGACTTGAGGATAGGTCGTAGTAGATGAAGTCTGGTGTTGAGAGTCTTTATTTTAATTTTGAGGTGTGGGCCCCATGTTAGACGTTTGTCTAAAATTAGACCTAAATATTTGGTTTGAGTTGTGGTTTGGATTGGATTGTTTTAAAAATAGATTGTAGGAAGAACAGCTTTTCTTATTAAACACCTAGGTAACCATTGATAATAATGATTATAAATGTGTCTTCATAGATATTATTACAAATATGAAATATTGATCAACAAATAACATTTTTTGAAAATATTTTTTTTTATCTAGATATTTTAATTTTTTTTATCTATTATCTTTATCTAGATGAATTTGGACATATTATGTCTCAACTTTATATAGATAAATTTTGCATTATTTATTCCCAACACTGCAGCTGTTACACAGTATAACTTGTCAAAGTTCTTAACCACACAACTTTTCAATTCTCCAGAAGGAAAACGTAGAGAACCATTTTTTAAAATTGGTAAAGTCTTATTTTTTTTCATATTTTGTGATTTTCTTTGATGCATGTTTAGGCTTGGGTTGGATCGGATTCTCATCTTATCAATTGACTTATTCCAACTTTCGGTCGAAACCGTTTTTTTTTTGCCATAATTTCTACATCACGAGAACGTGAAACATCTATTTCCTTTTTTTCTGTTATTGTAACTAAACATAAATATCTCTATTATCACAGAGAGTAATTTTTTAGAATTATCAGTTGAAAATTTACCTTTTGCATATTTTGTATTCTACTGCAGTCCACAATGGAATTACTAGACGGGTGCTTTGGTGCATCGCCCTTATTGAAATATCTATCATCATTAAATACTGGCGTAATATTTTCATTTTTTTTTGTTTGTTTAGGACAATGTTCACATTATCTTCGTGATATTTTGAATTTTCGTTCTTATTAAATATTGATGTGTCTTCTTCTATAATATTGTTCAATTTTAATGACGATAAACCACGAAGTGAAGATATATGATTTTCTAAAAACAATTCGATATCTGTAAGCAACAAAATACTTTTAAATATTAAATTTTGAAATTTGTTAAAACTTGGATTGAAAATTTATGGATTCTCCGTTTCATTTCCATAACCGAAAATGGGTATCAATATGCTCAGTGTTGGGAATAGATAATGCAAAATTTATTTATATATAAAGTACAGTATTTAATGATAATTAATTACTAAAATGTGACACAAAAAAAAAAAAAAACAATGAAAATTGCTTAGTATCAGGATGAATACAGAATACATGAGAGATTATTTTAAGTTAACAATATTGTTTTCCATATAATCTCAATTTGATGATTTTCATTATTCTATAAGCAGTTATAACTTTACGGTTTCCAAGAGTGAAGCATTTAATATTCAGTGTATGAGTTACGTGTGTATACTAAAATCAAATATATATAATAATAATAACTATATTTGGAACTTCCATGGACAAATAAGAAATTAAGTTTAAAAATACCAAAGACATTTTTCCAACATGAAAATACAAACAAAATGTCATACCAAGAAATAATAATTACTTATTAATAATACACGAATTATAATTATGAATACAAAATCTATATATATAAAAAAAAGTCGGGTTAGTTACAGAATTTATAATTCAAGAACGGCTGGACCAATTTTGATGATCTCTGATTTATTGGATTCGTCTCCATACAAGAATAAAAATTGGCAAGAATTCAGACAATTATCTAGATAAAATTATCTAGATAAGATAAAAGATGACCAAAAATCTATCTAGATAATTTAACTAGATAAGTCCCAACACTAAATATACCCGACCAAAGAGGTGCTAAATTCATACATTTTATTATACATGGAACTATTTCTGGTAAATAAAATGGATTAATATAATTTCCTATTTCTAAAAAGGATTTGCTTTAGTCATAAACTTCTTCAGCCCATTTTTCAAATGGATTGTTTAAATGTGCTAATTCATAATTTGAACGTTTAATGTTATCTGACGCAAGATCAATTTCTACATTTCTCTTCTAATCTAATAAAATTTCGATCAATGTTACCCAGTCATCTGAATCAGTTGCACTAGCAAGAATGATTCGTTGTTTGTGTGTTTCGCACGAAGTATTTTTGCCATTTATACTATAAGTACCATTCAGTGGCGCACACAAGATTTTTTTTCGAGGGGGAGGGGGGTCAAGGTAAAAATATAACACATTTTACAATTAACAAAATTATGCGAATCCTTAATATATTTTGACTTAATAGCATTGATAATAGAATAGACTATTCTATAATCAATGATACTAGGTATTCAATACTAGCTCATCATATTTCAAACTTGTAAAGTTTGTAAATTTTAACCTAGAAATCGGAGAAAATTTCAGAGGAGGGGTTACAACCCCTTAACCCCCCCTCTGCGTGTGCCATTGGTACCATTTGTTTTATTTGTTAGTTCAATGAACAAACTTGATAGTAGAGACAATATAGCATCTCGTGACTGACATTTCATTAGAAAATACAACGATTTAAATTCAAATTGTCTCACACTCTTTGCCATATAATTGAGAGGCAGCTAATCGCTAATTATCTTCAAAAAATGAGTGACATTTATTCTTATAAAACAACTAGAAATCCAACGTTTATACGCTGATAAATTATTCACTATTAAATCGACGCAAAAGTTAATGTAATCGTTTAGTGAAGAGAACTGTGTAAAACATTGTACAACTACCGAAAGTGTTGCAAATGATTGATCACATATTACCGATTTCGGTAATGGTACATCACACTTTTTCCAATTAGCGAGCCAGTTGAAAACTGTCACATCGATATGTTTTTCGATGAACATATTACTTACAGTAAAATTAATATATTTTTTTCGTTCATATACCAATGCTTCGTAAAGGAATATATTATTGGTTTCTTCCATATTATACTTTTTAAATTGTGAAACCATTGAACTATACGCACCTATAATGATTTGTGGACACTTTTATATTTATTCCATGTTTTTTATATGAACTCTTTATTTTTTATTAGCAATAATATCATCCGTATCTGTCATCAGATTTTTACCTCGCGCAGGTAAAAATAATTTCACTCGCCCAAACGGACAATTATATTTTTGGTCAAAATTATTACCTTCGCTCAAACGACCACCACTCGTTCCACTATGCGTCGAAGTTTCGTAGTCAAACGTCCCTGACGTTTCGGTGTGCCACAATGGACACGCGATAACGCTATCGAAGGAACGTCACGTCGACCGAAGCTACGGGAAACGGACAGAACCGTACGCTCTTCGACCCTTAGAACACGCATTAAACCAACTCGTTACAGTTATCTTTCGCGTGATATTGCCCCGTGATGAAATGTATAACATTATCAACCTTATATTATAGTTGTATTCAAATACATTATACATTATAAGAAGGAGGCAAACGAAACGTATTCTGTTACAACTTGTTGCTACTACACGAATTATGAAACTATGAACTATAGTCCCGAATATATTCCTGAAGAAGTGGTTTTTTTTTATCATATTTTAAAACGTTTGCAAAGAGAAACATCTTCTTGAACAGTATCCACGTGACTATTAAACAATTACTCGTATTATTTTCTTTCCGTTCCAAGTAAAATTATTTAATTTCTAATGTGCCTCCGCGTTTCAGCGAGATGTTTTATATTATTGCGGCCGGAATCAACCATTACGACAGTGGACGAAGTAAAAAAATATAACATAATTTCGTTCATTTTTCAATTCCATAATTTCTTATGTATTGCAGTTTATGCTCGTATATAACTGTAAATTCAAAATATCATAAAAGTAGATTCACTGATTTTTGAAATTTCATACGGAAAATTCACTAAATTTTACCCAAATCAAAATTCTTAAATAACATTTTACCAGAATAACAGACTTGAAAACCTTTTTTCTATCAGTCATTATTATCAGAATGAATAAAAACAAATTTGCTCTTGTAATAATTTAATCATTTTAAATGACCGTCCATCTCAGTAAAATCCCAGCATTTGTTTTTAAAATAATCTTTAATTTATATAGCATATTATATTGACCTAACATATATCAACGATTCCTAAACTTTTACAATCACGGAACCCTTAAAAAATAGTTTGTTTTTTGCGGAACCCTAATGTCTTTAATTCCATTTTAACTCTATTGTTTTTAAAAAAAAAAAAAAGGAAAACCAATACTCTAAAAATGTTTTTAATGATACTGTTAATATTGTTAATGATTACTTTTTATTAAAATTAGTTTAAGACACAATTTTTTTTAAATAATATGAAATAATATTTTTTTCCAGATTATTTATCAATTTATTATTTATTAACTAAAATAAGTTTCTCAATAATCACATACATCTGGTGGAATCCTTAGCATTGTCTACGGAACCCTAAGGTTCTGCAGAACACACTCTGGGAAACACTGACCTATGTAATTCGAGATAACGATACAATTATCTCTCATAATAATCATTGCTTGCCAATACATTTCTAAGCCACCTCGAAGTAATTTATTCTCCTTTTACCTTTTACTACGAGAAGAATACGACGCAAAAAAAAATATCATTAAGTTATTTTGATTTGGGAAAAAGATCATTGGTAAAAGTGGTTTTGGGATTATAGACTTTAGCAAAAAATACCATTTGGTAATTACCATTCAGAGAAAATAGTGAACACAGTGGGAAAATATTAAACACTGTCGAGTAAGCAATGGTTAAATGTCGAATTAACGAAAAGTATACCATAACAATAGATAACAATAGTTTGGTTGTAACCTCGATTTGTGAGCAAAATTGTTACTTATTATTGTTTGATTATTTAATATTTTTACAAAACAGCTACTATAGTTGAGTCTCTATGTAAATTAATTAAAGTTTATTGTGTTTAACAAACATACTGTTAATTAATTAGAAAGGCTTATTTTTTAGTATCCTTGGACACTATGCATTAGCGAGCATTTAATGATTATAGAAAGTTCGAATTGTTTCCAAAACATTTGATGTACACCGTAAATCGAATAAATCAATAGATTTATACACAAAACTACTACTATAGTCTTCGAGGTCATTACGATGAAACGTTGAAGTGTTTCATACGAAATTTAAATATAATTAAGAAAAAAAAAACATTTTAAACAGAATGGAGGGATACATTTTTTTTCAACTCACACACGTGCACATTGCGATCGAATATCAAGGTAGATTATTACTATACAGTTCATTAATTATATCATCGACTGAATCCTTGTGAAATGAAAACTGTGACGTCTTCGTGTCGCGCTCGGGTGTTTAATAAATTAATTATAGCCAAGAACACACAATATTGCCACCGACGCTAAAACCTACGGTACATAGTAGCATTAAAATGTATACACGAGGAGAATTATCGTTATTTAATTTTAGATTAATGAGCACTTTGTGATATTGTGGATATTGTGAATATATTTGTGACATAATTATTTAAGTGTTTCGAAAACACTAAAAGCTATACAGGAGTCTACGTTAATAGCTACTATTAACAACATTACAAAATAATACTAATTATCCGCACTTTATTATGATTTCGAAATTTTGGTTCCGTGTTACAAGCTTATTATTCACCATAGTCCATAAAAACGTTACGAATAGCGAATATTTTTGCTCAAAGATGCTCATTAAGAGCTCTATTATTGAATCACTGTGATGATTTGTTTAGTGCAAATCTAGTTCTGACCCGATACCAAGTGGGATTACGCGTACTGTTTTGATTTTTGTTTACTGTTCATTATAAAACAATGGATAATCACTACCAAAAGCTGTTTTTTAAATTTATTTTTTTAAATTTCAAAACGTTTTTGTATATTGGGTTTGATTTTATAATAGTAAAAATATAAATGAAAGACAGCTAATTAAATTGCATCTTATGTAACTCTTATTTTTATTTTTTGTTATTCAGATGTGTTTTCGATTATAATTCTACACGAAGTAATAATTTATGTTGACTTATAAAACCGAAAACCCGTAAAAGGAAAAAGTATTTGATAAAATATTAGTATTCAATACTTACATACCGAATACGAAATATATTTCAATGAATAACCACTCAAGAATTCAAGTGTTCGAATAGTTTTTTGGATACTGCGAAAAGTATTTAACCAGCGGTAGGTACTCAAATAATTGTCGTCAAACACTTAAGATGGCACTAAAATGATGTAGGTATAACCCTGTAGGGGAGAGAAATTTATTATTAAAAATCAACAAGCACGGAAGTTTATATTCAATGAAAATGTATTTCACAATATTGTATACTACGATAATGTATTATTATTTACCGCACAATAGATAAATATTCAAATGGTAAAGTTAGCAGAGGACATTTTTAGTGCTATTAAAATAATAATTGTTGTGTTCAATGGGTTCATTGTTCGGTTTGATTGAAAATGATTCGGTGCACTCCGCACGTACTGAGCAAATCGATATACCCACGATATTACACGCTGCAGGTGTTCTAGTTAGAAGAGTATAGCTTTACAGTTATGAAATTTCAATCAATGATTCTCGGCGAAGCGAGTGAACAATACTGTTGGTTTTACTGCGAGCACAAAGTTGAAGTTATATATTACACGTTATAACACGTACGGACTCATTTCTGTGCAAAATAAGAGATCGGAAAGTTTCATGTATTATATTGTTATTATCTTCTTGGATGTATTGAACATTTGATACCAAGGGTACTTTGAACAGGTTGTTTTGAAAATGTACTCAAAAATAGTATCCATCGTTTCGTCGGTTACGCACGGGCATGCGATTCCGGGGTTCGAGGAAAACCTTTTTGTATATTTCATAACTTTATAATAATCTCAGGGACGTAAAAGTATCACTGGGACTTTTATTTTTCTCGGTACACTTTTGTATGGTAATATAGATTTCGAATATTTTTCTGTGTGTTTATTATTTTTACGTACATGTATAGGAGTATAAATGATTTCAGTAACATTTCTACTTTCCTAGTAATTTTTATTTGATCGAATTTACAGTATCATATTTAAATTTGAAAGTATTATTTCTTTAGTGATATCGAAACAGATTCTCAGAAATCGTTATTGAAATTTGAATTGTTTTTATTTTTAATTTTTTTTTTATTAAAAAGAATATTTACAATTTATGCTTCGAGTCATAATAAGCAAATTAGATACTTATTTATAAATATTATTTTTTTAACTTTTGGAATACCAAAAGTTTTACAAAAAGATAACGGTAGAGAGTTTGTAAATGCTGTCATTAACGAAATTAAGGAACTTTAGCCGGAATGTATTATTGTACATGAATGATCAAGACATCCTCTGAATCAGGTAAGTATTGAACGAAGCAATATTAGGATCTAGAAAATATACTTCAAGCATGGATGAAGGATAATAAGTCTGAAAAATGGTCTGTAGGATTGAAGTTTGTTCAATTCCAGAAAAACTCTTCACACCATAGCATAATTGGCCGATCTCCTTACAAAACATTTGATTGCGAATCTGAGGTTGGGTTAATAACATCTAACTTAGCACAAGAAGTTTTAAAACAATGAACAGTCGAAGAGGATCTTGAAGAAATATACAACCAATATGAAGAGGAAATACAAAAACAAATAAATGTTGAACGACATTGCGAAATTTGTAAAGTTGAATCCACAGAAGACTTTTGTAATTTGTGTCAAACAAATCAAAAAATAGAAGAAAAATGTCAAGCAACACATACAGGTCAGAAAAAAGACGCCGATAAAATGTTACAGGTACCTATTATTTATTATATATAACAATTTGACGTACCTAGTGAATACATTGGATGTGTACAGTATTTTTAAGTAATTTTTTTTTGTTATTTGTTATAGTTTATATATCCTACGGAGTAAACGAATTGTATTTTTAGGTTTTTGAAAGTTTATTTGACGAACAAATTATTATTTCCTACTAAATCGATTAATTTCATGCGGAGTGAGGCAAAGTCAAGTACTCCGTGGACAAAAATGAGTGGAGGTGGTTTAGTTTTGATTTGGTTCATATCTACGTTATTTGTACACGCAGTGTATATAAATTAGATTTTTTTGATATTATTATGTTATCATTACGATTCAAATAAACATTTTAATGGCCAGATAGCATAACCAATGCATTTTTCGTTATCGGGTTACGAAAGGGGCGAACACCGTTTGGGCGAATCGACCCAAAATATAGTCTGTTTGGGCCAGGATTATTTAACTAAAAATATCGTTTGGATGGTATAAAAATGCTTATAATATACGCTCAACAATTAATTAAACAAAATTATATAAAATATAAATAATTAACAATAAGTTATATTAAAAAAAAAATATATATTGATATGAATAATGATAATATTATTATATATATCACTTAAATATTTAAGTAGTTAGTAATTTAAGGTCAATAAGTTATAAATATAATTACCTACATACAATATAATTAGTACATTTTAAAGTAATCAATTGGCTTTGTATGAAAATTCTCATAATATAAATTAAACAATTAATTGAAAAAAATCATATAAAATATAAATAATTAATAGTAATTTCTGTTTAAAAAAAATATTGATATAAATATTAATAATATTATTATTTATATGTAGGAAATAATCAACAGTCAAAAAATTAAAATAATAAAATCAAATTACGTATAATATAATTATTAGTAGTTTTTAAGCAATCTATTGGCCTGATATATAAACCTAAAAATGTTATGTATTCTTATTGGTTAATATCCCCTCTTTTATATTTATTCCATGTTTGTTGTATAAATTCTTTATTTTTTATTAGCAATAATTTCATCCGTATCTGTCATCAGATTTTTACCTCGCACAGGTAAAAATAATTTCACTCACCCAAATGGTACACATGATAGTCGCCCAAACGCACTATTATTTTTTTTAGTCAAAATTATTACCTTCATCCAAACGACCACCGTCCTATGAAAGATTATGACCGCCGCCTTCGCCAAATGGTTGCCAACCGTCCCGATTTTAGCCAGACGTTCACGATTTTTAGATATTTTTCCCGCGTCCCGATCAAATTTCTTTCGGACACATGAATCCTGAGTCCCAGGACCTGGGACATAAGAAAATTACAATATATCTTTTTTGTATGATAGAATAAACTATAAAAATTAAAAAAAAAAATTTCATTCGTTATCGAGCAGAGCAATAATCAATTTGTATTACCTATATTTTAGATAGTATGGTGTTTTAACATTTATTAGTAAATATCTCGGCTGTAGATATAATATAATATTTACATGTAAGTATATACATATAGAGAGCAAATATATCTGTGTTATATACTTATATCTTATATTATATGATGTTATACCAGAAATAATTGCCTTTATAATATATTAAAACCTGAAAAATATATTCTTATATTGAAAAAAAGTCCCGACTTCCAAAACTGGATAGTTGGCAACTCTGGCCGTCGGTGTCGTGGGGAGTACGTACTTCGTAATAATGTAGAAGACCAATTATAATTACCAAATTTTTGCAGGATATCAATGCATTTATAAATGTTGCATAAAAAAAGGAATTTCGGGAAGTGGTCCAGTGTTTATCTTTCGAAATTTAATATTTATAACTCGATCAACTGGTGCTTATAATATTATAGTATCAGATCAAATCAGAAACGTTATTAATATACTTTGGAGCTATTTAGGCCCAAAAATAATTTTGGAAAATCTTTGGATAGAAGCGAATTATTGCCTGTGAGAAAAAAAACAATAACATACCATATGTAATACATCAACTATGGTAAAAAAACAATATTTTTACAACGGTACAGAATCTCGTGATGCACTTCACCTGTGTACATTTTAAGTGTAAAAATAGTCCAAGTGAAACTTTTGCTACATAGTTTCACTCAAATAAAAGTTGTACTATTTATTTAGAAATTCGAAAGTTTTGTTTATTTATTATCGGACTTTATTATAGAGGTTCGCGCAGCTGTATATACTTCGTACGTGATAAAGTTTTCTAATATAATAAACAACAGTGGATTCAGTCAGCGTCACTTGTCAAAATGCAACTTTTCATTTGTGCAGACGTACTCGTTTAAATCTCGACAAAATACCCTGCCAAAATCTTGAACTAACATTTCTGCCTACCGTAAAATCGCTCAAAAGGAAATTTTATTGTATGTTTTGAACACTAACAGGTTTGAGGTTAAAAACTTATGTTTTTAATATGAAACAGACATAAACTGTTGACGGATGGGGGAGGGGTGAATTCACTATCAAGATCCAAATTTACGCCGTTCCTATACGTTATAAAAATTGTAATACGCTTATGTTAAATATTTATAAACACAAATAGATAAATAGAAAAAGATAAACCAAAATACGATGGGAAATTTTAATATTTTTGTTTCGGAGAGTCTCGTTGAGAAATATCATTATAGTAAAATAAACCTGCTCTGCTGTAATATACTAGGACGGGTTTTTTAAAATTATGATTTAAACGTAGATAAAAATAAAGATACTAATTCAATTGTGCATTATAATTTGGATCGTTTAAATTCCATACCAGTAAAACTGTTTCCTCGAAGATATCATCGTTTCACCGTTGCTCACGTTATGCTTTATTCAATTTTTGTTGTCCACTAACAGATTAGTCGTCCAGTTGAACTACCGTTTAATTCCAATAATACGAGTATATTGAATATCTGGTTTCGTTGAATTCAAAACAAATTATTCACTTCAGGACATTTTCATACTCAATCTCATGATTTACGAAGGACGCAGTAATTAAAATGGCAATAATATTTTATCGTTTGTTAATGTTGTCTTCCCGTTAAGATGTTCACAAAATATAATGAAAATACGAATTTTTATTGGAATCAATAATTTTATCTGATTTTATCATATGAATACCGTATTGAGAAAAATTGCACATTAAACGAACAACATCACATAAATCATTCGACTAATGAACCGTTGTGTTTTCCAATTGAACACTTACATGAGCAAATTATATGTATTGCACTCAGAGAGAGATCATCAGTTGTGTTCAAGTGACTTTAGTGTGAAAGTCTAACGCTTGCGAATCCACGCCTTTTGATGTACATTATTATATTTTAAGCTACAGTTGGAAAGTTTTAATCATAAACGTGGTGGATTTTCTTGAATGACATAGTTGACTTGTTTTCACGATAACATATTCGAGTTATCAACATATTACTATTATATTGTTCACAGAACGAATTTAGTAAAATTTCTATCATTATACAGTATAATTTAGAATACATGTAAATTAGGTACCTATTTATTAACAATAGGTAAATTGAGATTGAGTAGTGTTAAGGGGAAATTTTAAGGACGTAGTTCAACTCAAGTATTTCCAAATGCGTTGTCCCTGAACAATCAATGAGAATGCATAATATCAAAATACATAGCGAAAAGGACAAAAAAACCACAATGTGAAAACAACACGGATAGGATTTGGTTAAAAAACGTGAAAATCGAAATACTGTATTATTAGAATTAACATTTTACACAAATATTTTACAAATACGTTTATCTATACAATTAGTACGATGAAAAAAAAAAAGGAAAATCAATAACCAACTTTAAAGTATTGACCATCATAGTAAAGGGTTAAAAGTTACAAACAAAACAAACGATAAGTCGGAAAACTGTGCATGGTTAACAAATCGAACGTAACACGATTGCGCACTTTTTACCTTTTTACCTGAAAAAAACACAACACCATTGCGCACTTTTTCCCTTTATATATATATATATATATATAAATATAATAAAATTGTTTTATTTTCTTAACTACATAATATATATTATTTTAAAATTAATTATCATAAAAAATCATATAATTCAGAAAAAAAACAATTGTTGACAGCCTGTAATAATTGGGAAGGAAAATTGTGAATTAATAAGTAATAATTAATAATTATTATACAATACATATAAAATAATACATTATTTTAGGTTGTACATAAATTATTATACAATATACATAGTTATATATACACATATCATTTTGTTCGCAATCGTGTTGTTGTTTGCTATATAATATATAAAAATGGTTATATATATAAAAAGGTAAAAAATGCGCAATGGTGTTGTGTTTTTTTCATGTAAAATGGTAGAAAGTGCGCAATCGTGTTGCATCGAATAAATCAACGTAGCGTTTCTCGGTAATTATATATATAATGATAATCATAGACTGTTTTTTAAATAATTGGAACACTTAGGATTTGTTGATTTGGGATCAATAGTTCACCAACGGGTCTTATAACCGTCTGAACCAATTCACTTGGAACCCTTAGAGAATTTCGATAAATGAGACACTGGCCAACCTGGGAATTTATTAGTGATGCACAATAATGTCGTATTTCGATATCGATATTATTATCAGACCAATTTTACCGATATCGATATGACAAAAATAATATTCGATATTGTAGGTAAATATTCAACATTTTATCGATGTCGAAAATTGATACCAATTCATTGCAATTTTAATTTTTAAAAGTTTGAAAATGTAAGAAATATTAATTCAAAAAAAAAAAACTCTTCAATCAATTCTTTTATAACAAGGGTGTCGAACCTTTTTTGGTTTAAGTGCCAAATTTTCTTAATTAAGGATTTGAAAATCGTTTACGTGTCCAAAGAAAATTATGTTTTCTAAAAATGAAAATAAAATTACAGATTTATGTATTTTATTATTTATTATTATTTTTATTAAATCTTAGTCAATCTTAGTAAAACACAAACAGCAACAATTGTTTCATTGGTCAAACAATGTATTTTCTTCGATTTAATTTAATTCGTTATGGCTTTCACAAACATAAGTTGACGAAAAATATTTAAGCATAAGAAATATTGTCATTTTTAAAATACATTAAATATAAATAAATAATAAAAATAATATACAAAAATACATAGTTTGTTTTTTTTTGAATTTTTTATAACCAACATTTTGTAAATAGTATAATTTATTTTTGGGTACAATTCTTAATAATTTCAATTTTTTGCTCGTGCCATTAAAAATTGATCAACGTGCCACCTTTGGCATGCATGCCATAGTTCGCCACCCTTGGTCTATGAATTATTATAAATTAATAAATTATATCGATGTATCGTTTGTTTTTAGATATCACAATATGATATCAATATCAATGAACCGGTATCGATAACGAAAAAAATTTGGTTGTGCATCACTAGAATTTATGCTTATTAAATGTTTACGGAGAATATCGTGAACACGCCTACAACCAATTCGGTTACAAGCGATAAGTAAACGAAAACCGTTTTGCGATAGTTTTGCGATTTCGTTTCGATACGACGGCCTACGCCTAAACCTCTCAGATAGCGGACAGGGCAACGTGAATGGATATGCCGGGTGAAATCGCGTGCGAATGGCTAACACTTCGCAGTCGGACCGGAACCGTCGGCGGGCGGGCGGAGGGGGGATGATGGGCGTCGCATTTCGGATGACGAATTTTAATAATAATACTACTTATAATACGCATCCGCAGCCGTCCGTGGCTGACAGTCTTATGTTTGCTAAAATGAATTTAACCCTGTGATTAAAATTTGTATGAATCATCTCTTTAATTAGTTTTCCGTGTCGACTAAAACGGCGTTAATTGAAAACGTAAGGCGTTCCCGAGGAGCACATCTACGCGTGGTAAGATTTAATTTTACGCCTGACATAACGTGTGCACTGAATTCAACGGTGGTTAGCGTATTACTGAAACTGACAGTGACAATGAAAGAACGAAATGATAATAAAAACAAAACAAAACATGCTACGTCTTCCCGAATTGTAGAAAACGTTGTCCGAAAATGTAACATGATTCGGTCTTGTAAAATACAAGCTGAGGTCAGTGCGTGAAAATAAAAAAACGTAATGATAGTAAATTAATTATTAATCGAATCACACACATATTCGTGTTTTATCAACAAACCGTCAACAAATCCTGGTATGTACGGTCAATGGGACTTTTGACCACTCACGAGTACACTTGTGGACAATTTATCTCGTTGGACAGTGTTATTTACTTTCGACCTACGTGTAAAGGAAATATGCTTTCACGCCAAAGGTAAAAAAAACAAAAAATAAACCTACTCTTGAAATCGTATACGCCTGAGAGTACATTTTTGATTTCGGTTACTATTTCGTCACTTGTCTTCTATGGAACAGTCCTCGTGTATTGTGCGATTCGAATTCATCGTGCGGCGGTTAAGTGATGATATAACTTATGATTGATATTTCTTTTACCTAAATTAGCTTCTAAAGATTTATGTTTAAAATTCTTAGACCATTACGTTGATGTATTTTATAATGAATTTCAAATCGACTCTGTATTCATACTGTAATATCTGTGTCGTGCGATAGAACACGAAAAGAATCGTGACATTTAAACTAAAACTGAAGGTTTGAGCGAATAGAAACGAACATGTAAATAAGCTTTTTTAATTTTTAATTTAAATAAGCTTATGAAATAAAATTTAAAATATATATGGTAAGGAAAATAATTTAAACTGTTTAGCTGCTACTTTCATATGGAATTAGTTGAGCATACCTGAATGTCCGGACGATTCGGCCAATGCACTAGTTCTAGATTAGTTAAACATAATAAAATATGAATATAAAATAATAAAATAATTATTTAAAAAGCATTTAAACTACATAAGTACTTGATATTTGATATATATGATATTTTATTGTAATGAGTTTTTCAAATCAACGTAGCAATTAGATGCAAAATTTTCCATACACGTGCACTTGCATATTAATTAATAATTATACTAAACTACGGGGGTAGATTTTAATATTAATTTGATCTCCTACGAAAGATAATGTTTCACGTCATAATTAAGTCTAATTTGATTCAAACAATTCAAACGTCACTGAAACGACACGATGGGTGATCATGATTATATTTGAATAACGTGTATCTAATTTTACTTTTCTTTGACACAAAAGCGTTATCAATAACGCTTCATTTATAGAAGCGGGTATTTTTAAATAAAAGAAATAATTGACAAGAGGATCAATTACTGTAGGTATTTGATATAAACTTAACTTGTTAGTTTATTAAAAAATAACACTTACAATGTTAGATCGGATCAAGTTGATTATAAGCTTAAGTGAACACTTTTATTCTGTTACGTTTTTATGGGAAGCTTTATTTTTTTTTTTTTAATTATAAAATTAAAATTTCTTGATTCAAAAATAATAATAGGAAGTAGGTACAACTCAACCGTTTCTTTGGAGATCTGTTAGATTTTTTCTTCAGACTCAGAAAGTTAAGTTGTCGTAACAGTCAATAAAAATTAAAAATAATGCATAACAGTTACATTTAAGTTGATATATATATTTTAAGACTAATATAAATTTTAAAATATGATATAAAAAAATATATTTGTGAAATTAAATTAAAAAAAAGACTGCTCTTAATACAAATTTTGCTAAACACGTTTTAGAAAATTATCTTAATATACATTTAGATATCTATACAAACTTAGGACTATTAAATACTAAAAATTACATTTATATTAATTAAGTTTTAAAAGAGTTGCACTTACAAAATTAAATAAAAAAATTAATTATTGAGCTGCTTTTGAACTTCGTTTAAACTCGTGCAGCTTTAGTTTTATCCACTCATATATGTGGTATTAATTTTATTTTAAATTAACCAAGTAAAAAAAATGCATAACACATTTATAACTCGATCAGTTATTAAGCATAAAACAAACTGAAAAAATCAAAATAATTTTTCTCTTTTCTTTGACGAACAACAAGTTTATTGTTCTTCTGGTTATTAGTATCTAGTAGAATAATTATTCTTTGCTAATCATTTGGCTCGACTGTTTTAGATACATTTTGCGAGTGTTGCAGTATTTTATTAATTAACAGCCTTACTTTCCTTAGTTTCGATAATATTAATTTCCGAACTCTGACAGATTTGACAGACAAGCACATTATCACGGAATAAATGCATTTTACCACTGAAAAAAAATATTCAAAATATATAATATATAATTGAGGAAATCATTGTATAATACGTTTCGTGAGGATAAATCATAACAAATATTATACACTATATATTATGTTGAATCATATTGAACGATATTAGGGTAATAATAATAAAAAAATAAAACACACGGCAGTTATAATAAAATTAATAACGTTAATAATAATATAATATAGACCGCGTTTCGAGATCGATCGAGCTTGGTCTTTACCGCGTTACCATGTCGCTGCGTAAATAGTTTTGAGTTGAAGTCATTTCTATTGTACATAATAAATATTTTAGTTAAATGTGTTTTATACGTATTGCCTACGATATATTCAAATAGCTGTTAAGGCAAATCAAATGAAAACTTATATTTCCATTGAAATGATATAATATGTCAGTTGGTGTCGAATTTCCGCATCGAATGTACGAAAAAAATCCATAACATCTTTTGTACAATCTCTAAATAGTTCTACCGGATCTTATATCCAAACGTTGGCCTTGGATTGGCCAGCTCGTTTCAGCTCGTCCCACCTTACGTTTTTACTTCCCAATATATGAAAAAGATATATAAGAGGATTCCAACTCGTTTCGGTCTCGTTCTTTTTGCATAAATTATTTCGCAAATTCACTTTATACCGAGAATTATTCAAATCAGCCTTTACAGATTAAATGTATAAACGTGAAACGCATGAAATTAAAAGCAAACAAATATTCAATATCGGGTTCAATTTCTTCGTTTTAATTGTTTACTTTTATCTTTTTGACAGTATCTGGTCAAGTAAATGTAAAATGAACCACGCGCTTATGGATATCACATCGTAGTTACGTGTTATCTTTGCATATACCGAATTTTTATTCCGTTCACATTAGTATTTTCATATGAAATAAACAAGTGAGCTCTGCAGTCCGAATGAAGAAAAAACTGAGAGAGAAAGTGAGAGAAAGAAAACGAAAAGTAAAAATAAAATAATTTTTCGTTTATTTCTGTAATCTATATGCTCGCGTGGTTCTATTACGAGTTGTCGTTAAAAAGTTCTTTTATTTTCTGTTCACTGAACCATAAATGTCGTTTCACGTCCAAGTGCTCGAAAAATCAAGTTTTTTTTCGTACAAACAGTAAGTGTAATTATTTTGTTCAACGTTTTTAAAACTTTATAAACATAATTTCAATTGGAATGAAACAAAATAAAACGTTCTGTTGGAAATTATTTATTATTTCGTACAAGGTTTTCTTTTTCTTTTTTCTTCACTCTCATTCGCAAAACAGTCGTGAGAAACATTCCATCTGAAATTCAATAGAATTTTACAATGAACAAAAAACTACTTACTATAAATTATGTTGTTGTCATAATAATTGACTAGATAAGTACAATGTGGAAATAAAAATAATTAATGTTTTGTGCTGAATTTCGATTATAGAACTCTGATATCAGTGAATTATTGAAATTGTTTAATTAAATATTTTACTTCAATCTTAGCCTCAACACGGCAGTAATTAATCTACATTTTGAGCCCACTAATGAGCCCCATTTAAAGTGTCTTTTATTTTTATAGGTTGTCATAATAGAGGTTGACTGTTTAGTTGGTAAACGATACTTTACAACAACAGTGACAACAATTTACCAATTTTATTAAAGTTTCGATATTACTTATACAACAATTATTTAAAAAACAAAAATATGAAAAATAAATAATTAACAAAAAATTCAAAGATTGATGGACTTAAATTTGGTTTTGAACCATTTGTGAAATCATGCAAATGTCAAGATACAAAAACTGGTTTCAGTGTTTCGTAATAATATATTTTTAATTTCTCGGTAATATACAATTAGAGGAAAAAAAATCTTGAATTATAAATAAATTGAAAAAAAAATTACGTGGAATGTATAAGATATATGGTGATAATGTTGTCGACTGTGAACGAGACGAGGTCGAATTTTGGAATATTAAGAATATCAGTGTGCTGGGACTGCTTGAGCACGTTTTGTTATGAGGAGAAATAAAACAGTTAAACCAGGATAACATTAAAGTTGTCTTGAAAATGGTAGGACTAAGTAAAAGGTGAAAATGTGGAAAACTATAGATGAGTCGGGCGGATGTGTAACCGAAAGCGATATGAAAATAAACACTTTGCAAAGTGTGAATGTGAATTTAAATTTAGAAGATTATTTAGAGACGTTCATGCAGTTGGTATCCTCTACTTCGTCATAACAGTTTTAAACAAATTCTTTAAAGTAAGGTATTTTTGTAACACAGACAATATATCACATATCACGAAAATATCTTAATTCATCCTAATTGAAAAATAAATGTCGGATATAAAAAACGGACGAAATGTTGGAATTTTTTAGGTCCAAGATCGAGACGTATTTGTGATAAAGAAAAGGATAAGCAATTATATTTTACTTATTGATGTGTACTACTTGCCCAACATAATTACAAACGGATGAGTCACCGTCATAACCACGAATCCAAAAAAGCGAATGTCAAAATAGCGACTGCAAAATAGCTAAAAGCTATAATAGCGAATGTTCAAAAAAGCTAAAGTATATTATTTTAAAATAATTTAATATAAAAAATAAAAATATATTAGGTACTTAAAAAGTGTATTATTTAAAAAAAAAAGATAAAAGATATTAAATTATATTTATAATTTATACTTGTAGTGATAAATTATAGGCTATACCCTTCAAATAATTTACAATATTTCTTTCTTTATATTGTTTTTGAATTTCTAAAATTCTTAATGCAGTATCTTGATATTTTTTCTTTTTTTTTTTTATTGGGTTTTGTCCGTTTATGTATTGTTCTAATTTCATTTCTGTGTTAGTCTATTCTTATTTCAACCCTTGTATGAGTTTCCAAAGTGTTGGGTGACACGATCCAAGTAAACGATTAAAACCACGATTCCAACCTATATAATATGTAAAAAATCTATTAAACATACTTAATATATTTTAAATATATTTATTTGAAAATATTAATTACCTTCGACAGAATTATTAGTCTTTGGCAAGTCTATCGAGTCATAACAATTCCACATTTCCAAAGGAAATATTGGACCTCTACGTCGTTTGTGTACAGTCTTTACAAGCCAAGTATCTTCAAAGTAGTCCAATATTGGTCGAAAAAGTTCTATGTGTTCTATGTAATAATCACTTTCACATAAGTGATCGAAATTTACTGTTACGTCAGGTACTGGTACATAAGCAAGTGCTAGTAACAATAGTATTTGAATACAAAATTCTGCATCAATTAGATATTTTTCGTAGATTGTGGGTATCGATTGTATTTTTAGCCATACACATTGACTTAAGTGAAAGTGGCAACCACGAGAAATTATATTGGGAAAATTTTTCTTAAATGCCAATATCGCACTTTGTTTAAAGTCAGTCATAACAGTTTTAGGATTTAATGGTATATGCGATTTTAGTATTTTGATTAAATAAGAATATGTTGCAATACTTTTATCAGGTAATAATACAAAAACTACTGGTATTACAGTATTATATTTCGATACGTGAATTGTGTATATTTGTGTGAATATAGAAGGAGCGTTCTTAAATGTACCGTCGGCAAACCAATGTTCAGATTCAAACATTAACTTTAACCCTTCACTTGTACAAAATATTAAAATTCTATTTTTTGTAGGACCGTTAATTTCGTAATTATCAAACAACAAAAACTTACTTCCATTGTTTGTTTGTTTATACATGTCTGGTATTTCTCCTGAATCTTTCAAAGTTAGTGGATTAGGTGGAGAGCGTTGATTACGTTGCCTAGTTCGCTGAACAATTCTTTTAAGATTTGATACACTTGTGAGATTGCCTTGAATTACAATTGATGACGCCGTTATTACAATATCACTAATAATTTTACTTGGATTGTGTTAAGTAGTTAAAGCACTTTTTTTCATTACTTCAGTTAATTTTTTGACTTCGATTTTAGCTGGATTGAGGATATGTACATGTTTGAATGAAGAATCTTTAATAACCAAATCATTTCTAATGTTAATTCTACCACGACATTTTTCAACTTCCGCACATCTCCAGTATGAAACTTCGCCGTTTTCACAATCCTTCTGATATATAAACCCATTGTATTTTACGAGTGGTTTATTTTTTTGTGAAATTAAATATTCGATATTTTTAAACGACATATGTGAAACTATATAATATACGAAGTATGCAACTGCGATACTGAGTGGTTAAACATACACTTTCGCTGTCGAATATTGTGCTTATATCTAATCGACCTATTTTATTAGGTATTATATCTGGTTCGACCGGACAATAATATTGGATAACCCAGCTATAAAACTGATTGTCATTATCTGCATCTTTATAACGTACTACTATTACTACAGATAAATAATAAGAGTAATAATTTTAAAATAATATACTTTAGCTGTTTTGAACATTTGCTATTATGGCTTTTAGCTATTTTATATTTGGCTATTTTGCCGTCGCTATTTTGACATTCGCTTTTTTGGATTCGCGGTTATGACGGGTTACCAAACGGATAACATATTTTAGAAGCTTTGAACGTTTTTGTTCGACGAAATATAACGGTTAATCAATGTAAACATAACATGAATACATCACTCGCATGATATACATAACTTTGATACGACACTTTAAAATGTGAGTACGTCAAACATTCGAAAATCTAAAAATTGCTACACGCGTTTCGTAAAATAAAAATATCATTGAATATTGGTATAATCGTATTTAGTGGTCTTGATAATATCTTGGACTTTGTAACAAGCTTTTCGTTTACATATTTGAAATATGCTCAACAATCCAATTTTTGGTATCTATATACGATCTTTAACATACAAACCATAAGTTATACATTTAAGATTCTTATTTGAGCAATTGATTTAGTATAACATTATTATTGTAAAAATCAGTAATGAATATGAAGTCTTAAGGTGAAACAATGTTTCCATATCTCTCTTTCGTAATTTTTTATCGCACTGAATCATACATTCATATTGTATTTGATTTTTACAAACGTTGAAAAAATATGATTTATTAAAATCGTTAACGTTCCGATGATAACGATAAAAATGAATTTACAATATGATGTTTAGCGCACGCTAATATGATATTGTTATAAGACAAATCGAAAAATGTATTGTTATAATTGGTTTTTCCTCCGCGTTTAAAGAGAAATAGCTTTGTCCCTCCAGTTGTTTAATAAAATTCTAAGCGGAAGACTTGTGCGAAAAGTATTGTCGATTTCAATTTTATCCCAAACTCGGATTATATTATGAATTATTTATAATATAATTTTCAAACAAAAACTAAATCGTAGCTATTAAAAATAAAATTGAAATTCCGGCAGTTTCATAAATATATTTCAGCCATAAACTTTATAAAAACAATTTCAAGGGATCAAATTAAAAATATTTATTCCCCTTTGGATTTAGAAAAAAAAAAAAAAAAACATTAAAAGAAAGTTATGGACAGTTACATATTTATTTTCATAAGGCTAAAATAAACTTTAGTATGATATTATTTTTTGATAGTTAAAAGTATATTCGAATTGTACTGCAGTTCCAAAATAATATTTAACGCAGTTTATCGACAAAATAAAAATGGGTTAAAGTAAGTACACGATATACTACTTGTGTCCATATTAATTAAAAAAAAAAAAAAAAAAAAATGAAACAAAAATCCCTTACTTTAGTCACTATAACATTATCTGTTATACATGATCTGAAAACCATTAACAATTTAATTTATTGGCTGATACAAGTAAGCTGAGGTTGTCATCACACCCTCTGAAATTGCTTTTATTTTCACAGCTTTATACGTTCATTTAAGAATAAACATCAAAAATTATTTTATATTATATTTTAAAATTATATTACCTATATCATATTAACAAGGCTTACTATTCAAATATAAATCTCATAGTTATAATAAACGCAAAATAATTAAATAATTTTGTATGGTTATATTTTATGAGACATTCAATCCACGAACTTGGACGTTTGAATTTTTGGAATAACCGTTTATAATGACATCGTTTCACGCAATACACTTAACGAAACAGGTACCATCTTATGTGTTATATGCAAACCACGGTTAACACTGGTTATTTCAACACATTAGATAATTCGAACGTTTTTTTTACCGATTACTTCGATGATTTGTTATTAACGATTTATAGTTTATGACATATTGTATTTTTTTTTTTATTCTTCGAATTGAACGATTTAAGTTATCATTAATTTTTTACTCTTAAATATAAGGAGAACTATGTTTTAATTAATTTTTAATGCATTTAGTATTGGGGTTGCCGAAGCTAAATCTTAACACGACTTATTCAATTTGCTCAAGTCACGACGTTTGTCAAAATATTTGATCAATATTATTTACTCACACAGGAATACATTTTACTTCAAAGTGTTTTGATATACACTGCAGTTACTGAACAAACGGCTGAAACGCATGCATCGAATTCACAGCCGTGTCGTAATAAGTACATGATTTTTAGCGCGATTGAAGTAAACATGTATATTACGTTTTGCTTTGAGCAATTTCAAAGGTAATTTTCATTCAATACAATTATTTTACTAAACGGTTTTGGGTGTATGAGGTGGGAAATCGAACTTTTTGACAAAACTAATTTAATTAAATCCATCGGTTTACATAATATATATGTATATGTATAGTGATGGCAGAAAACTCGATTGAATTATTGTAAGGGACGGCGGAGAGATATTGACTGTTCTTTTATCGTATTTCGGCACGTTGCGAGTACGTATGGATATACGCGTGTTTTTCTTCATTAAATAAGCGTGTAAAAAGTTTACGTCGTAGAACTTTTCGTACTCTACGTTCGTCTTGTGAAACTCATCGATTACGTAGGATGTTCTCCAACTAAAAACGGTATGAGTGCTACACATGTACGATAGCAGAATGTGGTGTAGGCAAAATGTTCTCAATCATCAATTTTCGATATATTATTTTTCGCGTGTGCAAATTTTTCGGACGACCTACGTGAGCTGCGTTTTTGAAAATGGTTAAATTTATTGATTCGCCGTAGTAATAAATACTGCAGTTCACCGAGTGGATATCGTAAACCAAGACGTAATACTTGGAAATCTCGGTTACTCGACGAATTCCGGGGCAAGGTTAAACACTGCTGCAGTGTTTGCATAGCTTCGAACCATCGAAAATTACCTGATAGGTATAATATTATGATGCACGGTACTATACAGTTAATTTCGAGGGACGTTTTTGGTCCCTTGTTGAATTCTCGACAATTTTCGAACAATCGGTTTTCATGGTACTACCGGAATGTTTTTCAATATTTTACCAAATCCTTGAAAATTACGATGATTTGATCTTTTCGGCGATATTTCGACTTTCTTTATCACGTGTGATATAGAAGTCATTCGTTCATTGGCCGGTTTATAAAAAATTTGACAAAAAATGATTTTTCTATTTCTGTAAAATGATGGAATGTAAAATGTACTATCATTTTTAACTGTGAATATACATATATTTTTGAAATTAAAAATTCATCAGTCATTTAATTATTCGATATCAGGTTTTAATTATAACAGGCATATCGCAGTATGATATATTATTCAGTGGCATAGCAAATTATAAATAATAGAGAATCGAAAAATTTATTATTTACCTGTCCTACTTCATCAATTGATACTATACTCATAATAATGATGTACACCTAATCATTAAAATTTCGTAAAAATTAAAATATATATATATAAACCGATATAATATTATATCGTTAAAGAGTAAATTATAGTAATTTAAACAACCGTTGTGGCACATTGCGGTAGTTGGATTTATCAATAGTTAATACTAGACGATACGGACTACGCTACATTAGACATTAATAGTAGCTACTTTGTATGACATTGACTCAGCGTTAGCGTTCACTCTACACCGTCTAAGGTTCATAACAATTTAACTGCTGTCTTCCAATATAGGTATCTAACCATTTACCAAAATGTGACCAAGTCACATTTCACCATTCATCACGCTCTTAAATTCCAGAAACAAATGCGTCTGAATATCATGGTTTGTTACGTCAAGAAAAATACTAAAGTTCATTTTATTTATAAAAACACATACACACACACACACACACACACACACACACACACACACACACACACACTCATAAATATATATATATATATATATATATATATATATATATATACATACAAATATATCCATCCTTTTAATAGAAGGTTTAATAATATACAGTTTAATTTTGAATAAAATTATTTTGTTGTGAAAATTGAATTCGTCTAAAAAATTATTATTTTATGTACAATGCTTGGTAACCGGCTTGGTAAGCGAAAAGCTCTTTTTACCGTACGTTTTAAAAATCTCTACTAAAGAAAAACTTTAATCACGCAATTCTCAACATTACATCAACGGTTCATATCTTTGCCGAGATTTTCGGGGGGATCGAACGAACGTATTAAATGCATAATAATAATAATTGCTTTCGTACCACCCGTACAAGTCCATAAAAAATAATTTTTGGATAATTTTCAATCAAGTGTCACTATACAAAATGAACGCGGATAACAACTTCCTACGTGGAAAATTAAGTGAAGAACGGTAACGGGAATTGATTTCAATAATAGTAATATTGGACATAGATTCGTTTGTATTTCATAATTTGAACGGTACGATGAGAACAGTTGTGTTTTACGGTTTCAGCAGCAAAATCGAATAGTGTTGGACGTTTATCCGAAAAACGTATGAAACCGTTTCGTAATAAAACGCACAGAGATAATATAAATTGATATGGATAAGACGTTCATACAGAAGCGGTCAAATATTTCGAACAACGGAATCGAATATTGACAGTTTATACTTTTAATGCGCTACGATAGAATATTTTCTTGTCAAAGTCACGGTAAAACGAGATGCAATAGGTATTTTGAAACGATAAAACTATCTTAGTTGTACCGTTCGGTGAATGAAGTTATGATAAAGTTTAACACTTGACATGGTCCGAGTTCTATGGCATTTTAAATCGTTATTGCCAAGCTCCAAAAACTGACAGAGTAGGTGAATTAATTTTATTATTATTATAATTTTTTTTCAATGGATCTTTTATAATACTTCTATTGATATGGGAAATATCGCGATTTCAGTAAACGCTCGTGGGACATCATTTATCATATCATAATATTCTCATTTAGTACTAAATCAAAGACTCTCTTTTCTCCGTAGTACTATGGGCAAAACCTCAAAGCTCAACCTAAAATCAAAAATTAACTTGTACAAACTACTAATAAAACCCATCTGGACGTATGGGATTCAGCTATGAGGAGCTGCTAAAAAAACAAACATAAACAAAATTCAAGTAGTCCAATCTAAAACTCTCCGTCTCATCACTAACGCCCCTCCGTACGTCTCGAATGAAACTCTACACTCAGACCTAAACATACCGTATGTCAAAGAAGTCGCAAAAAATCACTACCTTAAATTCCACAACAGGCTACAAAACCACACCAATCCCCTCATTAAAGATCTTTCATCACACTCCCTTCCGGGTAATACGGTAAGGAGACTCCAGCGTAAGTGGTCCAGAGACTGGTTAGCATAATACACAGGCTATACGTTAATCATTAAAAAAAAAAAAATTCTCGCCGAAGTGCTGTTGCTGGACAGTCTCTTCAATTCAAGATTTTCATGTAAAATAAGAATAGCGTTATATATAAATTGAATGCTGTTGCGTTTGTGTTTGTGTTAATTCTATTACTATTGTAATTCAAATATCTATTAAGCTTATTGTACCACGAGTACAGATTGTTAAATGTTCTTATTTCAAAAAAAAAAAAAATAAAAAAAAAAATATTCTCATTTAGTAATTTTTTTTAAAAATAACTACCATACTTATACCATAAACAATGATTGATTTTATTGTTTAGGATCTTATTTATTACCCCTAACCAGATAGTCATCGTTTTAAGGACCGACATAAAAATGTACGGCAAATAATAGATAAAAAGTCTGCAAATTATGGTTTGGAAGATTTCAAATGCAATTAGTGTGGGTATCTTTAGTATTGGTTTTCCAAGTGTTTAGTTTTCCCTCGAACAGAGTGCATACACGTTTACGATTTGCTCCGTAACACAGTGGTTACGTGTTTCAATTTGTTGATCTAATAACCAAAACAGTTTTTTGAAGAAAAAGTTATCAAAACTGAAACATTATAAATAATAAAATAAATTAAAGATTTCCTTGATAATTTTTAACATATCGTGTAAAATTTTTAAGTTTTCGAGAACACAATTATTTGTTTCTTATCGGATCAGAGTCGTGTGTATTTCGATGGTCCGATTACGCGTGTACAACAATGTAGCACATGAAATCGATTATAACGACATGGAAGGGCCATCTCAGATACGACGTTTCATCCAGTTGGCATTCAACTTAACCAAATTTTGTTCACTTACGCATATGATTATCTAGTTTTATGTCATTATTAGTAACCACCTCACTGTTTTGACGTACTTCATACTTTAATAGTACAGTGAAACCTGACTTAACGGACAAGGTGATCAAGTCCCGGCAAAAATACGAGTATACGAGTATGTATTCCAATGTATTTCGGACCTGTCCATAACGAACTCTTTGTATTACGGTCTGAGACCTTAAAATTTTACCCCGGTGATTTTGTAACGGACAAAAATCATAGTTAAAATGTAAACGTAATAATATTATAAACATACAAATTACGTAACAGCGTCAATTCGGAGCGCAATTAGATGTACGTGAAAACAGGGATTACACAATCGTCGAACTCGAAAACATTAATTGCGAGCAGTGTTGGGACTTATCTAGATAGATTTTTTGTCATCTTTAATCTTATCTAGATAAATAACGCTAAGCTATCTAATTACTTATCTACGATAATATTTTTACTTATCTAGATAATTGTCTGTATTCTTGCTATGATAGAGTTATTTTTATTCTTGTACGGAGATAAACCCAACAAATCAGAGATCATCGAAATCCGTCCAGCCGTTTTTGAATTATAAATTCTGTAAATAACCTGACTTTCTTTTATACATATAGATTTTTTATTCATAATCATAATTCGTGTATTACTAATCAGTAATTATTATTTCTTGATACGTCATTTTATTTATATTTTCACATCGGGAAAATGTTTTTGGTACTTTTAAACTTCATTTCTTATTTTTCCATGGAAGTTACAAATATGGTAGATATTTGATTTTAGTATACACTCGTAACTCATACGCTGAATAGTTATTACTTCACTCTTGGAACCCGTAGAGTCGTAACACTACTCATAAAATAATGAAAATTATCAAATTAATATTATATGGAAAACAATATTGTTAACTTAAAATATTGTTTTATGTATTCTGTATTCATCCTGATACGCACAAAGCAATTTTCATTTTTTTTTTTTTTTTTTGTTAATATTTTAGTGATTTTGTTTGTATTTTTGTGTCGAGTAAATATTTTTGATATTTTTAAATTTAATTTCTTATTTTTCCATGAAACGTCCAAGTATAGTAGGTATTTGATTTTAGTATACACATGTAACTCATACGCTAAATAGTCATTACTTCACTCTTGAAACCCATAAAGTCATAACTACTTATAAAATAATGAAAATCATCAAATTAATATATTATATGGAAAACAATATTGTCAACTTTATGTATTCTGTATTCATCCTGATACGTATAGAGCAAATTTAATTTTTTTTTTTTTTTGTGTAACGTTTTAGTGATTAACTTTCATTATATATTGTACATTATATATAAATACTGCTTAATGGTACACTACATTACTACAATAAACGTTAAACACCTAGGTACCTATTGAAAATAATGATTATAATCAGGGACGTATTCAAGGGGTTGGCCTATGGGGCCCGTGCCCCCCCCCCCCATTCACCGTATTTTATACTTTATTATTGTAGGCCCTCTTATTTTTCACGCACGAGAACACGGTGAAATACTACAATATCAATATATCATGATAGTATGATACCATCGAATAAACGGATTAGCATTGTATACACCCTGAATACACCTTAATATACACACTAAAATAATTATAAAACCTGAAGAAGTAGTTGATGCATATGCTAATAAACACCCCAGACATCTTCAGTTATTGTAATTACAAAAATTATATTTAAAAATATGTTTTATTATAAATTTGTATAGTAAAAGTTTATGTTTCTATCAAACACTTGTATTTTAATTATTTGGTTATGAATAACGACAGTTTTTTGAGATGAAAAATGTACAACTATGTACACTTTGAACTTTTTGTTTGTGCCCCCCCCCCCACAAGACATTCCTAAATACGCCCCTGGTTATAATTGAGTCTTTTCCAAATTACAAGCATTATAATATATTGTCTTTAATAATAATTCGCAGTAAATATTGATTAGAATCCATACTTCTTCAATCCAGTGGCCCTTTTGTTCTTAAGCATAAGAAAAATTCACTGTATACAATTTTGTTATCGTTACTACCAACTGAAATGTGACAACAATAACCGTTAAAGCACCAACATTTTTAATAACCAATAACATGCCAATAATCACGGATGCAACTCGACGCAAATTAAAATGATGTCATTGAAAAACTAGGAAGTTTTGAAATAATCCCTACATATTTAAAAATATGATTTTCGATCTATTTTTGTATAATGTTTAACATTAATTAGGTTTTCAATAGTGATTCAATATTTATATATAAATACAGTATATATTAATTGAAAATATATATGAATTTAAATTAAAACTTACCATTTTAATTTAAGTTAATTTTATAATAATAATTAAATGTATTGAACTTTCAAAAATTGCAATGACACTAAGCCGATGAACAAATTAATTTAATATTCTTAATTCATCGTATGTTACACATTTTATCTCTAACCGTTTTACCGTTACAGCGTTTTGAAGTGGTTATCGGTGCTTTAATAACTTGTTTATGGGTATACACACATATATATTTGTGTTTGTATGTCTGTGTCTGTGTGTCATGACATAATATCAAGCGCAAAATATTTTAGTTTTAATCTTATTATTTTTCTGTTTTGTGAAAAAAATTTGAGACCGATACCTATCACAGTATAAAGGCGATAAAGAAAAAAAAATTAGAGGGATGGAAAAAATTCCTCACCGTCGGCAGAAGGGGAGAGGAGAAAAAACCGTCAAGACATTTCACGGCACATTGAGTGTCGTTCGAGCGTGTGTGTAAAGTTTTTTATTTTCTCCATCATCCACGTCGCGTCTTGTCTCCTTGTGTCTTTTCTTTCCGTGCGCTATTCACTCCGACACAATTTTCGGCCGACCGGAAAATGATTGCGTGCGAAGCGTACACTCGTTGTACAGTAAGTTTGAGTACCTGGAAGGTATTTGTGTGTGAATAGGTTTTCATCGGAGGCGCTTGTGACAAGAACAATATTATTGCAAACGCGCGACCTACAACCTAACCGTACTCGACCGGATCCGTAGTCTTAGAGAAATGACGGACGAAGCCAATGGTGCCAATGGTTGGCTAGGTGAGTCTAAAGTCGCACAAAACAACGAAACAATTGAACATTTTTCACGATTAAATTCAAGATTAAGTGTATTGATTCGTTAACGCATCAACCGTGCGCCTTAAGATTTCATACATTACAGTGAATATTCTTTTGGTTTCATTAAAAGTACTACGTGTGTGTCCGTAAGTAGCGTAATTAGGGCTAAGTCAAAGGGGCGGGGGAGAGATTTTTTCGTCGCAAAAGTGCATGTATATTATTTTACCTCGACCCTATAATAGGTACGTTTCCGATTCGTTGAGTTTACTTTTACTTCTAATTCGGCTGTAAAGTCTTTTGGTACGTCATCGTAATCAAAAAAAAAAAAAAAAAAAACACGTAAGCAATTGACAATATGTAAAAAAATAACCATCAAAGAAAGTTGTTAACTATTTAACAGAATAAAATCTTTTAATATCGTCAAGAGTTCAGAAAAATTACTTTATGATAAGTAAATATACTAGTTCATCGAATATAAAAACTGCTAGTGGGGATTGGAAACTTATGCTATTGTTGTGCAGTGGAGTAGCTAGAAAAAAAATATATATATATTTTTTTTTTTTTTTGGGGGGGGGGGTTAAAATTTAAAATTTTCTTCCCTAATTAAGCATTAAATTTTTCCATTAAACTAATTAATTTGTCCATTAAACATAAGTTAAAATATAAATTTTTTTATTATTTAGTTTGTTTAAATTATGAAATTTTTTTTATGATAACATCAATTATACCTATGTCAAGACATAGGTATGATTCTATATCTTACAAAATAAGAGAGTTGTTTTAAGGGGGTGGGTTATAGTCCACTGCCTCCTAGCTACGCCACTGATGTTGTATGTGTTTATGTGTATTTGTATGAATCAGATTAATTAAAATTATAATATATTATAATAAAATGTAAGAAAAGAAAAACAGTTTTATATTCGATGTTATCTACTTTTTATTCATCGGGACTCTTAAATATCAAGCCCATCTATCTAAAATTAAAATAAAAAATGAATCCAAATTAATACCTAGAACCTCACTGATTTAATCTGCCACCAATCTAGCTTAGAGATATATGATAGATGAAGAGATACACGTTTTTATAATCCTTTTATTAACCTTCTTAGAACACATTTCTATTTTATATTATATTCTACCTATAACAAAAAATAAGTATCATATTTAAAAATATTTTTATTAGTTTTTAAGCATTTTATTTTTAAAATACAATATTTTTTTTCTCGTAAATAATATATTATATATATTATACTCGTAACCCATCACATTTTTTCTTCGAATAAATACCATCACCAGTTTAATATATTGTATATTTTATTTGCTGATTTACTGCATTTAATTATAGTTTTTTTTTTTAAATATTTACACAAACGTTATATTAAGTGCAAACATTCAACAAATTTTGTCAAATTAATTAGTATTTGTTAAACTTAATCGTATTAGATTTTTTATGTTACATATTTTTCCACTATAGTATACCGGTATTGTGAATTCTCATAGGGGTATTAAAAATATTACCTATAAAATTTCATCACTAGTTTGAATGTATTTTTAAAATTTTATTTAAAAAAAAACTTAAACATTAAATTATTTAACATATTATGCACCAAAGTTAAACTGTGTACAAAAAAAAAAAAAAAATAGTTGTAATCGTGCAGACGAAAAATTTTCGTGTAGATTTTTAATGAAATAAAGTAATAATAATTTAAAAAAAAAAAAAAAAAAAAAAACTTAAATAATAAAGTTAACGAATATCGCACAACACTATGCACATTGATTATTAATGAATCCGTTGCGGTGTTTTCTTTGAGTCGATGAGGATTCATCCAACTTTCACCAAACGGTCTTTATTCGATAACTGTCGAATGTTCCTTTTAATCGAATCCGGAAACCAATCGAGAACTAGTGATATGTTTAGACATTTATTTTTAGTCGATATAATCGTTATGTATTCGTTTTTCATTTAATATATTTTATATTATATATAGAATTTTTTATAACTGATGTGCATAAAATTATTTGCAATCGGTTAGGTCAGTTTCTTATTGGCTAAGTAATACACTAAGTTAGGTTAATGTAGAGTTTCTAAGGCGGACATGTTGCTTTGCAAAACATATCGTGATGATTTGATTATTTTATCACAATCTTGGAATATATTTTCAGAACTTCCTTCCCTAAAATCGTAATTATTATTTTATTTAAAGACTTTCGGATACGATCCCGATTACAGGTCATGCACTCTAAAGCAATGGTCTTCAAACTGTGCTCCGCTAGAGATATCTAGAAGCTCCGTGACTTCGTGATCATATCCGAATTAATTTAGTTTAAATATTATTATTATATTTCTTAGTTATTGAAGAAAAACACTATTATTAATACTTGAATTGCGCAATAAATTGTACGTTTTAGTGATACTTAATTTTTTTCGCATTAACGGACGCATTTGTTGTGAAATTCACTCCGGACGTCCTTCAACAGATCATTCGATTGTGTGTGGAGTTTTCAAGGCAGATTTCAAGAGCAATTTTCCGTACCAGATAATAAACGCGAATTAATTTGACGAAAACTCATATGTTCACGTTTTCAAGTCCACATGATTCGGATGAACACGAGTAAGTCGTTTTACCCGAAAACTTAGGTTTCATCGAATAAAAGAAAAAATAAAATAAAAATTCCTCGCGCAAAAAGTAATACTCCGGCAACACGTTTCCCGACAAACCTTTGTTCTTTTTATTTTCTTACGCACGTATATGTGTTTTTTTCAAATCATAAACGATGCGTCCATTGGTTTTTACGTGCATACACACGGTTGTATTATATATAGGGCGTTGCGAAAGTAGTGTTGCAGGAGAAGTGTGACCTAAAAACAAAATAAATTCCACATCATGAATACAGGGCGATTATTTTAACGTAAATTGTTTGATGAACATTGCGTGACATTTTCGTAAATTTTGTATAACTTTTATTCTGAGATCACGCAGCAAGATTATATAAGTTCCTGTTGTAAACGAAGTTTACCTTTTTTTTTGTAACCCAAATAATATTTTTATCGTATTCGTACACATGGCTTTCATTTTGAATATTGTTTTATTTTTAAAAAAACACCGATAAAAAGGATGAATCGATTTAATACCAGACATGCGGTATTTTTTAATATTATAATTTAATTTTCCTACGGAAATAAAACGCGGACGGGCATATTGATTTTAAAACGTCTATAATACACTTTAGTCAGGAAAAATGATTTTAATCGCATGGCATCACGTGTTTGACAAGACGCTTCGATAAATTACAATATTCGCTTTAGTCAGAGTTTAAAAAAATATAGTCATAAAATATTTTATAACGGTCGTGAATTATTTGAAACCACGTTAGTCGACTGAAACTCGTCGTACAGCATTTTCGTTCGTAGTAGAAAGCTAAAACGTTTAACATCACGTATAACAAAAACTTACAATCAAAAGTTATTTTTTGAGACACGACTGAGTTCCATTTGGGCCCCCTTATATCCATTTCTAGAGAGTTACTCCTCTGATCAGTCTTTATTCATTAGTTTTTTCTTCAATTGCGATTGTTTTCGTCTTCGCTTATTTTACTACAATTCAACACACCACCATTTACGCATAGTAAACTCCTAGATACGTGTCAACTATAATCGACAGTTCAAGTACTATTATCGGTTGTTATGTTACTTTTGATAATAAACCGTTTAGGTAATTTGAACACAAAACATTTTTCTAAATGTGCAATTCCTATTCACGTGTCTGCCAGACGTGCTGCAACCAAGCGTGACAACCGCAACAGCATAATTGTGTAACTACGAGACTGAGCTCACCATTAATTGGAATCGACACATACGTACATAACAAAAAGACGGCAGTGTCGAGTTTCGCTTGTCTCTTCGAACAGTTTGAAATTCTTTAGAAAATGCGTTAATTACTGCGCACAAGCGTATAAACTTTTGTTGCAAACGAACTTGACAATTGTTCCAGCGACCGCTGTCGTTTTGTCAACGTTATGTATAATATACATTGATGTCTTCGATATGAATACAAAATGTAATGGTGACTGTAATGTAATTCGCTTACGATTTGTATTATTGACGTAAATACACTATAAATAATATATCCATTATATTTCGTTTTCCAAACTCAAAAAAATCATCGATCGGGTGCAGGTAACATACATTGAAGTTGAATCAAAACTACAAAACTACTTAGTCAATATTATAAAGTCGGGATTCGTTATCGGACCGTGATTTGTATAATAATATAATTCATCAATAACAAAATTATTGAGTGACGCGATTTCTTTTAGAAAAATGGGGGGGAAGAGATTTTATATTTTACCTAGGATGGAATGCGCTTCCGAATTTAATTGATTTATAAAATCAATGTGCGGTAACCGTAAATAAAAAAATGAATAAATAAACAAAAATTGAAAGCAAACACTTCGGCCCACGTGCTTTGGAATATTGTCGACGGTCGTTTTCACCGCACGCCGGGGAATAAATATTCAATAAAAACAACCAGTGGACTTTCAGAAACGACCGCCATGGGCAGAAAAGTTTAATCACGGACGCGCGGTGGCCTTGCCATTGCCGCGATCGTTTGTTTATTCGTCGCGTTTACGGATCGAACCCGATTTTCTCCCACGCGCGTTCGGTCCAATCGTGGCCAGTGTTACCGTCGATCTACGTGCGTCCGGTCACTTGCACGTATGGCCGTAAAAACGGTGCGCGGAGGTATCGTCTGACGATGCGGGCAAGGAAAAAAATAAAACCAACGAAGTCGGAGGAGAAAAAAAAATAAAAGGAGACGGTGGTTCGGTTATTGTGAGATCCGGCACTGACGGTTGTATTCTTCCGGAGTTGTTTAGTGCAAATGGACCGAGGGTAACCACCCAGGACCGGCTAAGCCCCTAGGGTTGAAAGTAATGAAGTCCCCAGATGGTATCGTCTCATTCCACCATAATGGAACTCTCCCTGTGCTTGTGTATGTGTGTGTTTCTCTCTCATTCCGTCTCTACTGTTAGATTTTTCTATCCCTTGCCGTCTCTCCACGGTGTACACTTTTTCGTTTGTTTTCGAGGTTAACGGCAACGAATGAAAGGATAAAATGTCACTTGGCCCGTTTCTAAGTTTCTAGACTTTTATGACAACACAGACGTGACGAGCCCATCGGGGAAACCAAAGCGGCTTACTCTTTTTCCCTTCCCCGATACCTCCTTTCTATTATTATTATTACTTTTTTGCTTTTTTCTTTCCTTCTACGCACCGTCTGCGGCAATAAATACTCGCATACACTGCTCTATATACGTGGAAATGACCTCCATATCATTTCGGTTGACGTTAAGTATGGTGCGGCTACTATATTCGTACGTATGACGTACGCACTGGTATGCGGTTTTGAGGCTTAAAACGTGTAGTGATGATACGCGACGCACATTCAATGGCTTATCCTTTTAAAATGTAGACTATACGCTATGCGATGGTTCGCAATCACTCGCCATATATTCGCGAACCATCGCAACAGACGTAACGTTTGCACGCAAATACAACTAGCCATGAACTATACAATTATCTCGATCAAGTCAAATTCTAATACAATACCGATCCATCGAATACCAGATGAAACATTTATTTCTTTATTTTGTTATGCGATTTATAATAATTCTTTACAGACCTCGTGATGAAAAAAGTTCTAGGGTTTGTTTGATCGACTTCGAGGAGCCATTAAATCGTTGAACATATCATTATTTTAGAAATATTTAGAGCCATCTTATCTAATGGTACGGATTCGTGTAAATTATCTTTAGTAATATTAATTTGAAGTTACCGGACATTTTGTTTTGAAGACTATTATAAACATTATGCTTTGGACGGCTAGATACATAAATTAGTAGACTGGTTGTTTATTTTTTTTTTGCGTTAAAAATACGTCACATTATACTGAAATAAAAACGAACAGCCACGTAATTTTTTTGATTTTTTAGATATTTAGGTAGTATAGAGAGTGTTAGAGTAGTTATCTGGCGTCATTATGTTGATATTATAGGCTACATGCTATTGGCTCTGAAGGATTTCAAAAGAGCCAGAGTGGTAAGTTGTATTGACGTTATTTGGAAGGGAAGAGATAAAATAAACATAGATCCCTAGAATCTGAAATAAGACTAGTCATCAGGGGGGTGTAACAACAAAACGTAAAAAAAAAAAAAAAAATATAAAACTAAAATTACAAAAGATCGATTTTTTTTTTCGTCCGCGATGGTCACAATTGCCTTATTTTATTCACGTATTATCCTACGATGGCTTACTTGTTTTATTATATCTTTTACGATAATCAATTCGAAAAAATTGAAAATTCTTTTATAAAAATGCACTCATCTGCTTTGGAAAAATAAAAACACAATGCCAGATTGTATTTTTATTGACACGAAAATAATGCAATGTTTATTCGACGGGAACCATTGTTCTGTGCTGCAAAATTTGCGTTTTATTGAAACCGTATACGCGCGTATATATATATATATATATATATATATATATATATGTTACATTGTTACGGAGTCATCACGATAGGCGCAACGTGCTTGCAGTGCATCTGCAACAGCGACGATGACAATACGCCATCATTGTGTTTGGCCAGCGGGGTGGTGACGCGATCGCATATTATTGAATAAAACCGACTGTGACATTTTAATGCACTCGATTCGTTAATTCGACCCGGTAGGCAGGCATACAATAATAATAATTATGATGATGATGATGATTACGATGTTGAGTTAAATTAACAATTCTGACCGGTCTGAGGCGGCGCCGTAGTGAGATAAGCGACAATTAATTAGACCATTTATTTGCTGGGGGGGGGGGGGACCTTGTAATTATGTATTCATTCAAAAATGAGGGGTTCTAACAAGCGTCGGCAGAGCTTGGCAGCCATGGGCATTGGACGAGCGCGGGGACGGATGTGGTGGTGTGCGACGGGTAGGTAGAGACGTTTTATCGGAGCTTAAAAGTTCAACTCTGCCGCCGCCACGCCCATGACCTATTTGATTTATTAAAGGAAATTGCCGTATCGCTTTTATACCTTTGTTGTTATTATTATAATTATTATTATTATTATTATTGTAACTATTATTATACGTGTGTGAATATAATAACAGCAAACTCGGATTATAGTTTACCACTTACCTGCAACGATGTTTTAATTTATGATCATTCTCCTTTACTGTTCCTCTACCCCCCTCCACTCCGAATAACGTTTAGCCGGCAATTGGTGAATCCGATGTCTTTGCGTGTCCTTAATATTATGCGTACCTTCTAAATATTGATAACAGATAGTTATCTCGTAGCCGTTGGTATTATCGTAATTCATATTAAACAGTAAAAACTAAATCGCATAATAGCAAATATATCGTTTTAGACAAATTGTCGGCTTATCTGGTAAAATATCCATGATTTAATGTTTTCTGATGAGATTTGATACACGCGCATTATTCAAGATCCGTCTCGTAGTATAGGTTCAGCAAAACACCGAACGCGGAACCTAAACGTGAATGTGACGGCGTACCGAAACAATAGCGTTAACGGAGAGATATCCGGACCGTCGAGAGAGAAATTAATAATCTTAATTTATACACTTTTTTGCGTTCCCCGGATAATTCGAATTATTCCCGGCATTGAGAATGTGTCCGTTTTTATAATATAATCAACATATAGATTTTACGTAGTCATGTGCTGTATGCGTGAAAATTTCACATAACACTGTAAGGGTAGAACACGATTTCGTACGTTTGTCTTTTTTGGCAACACAATTGCGTACGTTTGTAGATGGGTAACAAAAAAAATAGATAAAAAAATAAATAAATACAATTTCGTATGAAATTGTTATACAACGTTGTCAAATTTACTAATTTTGCTATATATATCTAATAAATAAATATAGAATATATATACTCGTATATACTAACTAATAGTTCTATGATAGTTCATAAAAAAAATTAATAATAAAATAATGAATAAAATGAGGATAGCTAAATAAAAGAAAATTAATTAATAAATAAATAAAATGGACGGTTTTTATTTGAATGAAATTATTGTTTATAAATTATTTAAAAATGCTTAAATTTGAATTCCTTGAAATTTATAACCTACTACTTTCACTGAAACTCGGAAAATACTGTATAATATAACGGAAATAACGGAAATAAGTTCTCTCGTGTAGGCATGTGGTATACACTGATACCGGTATGAAAATTGGCATCAACGTTTAAACGTACGCAATCGTATTTATCCCACCGTAACATATATTATGTGATACTCGCGATTTGAAGATTTTTATCGATTATACAGGTATGTTTCGAAGCATTCGGATTGCGCAACGTAGTTATCACGCATCGTCATATTTTACTGGAACTTTTAATTTAAATATTAGCATTTATTGCCAATTTATTACCAAATTAGTCAACCAAATATCTTTTGTGTCGGTATCGACCATCAGATCTTAATCGTGCCCACCAAATACAATAGTAAAATAAATTAGTCCATAGAAAATAAATTCATTACAAAGGTAAAATTGGTATCGAGCGTAGACGAAACAACTATTTGTTTATACGAGTACATAATATTAAATTCTATCTTGACGTTTTTGGAAAATTTAAATAAAACGTTTCTCGAATACGGAACAATTGTTCGATATCTCTATTAGTTTATCCAAGGACATAAAATCCGAATCGAGTGAATATAAATTAAATGTTTAACTCACGTAATATTTAAATTGTAAACACAAATATATCTTAAGTAAGTGTAAGTTGTAAGTGTTGAAATCTTTACGTCGGATGCACTTGCGATCTGTTTCCTCGAGTTTATCTTATCTGCAACTCTATAGATGATTTTTAACTTCTTTCCAGTATACATTTCAGTATTCCTTCTATTTTGGGAAGAGTAAGAAGAATATATTTTTATGGAAAAAGGTACTTTACTATGCCATCTCTGATGCATAGAACCATAATCTACTTCACCGAATGCTTCGTATCACCAATCTTACGTATTGATTCAACCGTTATATAATTAATCCTTAAATCTCTCTTCTTCAGTACAATTCACTTGGTTTGCATCGTAATTTTTTTATCGTTATAATCAATCGTATGATATATTTTTTTAAATTTTATGATATTCTTACTGTCAAAAATATTTGGGTATTGTAATAACTTAATTTAGATTGTAAATATTATTTAAAATAAACCAAGTTTTTCTAAGCGTTCTGTCCTCGGAAAGTCTCCCTTATCAAAACTATTCATGCCATGTAAATATCGTTCTTTAATTACTTAATTCGCTTATCGTACTAATGTTACCGTATTGTAAATATCCTTGTTTTTATTTTCAATCTTTAGGACCTACATGTCACTGCCGTATAGAATTTTGATTGAAAATAAATAAACAATGAATTATTTTTACTGCCAATAACCGTACGTGCGATGGAATTTATGATACATTTATCCAACGGTAATCAATTCGACGACGGGAACCGCGCAGGATTTCGAATCCACGTTCGATTGTCACCGATTATCACCATCGAAGCAACGGTAACGGATGGTTCGCATCGCGTTCATTACGTGTTGCCAACGGAAGGGCGAAGAATCCGATTGCACACGACCGGAGTACGTTCTACGCTATATTCCGCGGCGGCAGTGAAGTCCGAAAGTGACGATAAACGGCAATAATCACACGCACGTCTATTCTCGAAGCGTCAAAGAGGTGTTACCGGTATCGACTGGTGTGAAACTATTTAAGGGATTATACGTTTTTCTGTTAGCGACTCGAAATCGCGCGCTGGTCGTTTCGCCAATAACGATGTTTACGCACGCGTCGCGTACCACGCACCTACTACAAGTACAGGGTCGAACGGACGGAGATAACGCGCGTTTCCGGTCGCAGCGCACCTACGCGCTAATGATTTTCATCGCCCACCGGGATGGAATTATTCGCAAAAACCGCGTTTTTCCTCATCCGCCGTAATCCCTTTACGATCGCCGCCGAGATCGGGTAAATTACGTGTACGGGGACCCGAATTGCGAATCCGCCGACCTCGTCGAACGTGACACGCACGTGTGTTTCCGTATGAACGCCGTGGACGGTACGGGCTTACAAGTTTTGTACCGAAAGTCGGCACAGTTAAGGGATTAATTCATTTTTAATTTTTCCACTCGAATTCCATTCTGACCGTCGGTGTTTGCTTAGCGCTACTGGCGTTAACCGTGTGATAACTCATACGTACACAGAAATTCTAGATTCGACCCGTTCGCTGTTCGTGTACACACCATTACCGAGGAGAAACGAACGTTTAAATCAAATCGTTTGAAATCAGATGTATTCCGATGGTCAATTTTAATCTGATTCCGTTTTCTCGTTATATGCGACCAATAGCTAATTGGTTTTGATCTTGACCAAACGATTGGATGGTCCGAAAACTATACACGGATATTATATAGTAATTTATAAAAGATAAAATGTATATATGTACATTTTTTTTTCGTTCCAAAAATATCATTGCACAATTAATTTCTCTACAGCTTGTACAGTACATAAGATAATTTATTAGAATATTTATTATTATTATTAACGGTTTTATTTTCAGGTCACCACAGATTGGTCATTATCGTTATTATTAGAGTGAACTGACGGGGAGGGGAAAAAATAATTTTATTTGCAGATGTTTGAATAACAGATAAATATTGATTTCTCATTTAATCTGTAAAAGTTTAAAAGATCGAGAAATCGTCTAATAGACAATTTCGGTTTGCAGCTTCTAAAAACCAACTCACGATTATTTGCGATTAGTTTTTTTTAATATTGGTATATAGTCATGAATAACTAAGGTACAGGGGGAGTTGAGAAATTAAACTCATGGCAACTTTTCAAATGAATTCGTGCTTGTATTTTCCATAGAAACATTTGAATTTTTATTTCATATAATAATATCATATATTACATATAATACATGATTTGAGGTTGGATATTATGTTTAATAAATTAAAGCATATTTTTCGAAAGAATAGAGTTTTCCAGTCAATTTATCATAATAGTTTGATATTATGCGTCTACAGAACTTTAAAAAAATGTATTTGAAATTATTGAAACATGTTAATTTGTCTAGTCAAGTAATTTATTATAGTTTTAATTAATCAATAATATTTATTATTATACTTTAGGCATGAGCATAATATTTTTCTCTTACATCTGCCTATAAACAATTTACTGTTATTATTTTTTATGTTATTGCACACACATTTTATGATGTAGGTAAGTCTAATTAGAAATAGGGAATTCAATTTAGTTAAGACTCCAATAAAGATTGACTGAATTTTTAAAATAACTTAAGATTATTAAATTACGAAAAACGTACGTATTGTTTTACATAGTTTGTATGCGTAAGAGAGAAAAATGTTTTTCAATATTTTATGAATGAACAAGTCTAATGGAGAAGGGTATGTGTAAGGGTTAATTTCATAAGAATTTATGATAGAATTATGATTATGACTTGTTATATATTTTACGATGAGAACATTTTACGTTTTAATAAAATGTAAATAACATCGTTCAAGTTGTTCTTTTACATTGTTGTGGATTATTTTTAATTTTCAATAGTTATAAATATTCATCGCGTTTTTAACATTCTTGCGTCTGATCAAATAGTTGGTTAAAAATTCATAAAATATTCAATTTAAATAACTATCTCAATTAAATCATAGTAAATAAATTATTAGAACTGCATTAAAATAAAAATAATTATCGTAATTGATTTACGAATAATAATTGAAATAGAAAATCGGCAACTTTGCTTGCAATTTCACCAGCAGTCGTACGTTTTTTCATGAATCTAAGTCATATCTATTATTATTATTCCACACGAAATCGTACTCGGCGGGGTCACGTGTTATCCGAATGTTCGCACGGCTGGAACCGGTCGAACGAAAGCGGAAAGAGATGGAACTTCCACATGGAGTAGGTAAAGACGATGGAAATGTTGTTATCGTTCGACCACCAGGAACACGAGATCGACGGAACGTTTGCGCTGGTCGAAGGATGCCGGCCCTTGATGATCGGCATTCAACGTACGATCGCGATGAACTCGGAGTATAAACCTCTCGAAGCCACGAGAATCGACTTTGAATGTGATCGAATCGTCCGAACGAGTGTCCGAAGCTTCGACTCCATGTCCCGCGCATGAGAACGGTCAACAGTTTACATTTAATGCCGCGATGAAACTCCGGGTACGGTGCGTGCTTTTGGTTTTTAGAAAACTTGGTCGGCTTTTTTATTTCTATCGGAACAACACGTACGTGACGTGTCCGTCGACAATTAGCAGACGAGCGTACTTCAACGCGAAGAGTACGTGGTAGACACCTGCGGCTGACAACATAAAGAAAACGGACCAGAAAACACGAAGAAAAATGAAATTTCCAAATGGCATCGATCGTCGTGGTTCGGTGCTACGGACATATGACGCGAGTGATCCGGACGGGGTGTGAAATGTCGGTCGGTAACGTATAATTATTATTAACTTTTGATGGAAAACGTACGGCGCGAAATGATTGAACGAAAATAATTACAAACCACCACGCGCACACCAATACGCGTGTAAGCATACACACACACATATACGTGTATTCGTATATAGATTCCATTTAATTAACGAAAAAATCAGTCGATGAAATGTTCTGACGGCCGCGTAAAACGTACTCAAACGCAGTTAATTGAAATGTTATCGCGTGGCTAGTGTGTATGTGATCTGAATGCCCGGACGAAAAATATATATTCATACTAGCCGACCCGTCACAGCTTCGCCCGTGATTGGTTGTTTATTTTGTTTTCGGACCATGATATGTAGAATTTTTTATTCAAATATTATTGTTTAATGTGATCGGCAAGTAAATATAAAAAAACGGTTAATGAAAACGGATTGAAATTTTTCTAGCGTTGTAAATGATAAAAATAAATACAGATAAAAAAGAAATAATTTATGGTTGATAAAGAATTTGATTGAAATTGATGAAGAAAAAAAAGAAAAAAAGAATTAAAATAAGAATTTTATAAGAATTCTGAGTATATGATGTTTTTTGTTATATTTCCTGTTGAAATTAAAATCATAAGATGATTCGGGTCCCCAGTTCGAGAAAATACCACGTATAATTGCCCATGTGAAAATCACTCTATACGAAGATCTACGCCAATGTACTTGAATGTTTGACCTTGCGCTTTGTTTATGATAATGGCAAAAGAAACTTTAACCGGGAATTGAAGCCGTTTGAAAGAAAACGGCAAGTCAGAGGGAATCATGGGAATTCTTGGAATAAATGCAATTTCTCTTTTCACTGGCCCTGTAAGAATTACGGCTTCTATAATATTATTTGCCAACGATTTTATTTGTAATCTTGTATCGTTACATAAGTTCGGTGGTTGAAGATTACGTAATAATGTAATGGAGAACCAATTTTTAATTTTAGCTTATGAGGAGGAAATCCCGAAGGAGAAAGAGACTTGAGAAATTCTTGTGGATAATGAATAGCATCGTCTGTTGATGTAACTGTATCAATAGATAGATATTCACGTGAATGTCCATAGAATTTTAGAAGGATGATATCATTAATTTCTCTTGCTGTTACATTTCTCGGAGAGATAATAGCTCTTTCACATAACCACTGATAAGATTTATTGGACAGATTAAAAATGTCAGGATAAACTGTAGAAATCAACTCTTCCACGTTATTGACCATCCGTTCAATTGTGTGATTGACAGAAATGTAACCATTTTCATTTTCTAAAGTTCCATTTCCAATTTTCAACAACTGTGCTGGAAAAATATCGTCCCCTCCGCATAAATAAACTCTCATGTTTGTTCGCAAATAAAGTTTTTCAACATAGTTCCATATAGGGGAAGATTTTAAGCAAGTATTAACGACATCAGTTCGAGTACCTTTAGGGATTACTGGTAAGGTTTGACGGAAATCACCAGCGAAAACAAATGTTATGCCACCCATAAACTTATTATTACACCTAAGATATTTTAATGTTCGATCAATATGCTTCGATATGTGATCTGTGACTCATTGTACACTCATCCCACACAACGAATGAGGTTTCTTGAAGAATTTTTCCAAGAGGGCCATTTTTACGAATCGGACAAACGTATTCTGTATCAAATAATATATTTAACGGTAACTTGAAAGTCGAGTGAGCAGTTCTGCCGCCACTAAGGAGAGTTGCTGATATACCAGATGAAGCTACTGCAACTTTATTTGAGGATCTAATTTGAGCCAACAATAAATTAATTAGGAATGTTTTTCCTGTACTACCCGGAGCATCTAAAAAAAAAAAACTCTTCCTTGATGATTCATTACACTTTCTATAATAAAATTAAAAGTATATTTTTGATCATTTACTAATTTTGGTAAATTGATTTCTACAAATTCTTGTAATCGGTTATTATCGTAAGAACGCAACATTGATAATTTATAAGGATCAGATGCATTTTAATTTCGAACAGGTGAGTTCATTCCAAATTCAGTTGAATATTTTTCAAACAGACAAACAACTTTATCTTCTATTTCAATCAAACCTCTATTAAATATTTCATCAGAAAAAGTAAATTGCAAATCATTTAATCGAGTGCGCTCTGTATGAAAAATATCTTCACAAAAATCATTTCTGAACTGTTCTCACAAAGATTGAGATTCGGACGGTTGGCAGAAAACTATGATTATTGCGAATAATTCTCTTAATTTTGAAGGACTTTCTGAAAGAGTTGCCTCCGCTAGAGCATTTTTCCATTGATCGTCATTTTCTAAAAGCCCAAGAGCAAAACAGGTAGCTTTAAAAGTCGCGTGAAGGACTCTATCAAAGGCCTCCAAGCTTTCAAATGAAGTAGGACCTTGTACATAATTTAGTAACAATCTTAAATGGAAGCACTCACTTTGATTTGGGTGAATCGTGTAAATTTTACCAATGACAGTGTCCATTTTTATTCCTGGCCAACCTGAAACATCTTTTCCCCCTCTTCTCTTTAATCAGCCTCTGCTATCATCCCAGTTATAATAAGAAGGAACTTCATGATAGAACAGTGTTTTCGTAAAATCATCATGTGAACACAGTTCAAAAAATGCAGTTAGTGTCGTTTTTCTTTGATTTTCAATAACTTGATGAAGATTATTAGCGTTAAAGAAAACACGCTGTCCATTTTCTAGATGAACAGCCATGTGCTGAACTGTCGGATCTCTATCATGGATTTCAAAATTGAAAATTCTCCAAAATGCTTCAGAAGTACATATGTATCGACCATTCAAATAATTTGTAATCTCATCGTTTTCACGATTAACAGAAAAAGTAGCTCTATCTGATCCTTTATTAATATATTTACATATGTATTTTATCGCTTTAACCGAATGACAGTATTCTACGTTAATATGCGCATTAAAGCACCTAGATAGCACTGGACAATACGGTACAACCCAACGGTTGTCAACCACGATTTCTGTTTGACCACGAACTTTTAATATTGCAGTATAACCTCCATCATCTGGTGATCTCCGTCTAAGTCGAATAATCATCATCTTCAGTTTGAGTATCCTTGATCAATTTGGTGGGTATTTCTTACTTTATTTTCCATTATTTATACATGGCGATCTAATATTTAACTCGCAGCATGGGCCATGAATCATATTCTTGCATACTATTTCATAAAGTATAGGATCTCTGTCTTTGTTTGGTATCTCAGCAGAAATAATTTTATCCATTTCATCTGGCTGAATTTTCGTTTGTAACCACAAAAGAATGTGGCAGTGTGGCAAACCTCGTTTTTGCCATTCAACACTGTAAACATAACAATTTACATCTCCGAAAATATATTTATTTTTTAATACATACATAAACTTTTTTAGTTTGAGATGAAAAACTCTAGAGATTATATCGTGTCTATCAAACGACTTTTGGTCTTGAAATAATTCATTTTTCATTTCCGGCCATTCCGACTTGCATGTGAAAGTAATAAAAAAATCTGGACGGCCTAATTTACGAACATAAGTCATGGCATCCTGATTTTTTTCATACATGTAACGTGGGGAGCCAGTAAAAGAGGAGGGAAGAATTACTTGTTGCCCTACGTTATTAGTATTGATATTCGCATCATTATTAACAGCATCTCGGAGGTGAACATAATCATCCGCACGTAGTTGTTTTTTATGGTTACGAATAAAGTGTAGTCTTTCAGAAATCATTTTTGCCATCATATCTACGGCGAATTGGCTGAATAATGTTTTGTAATAATGTATATGATTTAGACTTGTTTCTCTAACCATAAACCTATAAGAATAAAATTGCATGCAGGAGACATTTTCAGCCAAATCGGTTCAGTAGTTTTCTCGGTTAGTGCGGTCGAAGAAAAACCCTTACAATTTTATATATATAGTATAGACTAGCCGACCCGTCACAGCTTCGTCCGTGATTGGTTGTTTATTTTGCTTTCGGACCATGATATGTAGAATTTTTTATTCAAATATTATTGTTTAATGTGATCGGCAAGTAAATATAAAAAAAGGGTCAATGAAAACGGATTGAAATTTTTCTAGCGTTATAAATGATAAAAATAAATACAGAATTTTATATATATAGTATAGATAGATAGATAGATTATATTATGTGCCCATATTACACGCATCATATCCGTCAGCTTGCGTAATTTAAATATTAATGCCTAATCATAACGAAATCGATTTTCGAAATATATTAATGAATTCACCAACAAGATAATCAAATAAAATTAGGAAAAAAAAATGAAAATTATTATAACATAATTACTATAATAATGTACATTATTATGGCAAGGAGAAAAATCGATTTTTAGATTACATTATAGAGAGGAAAAAAATAATTCAATTATATTATTACACCGTATAAACGTTAGTTGGGAAAAAAAAGCTTTGAATGGACGTTTTTAGTACAATCCAGTCCGAAAGAATTTATTATTATAACGGAGTTATATTAATATCTTAACACGATAATATAGTTGTACCGTAAAGAAGGATAATTCCGTTTATGATCACAATAATGATAACATCGCATTTCTAATGGCGTATTACCATCGATTTTCAATACGAAAATCTAATTTAAAAAATAAAACACGGTTAAGTATAAATTATGTTTTGATACCAAAAAAATATTGTTATGGTTACGATAAGTGTTAAGTAAAAAGTAAAATGTTGTACTAGTAGTTTTTTACGTTCAGTCAACGCCTTAATTAAGGCTACGTTTATTAGAGTTATCTATTGTTTTAATTTATAGACATTTTAGACGTGCAGTACGTATTATTTTAAAACAATCCACAAAACGAGTTTTACCATTATTTTGTTTAGTTATTTTATTTTATTTAAAATTCGTCCACATTTTGTGTAATTCTAACTTAAAAATATTATTTAAGGTAAATGGGTGCATTAGTCGTTTCTCATAGAATTAAGTCTCAACTTCTGGTAGTTTAATATTTAATTAGACTATAACATTTTCAATTTACCAGTACCATAGTACTACATTGTCAATACATTGTTACTTACCAGGGAGTTAGTTCTCAACATAAAATAGTTGCTTGAAGCAAAGTCGAAAATATTGGTAACATAAATGGGTTTTTTTCGCTTCGACTCTAATTGAGGTTGATGCTGAAACATGTACATCATTATTATAAACAATTGCATGAAAATTTTAAACGTTATTATAAAAAATTGTAGTAGATAAATATGTAGAGAGTAATATAATTCGAGTACCGATCCTCTTAGATTACCTTATTATATTTTATTGAAATATTAGTATTAGCTAACCGTTTATTTTAACGTATTTTTGTTCTTCAGTAGGTTATTTTTAATTCTGTTCAGTTACAGTACTATGAGGTAAGGTTCCTTATTTTTACAAGCACTCTTGCTGATTGCGTGGTTAATATTCATTCTGAAACACGTTTAGTTGTTTACCGAAAACGCCTGTCACTGGAATTATCCTATTCAGAGTTAACACGTCAGAGTATGAACCCTTCCATTAGATATATAATACAATAACAATGACGTTGAAAATAATAAAGGATGAGTAAAAATAACGTGGATAATCCTATACGACACTGTTGATGGAATTCGATTAACGTAACAGTAATACAAATATTTTTATATTCAGAGATAGTAATGTTACATAATGTAAAGGAAATAGGAATCATTATACTACAGTCGCTTCCTGGAGACGGTATTGCATTTGTATCCGAGTTGCGTAGAGATATGAAAAAGGGATGCCTGCCGTATTATTTTAGAGAAATGTAAGCGGTAATTTTCTGTCTTTACTCATCGCCCATGCAACTTAACGATATAGGTGAATTTCCATTCCCACGTACCGATCGATCTAGCGATGCAATAATAAACATGTAAACGGATTTAAATTAAGTCTTCTTTAGATCAACTTTGTCCACATTTTGTAAATTGTGTTCGTAAGATAAAATCAAAAAAGTGGGCTTATTGAAATCTAGATCACTATGTCGGATGTGCGATTGACGAAGACAGAATATTCCCTATTTCATTAAAAATAAAATGATAGTTGACCAAAATGAATGCATATAATACACTATACAGAACTCGTGCACGCATATTATACACCCGTTTATAGTGTATGCTTAAAAATGATTCTTCTTCTTCTTCTTCTTCACCTTCACCTATTCACCAACTACTTGGGATCGATTACCCATGTCCAAAATTTTACATCCATGCCAAGGCCCTCGTTTTTTTTGTGCAAATGATTATAAATACTAAAAGTTCTCGACTTCACCTATCACATTACCGCTTATTGTCATTGGTCTATTTATACTCTCAACTTCTCGGTATCTTCCTCAATAAAAAATTTTTGTTAAAAATAGCAATGATTAACAAATATTTTTGCATGCCATTGGATCGTACATTATTTATTATTTTACTGTTGATATTATACCATTTGGTTTCGGTACACCGTCAAAGTAAACACGGTGCAGTATTGAATTCGCATGATTACGATTATACTCGCTGTTGCAGAAGGTAAAACGTATTGGGTAGGCGGTATATGTTTGTTCGTAGTTTAATATTTGACCCCGTAGAGACCACGTGGGGCCATCGGGAACCGTCGATTCCTAAGGGTTAAGTAGTGGTGACACGTGTGTATACCGCAGGTCAAAATTAGGACAGTATTAGATTACCCTAACCCGGCTAATGGTTTCAGCACGTACCTACGTATTATATTATATAGTTTGCAAAGTATTGTCGACGGACGAAATTATAGCACATACACATACGTCCATAAAGGTAGTAGTATTATATTTTGTCACGTACACACATATACCCACGCTGCATTGGGTTGATTTCACAATCGATGCATATATCATATATATCCCCTAGCATTTATATGTTAGACGTCCAGAGTTCCATTAACGAAAACCACATTATAATTGTTATGACGTAACGTTTATGTTTCGTTCAAATTAATATTATAGTAGATTATGTAATGTATGACTGATGTACACAACCAGCGATATGAATATCGAAATCTGAACTGAACCGGTCGTCTGTCTCGTCGCCCGCGCTGTATAAATACCAATTAAACACCGTGTATGAATAGTACATCAAAGTCACCTGTGACATTTCGAATTAGATTGGTGTGTTTATGCGAAAAAAAAACTTTATATCATAAGTGATAAAATAACAGTTATAAATTATGAGAACGATAAATTTGAGTAACAATTTATTGTTTTTACTATCGTTTTTTTTTTTCGTGTTATATCTAAATTATTTTAGTTAACTTTTTCCATAAACGATAACCATAGAAGAGATATAATTATTTGAAAATCAACTGCCCTCCGAGGAAATTTCCGACGTCTTATCGCTTGATTAAAACATAATCATTCACTGTCTATTAAATGAGTTAATAATAAAAACATCGTTTATATCATTTATATCGGGTGTAATAATGTTCTGTTTTCAACCGAAATTGTTGTTTTTCCACGAAAAAAAAGTACGTGTAACCATAAAAAAGTCGATAGAAAAACAACGATTTGTGTATGTCTCGGTAGTAAATTATTGTTTAATTTTTTTTTTAACTGTTTTTAACGGAATTAGTATAATCTACGACCTGTTATTCAATAAAGTTAAACGTATCGAATCAATTGGAATAATTATCATTGTTATAGCTATTTTTGTACACATCTTTAAAGGTCATCCGAATAAAATTTTTTTTAAATATTTCGTTCATCTGAATGTTCATATTTATGATTAACTATTAGAGTTTTAGATACAATCAGCATTTGAGAGCAGAGACTTCGTCACCTAAATATGTGTAAAGATATTACATAAAGATGAACTGCTTTTCGTAAGTTTTAAATAATAAAACACACAATTTCGTCTCTTCAAAAATTTTCAAACAACAAAAAGATGTTTGACAAAAAACAAGTTTTGATCATAAAAATCATTATAACATCAAAAAGTGCCCGTGGTATCGTTTTTGAAAGCATTACATAATTTTTCTGTCTATCCAGAACTTATCACGTTTCTAACCGATGTAACAAATCGCACTTAAAATTGTAATTATATGGAATGAACAGATCAAAAAAACCAAGTAAGTACTTTATTCATCAACTCATGTTTAAATAACTCGATTTTTATATATTGTAATATTCTTCGTGGGAAACGTGAGTATTTGTAACATGTCTTTGAAATATAAGAAAAGTAATTAAATGTAAAAATGCGAATAAAAAAAAATGTACAGCTTGTTTTATTATTTTATTTCTATAGTTAATTACCTTGGAAATTGCAAATTGTTCGTAAAGAAGTATTAATAGAGTATATTAAATGACCGATACCTGGATTGCATATATATGGGTTTCAGTTCTACTAAACATAAACAATACATATTTGTTAATTTTAATTCGTTACATATAACCCATAAAGTGATTTGCAACAATACGATTCAATCCATGAACGTTTAAACCATAGTACAATGACATTTTACTACCTACCTTTAATCTCGTTCACTTTTGAAGTCGACCTTTTGTTCCCTGTAGTTGGTTTTCAGTTCGCGATTATATGTGGGATGGACATCAGTCTGTTTTTGACGTTGGACATATACAAATACAATTACTAAGTCTGAATCCGAAATGATTTAAATAAAAAAAAATTGTATCTTGATTGAAATATGTATTTTTTGCTTTAAAAAACTATCAACAAATTAATTCGATAAAACTACCGTAAACTTTACTGAATTCCGTAGCTTTCTGAAGTGCATATTATAGAGTTAACAGCTGAATCTTTGAATGCTTTCCTTGCATATATTATTTACGTGGAAATAATATAATTATACATTATGATATTATCAATTGATGTTTATATATTTTCAAATTAAATATAAATATACGTTATTTTTGAGCCAGTCAAAGAGCCATTGTTGTCTGAGATATGTAATTCAATAAATATAAAAGATTTTATATTCATAATAAAATTTTGCGAAAGTTCGTCGAAAATAATTCGTTGCATTTATAATATTTGATTTGGCTCGTATTTATATACCATAATAATAATTATTTGGCTCGTAATTTTTTATCTGTACATAGTTTATTCATATCAGAAATTGCCCCTAAAGTGGGGAATATGCTAAACCACGGGAGGTGCCCAATATTGCGTGGGCACTCCCGAAATGTTGTAAGTAGGGTTCTACGATTTAAGTCTGAGATTGAGGAGGCTGTATCTTAACTGATGTAGCTTAAATTAAATGTCATTTATTCAAAAAATTCATAAATTTTGTTACATTTTTTGTGCAATAACTTCTGAATATAATATAACTGCTACAATTGACTACAAAAGTACAAATCATAAATAATTGAAGCTATCTGAGAAAGATATAGGTAAGTGATTTAAAGAAAACATATTTATAGGGACTAATATACCACAGTATTAAATAAAAAATAAAGTAATGTTTATTTTATTATCTATACATTATGATTTATTAAATATACCTATACGTTTCGATAGGTATCCGGTGAATTGGTCGCAAACAATTGATCGCCGGTGAATTCGTTACCAGTGAATTTATCGCGGGTACAATTGGTCGCCATAATAATTGATCGCCAAACAAAAATTATTTTTAAATATTTTTCAGTTATAATACTATACTACAGAAAAACTTTCTACATTCTTCCTAAATTCTACTATATTATATGAAAAAGATAAAATATAAATTGAATGCTGTAGCTGTAAAATTTATAATAAATAATTTACTTTTGTCGATTAACTGACTCACTCACCAGCTGCGATAAACTATTCCAATATTTATTCTAGATTATATACGTTTAGTGTATATATCCATGCTGGTGCGGTGTCATCTGTGTCAAATTTATTATTTTTATTTATTTTATTATATTTATTACGATTTTTAATAATGGAATTCATAAACAGTGAAAAAGGAAAAAAATAAATTACTTTTGAACGGTCACGTTTACACTTTTGAAAAATTTGGAACTGAAAAGAAATCAATACGGAAGTTTGATCAATATAAAAAATTAAAGTGCAAAGAACGTATTTATTCGAAAAATAACCACATAGTTAAAGAAATTGCATATAATCATGTATTAAATAGTGGAAAAATTAAAGCCGCTATAGCTGTTAATTTAATAAAAAATATTGTCATCCAAAATGTAGAATTGAGTACCTACTCATGTTTTAATTAGTTCTGCTTCAACTACGGTAAATTTAGTATTGAAATTTATTTATAAAATATAAAGAATTACCCTTAGATTAATTTTATATGGTCAAACAATTTTTTTGATTTTTTTGATTGTTTAGTTGACAAGTGCTGCTGCAGGAAAAATGCCACTAGTATCTGTTTTAAATACAATACGACTTATTCGGCAAAAAGAACAAGCTGCGCCACCAAACCCAAAAACTTTAATAGAATTGGTCATTTCAGAAGATTATAAGACTACACATTTGATAGTAAACCTTTTTTATTATTTGATAATGGTCCTTGAGAAAATAGAATTTTAATTTTCTCTACTCAAAAAAATCTACAACTTATGCAAAATTGCGAACACCGATATGCAGATGGCACATTTTCTACATCACCAAATTTATTTTCTCGAATTTACACTGTGCACGGAATTCAATTTAGTAATGTTTTTTATTCAGTTTTCGTATTATTACCTAACAAAACGGAAAACACAAATGTTAATTTTTATAAAGTGTTAAAAATTTGAACGAGTCATTAAATCCTAAGACAATTATGGTTGACTTCGAAAAAGCTGCGATTAATGCCATTTATCATATCATGTTTTTAACAATATATCAGTTCGTGGGTGTTTTTTTTCATCAATCGCAAAATATTTGGAGGCACGTGCAAAACTTAGGGTTCCAACAAAGGTATACCGAAGGTTCAATATTTGCTTTACAAGTTCGAATGATGACAGAACTTAGTTTTTACTAGAGCTCTTAATACACGTGAATTCACGGAATTCACGTGTCACGTGTCACGTGTAAAATCCAAAATAAAAACGTATATCCTTAACTTAATACTGTGCTATTAATATTTTATTAAAACTTCAAGTGTATAACATAAAATTACTAATTTTACCATTGTAAAAATGGATATATATTTTGGATAAACATGTATTTCACGTGTACACGTGAATTCCGTGACACGTGTTTTAAGAGCTCTAGTTTTTACCTGAAAACGGCGTAGAAAATGCTTGGAATAAACTATTACATTCAGGAATTTATTCGCAAAACGAAGAAATGTTAACACCCTTGACAAATCATTTTGAAGACATGTGGATTAAGCGTCGTAATCGAAGAAATCGAAGGAGACCAGCAATATTTCCTATATCGCTATGGAATTGTTTTAAGTATATTTTTTAAAATATTCCCAGGACCAACAATTCTGTTGAAGGATGGTATAATGGCTTTACTTCAACTTTGAATGCATCCCATCCGACAATATGGAAACGTTTAAAAAGGAAGAGAGTCTTACAAGATTACAAGCGAAACAATTAGTAGCGGGAAATACAATAGGTTTTAAACGCAAGTACAAAGACCATGCAAAACGAATTGCAAAAAAAATGTGACGACTATAATAATAGAAGTAAAATAGATTTTTTACAGGGAATAGCCCATAATTTTCAACTAAAAATATAGTATACTCGTACATGTAGTATATAATTTTTAAATGTATTATTAATAATTTTTAATTTAAATTTACTTTTTTTAGTTATAACATATAGTATAAAATATTGATTTTTTTATTTAAACAATTATTAGAATATATTATTTTAGAATTAATTTTTTTATTATAGAATCTAAATAATATTTTACAATGAGCAAATATAACATAACACAAAAACATATTATAATTTTATAATAGAATAGCAATAATAACATTTTAATATTCGTGTGATTTGTTTTGTGTTATTTTGTAGTATAGTATAAATAAAAAAATATTTAAAATAATTCTTGTTCGACGAGCAATTTTTATGGCGATCCCAATTGTATCCGCGATCAATTCACCGGTGATCAATTGTTCGCGACCAATTCACCGCGAACCGTTTCGACAGGCCCCAAAAATATTTTAGGCACCCCTTGAAATATTGGTTTATGCATGCCTATGTGCTGGACGTGACGTAAGCTGAAAGTTCTTGGTTTTTATTTATTTTCTATAGCTTCGGGGTATTTGTTGATTTTCTTTACCCTAAGGATTGAAAAGGAGTAGTTATAGATTATAATTAACGTTTCACGTAAGTAGTATCCGTTAGAATATACATAAACAATTTTCATTGTGATGTATTCTGTTTTAATTAAGACCATTATCATACTATAATTCAATTATTTTTATTTTGTATATCATAAATTGATAAATTGTTAATGTCAATCAACATCTCTGCCGAACCTAAAAGAAAATTTCGCTCGATCATTTATTATAATGTTGATAACTTGTGAGAAAAATTAGTGTATTTGCTATTGCATTTGAAAAAAAATATACGTCCTCAGCTTTTTAACTCAAAGAACGTGACAAAAATATTAATCACACTTGAGTTATTGAAATATTCTGTTCCTTCGTTACAAAATGTTTGATATCACGTCGATGATATTGATTTGTTATTAGTAATAATATAAAACAATATACATAATTGTATTTGGGATTTTACCCTCGTCTAACCAACGCAAGACGAAACGAATGAATAAATAAACATGACCATGTTATTATTATAGTTATAATATTAACGTAATAAATACGTCCGAACTAGCGACTTCGCACACCGCACGCAATATGCCGCATCAAACTTTATGAACCTCAGATTATGGGAAATATTAACGGTAAAGCCTTAAAGTCTCCGATTCTCGTACAACAATAAAGAAAAATAATGATAATAATGATAATAATAGTAATAATAATAATAATAATAATAATAATAGTAATAATAATAATAATAATAATAGTAATAATAATAATAATAATAATAATAATAATAATGATATCAGTAACAACAACTGCACGCGCGTAAGTATTTATATCGGATGCACAGCAATAGTATATGACTCGAAACTGCGAAAAGCAGTTTGAAAGCGTGAAGGAATAGACAGTATTTGAATGGAATTCAATACAATACTGTTACGTAATGAGATAATATGTGTAATGATAAAATGTGGCGCATATCATTATATTCAATGAGACGCTGCTACTTTTTCTTAACTACGATCACAAAAAAAAATGATTGTGATGATAATTAATACAACGTCCCATCAGAATTGTATAACTGTATAGCATAAAATCTATATTCGTATAAATAGAACCGTTAACCTTAGGTGATTTGATATAAATTGACTGTCCAAAATGAATCCAAAATATAAATATACGTAAATATAACCAAAACAAAATCTAAAATTGAAATAATTAGTGAAATGAATATAGTAATAATCAACATTTTAATCATTTCAAATAATATAAAATCATATTTGTTGTTTAAATTAATTTAATTAGGTTTTATATCATTTGGTGACCTTCTATAGAAGTTCCGAGACCCCCAAAGAGAATTAGATTGCTTACCACTGTATTCTCGTTTTGTATTCAACCTTATGGCTGGTTTCACAGTTGGAAAAGCGCTCTCCACTCTTTTCCGTTACCTGCTAACCTCTTTAGTTCCATATAGCTTGACAGTCCAGCATCGGAGATCATTTGCTCGACAAATTACGTTCTCGGAGTCCTTTTTTTTTCTTCAATTTTCCCTTCTATTATTCTATAAACTACTTCGTTTTCGTGCTTCTATATGTGACCAATTATGTTCCATCGTCTTGCTTTGATGGTTTCCAGTATTTCTTTGTGTTCATTTAATTTACCGAGTATACCACTATATTATATAAATAAATAAATATATATATATGTATATAACAGACGTCTGCACTTGTAACGCACGCGTATCTTATATCAAGGGATGGTAAATATTTTTCTATTTTTTTCTATAAAAATGGTTCTCAAAGTATTTTTTTTTTAACTACCTAAAGATCAAATAATTATTTTGCTTCCCACGAAGATATTAAATTAAAAAAAGATATGGATTACAATCTTAATGCTAGACTCTTCATTATTTAAATATTCAAATATTTTTATTTCTACGAAGAATTTTTTTTAAAAATAAATGTTTGTGTTCTTACGTCTCACTCATAAAGCGGTTAGCTCCTAAAAGTAACCCAATATGATTGTTGATACTATTATTATTATTATTTTATATTTAACGTAGAAAAATAATAATTATTCGGTATACAGAGAAAATTATACTAATGTTATACCCCGAGGTACCTAATTTAAAATTGCACCAACGCATCAGTTCTATGGGACGTCGGAGTTTTCCTTAGCGCGAACAAAGTCCCATCGGATACATGTATACGTATACATAGATTTATACGTATAGTAGTGTAGACTAACACAGTGTGAAACTGCAAGGATTAAAGTCGCATTGTTAAGCTAAAAATGCAATACACGAGTATAGTACAGCGAGATGTAATAAGTTCATAAATACACGAGGTCCCGTTGTTATACTGTACGGTGGCGGCACATTAAAATTCTGTACGACGACGACGACGACGACGATCTTAAATCAAACTTAATTACGGTGCACTAGTGCGTGTAGGAATATGATTACGAATTCGTATAAATTATAATTTGATGGACGTAATATCCGTGATCTTGCGCGTGACACATGGAAAACTGTGGTGTGGTGATTCTCTCTCGGTAATAAGACGTAGGAACCGTTCGAGGGGACCGAATGTTATTGATATGATATTAGTGCGAAAAATAGCACTGCAGTCGATCGATAGTGTTCCTTTACGTCGTTATACGTTAGTTTCGTAGGTGGTACAGAGTATAAGAGATTTGACGCCCGTGTTTGATAAAAATGCACCACCCTTGCGTAGGTGGAATTACGACAAATGTTTATTTTTCATACATTTAAGGGCGCTCTTTACCAACTGTGTCTGGGGTAAGCATGCTTACTTACCCATCCTAGATCCGGCACTGATCGTAGGGTAACAAAAGGAAAATGACGTGATCCTAGATAAATGTAATTACAGGTATAATTTTCCTACGATAGTTGTACCAACTGAACCAATATTAATGTCATGATATCTGTTAATCTAACAACTCCACGGTAGCATAGTTTTTATAACCGAAATGAGAACGAGTCTTTAGCCTTGGAAACGTTGACCATTTTCGGTAAATAGAAACGGGTTTGTCTTTAGAATGCTAGCTAATAATTAGTCATGACTATTGCACGGTCATTATTAAATGAAAAAATTATAAAATATGAATTACGCAGAGGTAAAAAAATAAAATAAATAAGATATTGCCATGGCTGCTATGTATTGCACATACTTTATTTTATCGATAACAATATGATTGATATAATGAATAAACCTCCGGCTCATAATAATATATTAGGGGAGAAAAAATTTATTGTCGAGAACCCTCTAAGAAAAATAAACAGTTCAAGGCTTGCATAAAAATATAATAATAATAGTACCTAATAATAATAATAATAATAATATACGCCATTGTGTTTTACTTCGTAAAAATAACTTTGAAAAAAATAATAAGAAAAAAATTAAATATCAGTCGATTTTTATTAATTCTAAATATTCAAAATTAAAAATACAGCATGCTACTGCGTTTCTCTGATTGTTGATATTACAAATTATGTTTCGGTTATTTTTTTTTTATTGTATTATTATTTTTTAATATTTTTATTATAATACAAACGGTATAGAAATTAGCTGTTTTTATAGTAAAATGGTCTTATAATTATAAATAATTTATTGAATATAATACTCATTGTTAATATGAAATTTTGATTTTTGAATACGCATACGCCAATTGTGTTACTAGAGTAGTATTATATTATTCAACCAAAATATACAATTTAAATGCCACAGATGCTACGAATGTCTTAGAAAACAATAAAATTTAAATCAACGAATTACATGAATCTTCTTATAAATAAAAAATATATATGTTAGAAAATATACGTAATTCTGCCTGTATTTTTTCACTGTTTAACTATGTAACACTGAAGATTTTTCATGAGTTAATAGTTTTCCCGGGTATTCATAATTTGATTTCATTACGCCTTGGATTTATTTATATATATATATTTTCTTTTCCCAAACAACCCTTTCGGTTTCGGTCGGAGCAACGATTAATTCTTGTTTAAACTAAACGACGACGGAGAAAAAACGCCACTAATGGGGATGTGGGACCGTTCGCGGTGAAATTTACGTTATTAATATTAATTATCAAAGTGTGGCCGACAGATATACACTTGGAAAAAAAAACAAAAATAATTAATAAATAATAAACAGATAAACAAATAAAAATAATCATAAAATAATTTCCGAATAAGAGTGTGCGTGTATGAACAAGTGTGTGTGTGTGAGAGAGAGAGAGAGAGAGAGAGATGTATATATTACTTAGAAGATAAAAAGGGTTGACGAGAAGCGATGGAGGAAGAGACCGAAACGGAATCGCGGTAACTTTCAGACAGGAAATTTCATACTACTATATCCGACGACGAAACGTCAAATTTCAAAAGTTCCTAGACAAAGGCGTATTAATCTCTCGCCGCCACCGTTGTGCACGTGAATAATAACAAATTTAATAACCTTTTGTTGGCTTCTGTAAAGTTTTTTTTTTTCCATGACTCCTAGAGCATCCGTCCGGCGTCGTCTTCCACCATGCCTATATGGACAGTACTCTTCCGAAAAGTTCTCAGGCACCGCAGACGTTTGCAGTCATTTTCGTTGAACGTCGTGAGCCGGATATGTTTCCGAAACAAAGTTTTGTTAGTTGACGCGGACGGTGTAACGGGTACGTCGACAACGCATCCACCATGGATGTAATAATGTACATTATTTTGTTCGTATATTGTTATATGATTGTTTTTATACATGAGTGATTGTATGATATGCAGACCCAATGATGAAAAACTGTTTAATTTATTATCACTGTTAACTACTGTTTATTATGCAACTATAACTGATAACTTATAACTTATAACTGATTATTGTTTTTTTTTTTTTTTTTTGAGGGGGGCTATATGTTACCTCGATAAAATATGTCAAGTGATCATTACCGTCACGATAGATGTAAGTAATTATCACGAAATATTAGTTTATTATAGGAACAAAAAATAAAACAGTTCGTTTATACCTACTTGAATATTATATTCATATGTTATTATTTACCAGTCAAATATACTTATATTTCATCGAATACCATCTTATCGGGCAAAATTGAACGTGTAAACTTATATTTTTATACAAATGGTTCGTAAGAAATAATTTTTAATTCAAAGAATTGTTTAAAATATTAAATGTGTAGAGTTTTAATTTTATTTAGTTTTCAAATCGAACTTTACGGGAATGAGAATGAGTTTAATTCGCCTAAATAAAGTTTACTTTATTAAGGAAATTCGATTTGCCTAGCGGGATGAGCGCTCTGCAGGAATCAATTGATACCACCTGTCTTTGTACTTTTTGTGTGAATATTTCAAACTTCTGATAACATTTATTACCGTACAAACGGTGTAAAAGTAAAATTCGTTTGATTAAAAATACCTTAATACTATATTGATCCTCGGTAATAATTTTTTTTCCTGGAGATCTTTCATTAATTATCTTAATGTAACTCTATTTTTGAACAAAGTGGTATTTGGCTTCTAATATAATTTTTATTTGATTTCATAAGTATTTTTGTAGTTGGAGTTTATAACTTATATGATATGTTTATAAAACATTCTAGAAATGTAATCCATGCATGAAGTATGGATAAACCGTATTTTAAGTTTTCTATATTTATATCAGAGTTACACAATTTGTCAAGATTGCTTCTGATTGATTCGTTCATTGCTGTAGGATTACATTCTTATAAAAATCATTTTTGTCTTGATGTGTTTGTTAGGACATTAATAACTTATTATAAATCATAGCAATAACAAGACTCCAATTTTCAGTTAGTGACTTTTCATGGTGAAAAACTAATTCTGTGATTTTAAACTACTCAGAATTTTTCTCAACTTTCTGCATTTCTATTCTAGTTATTTCTGGTGTCTCTTTTATGTATATAAAATTAATTGGCCTATAGTAGCAAAGTGGACGACGGTTTTGGATTTTCCCTTAAAGTTATTTTTCCATCATTATTTTTATTAGTTGCCGTTAGTCATAAAATAACTAAGTAAAATAAAATACACTTACAACTGTTATTTCGTTGTACTCGGTTTTATTGCCATGTTAAGACGTTGGTGATATTTATTTTAGCCTGAGCTTCCCTTATGGCCCCACAGACAAATTAAACGAATTTGTTTATCAAGTTCATTAAAGTTTTTATTAGAATCGTAGTCCAATGTTTGCATTAATCTGTTGATTGTATGGTCTAATAGATTTTGAAGTGGAACAGAAACATCAATTTCAATTACTTTAATTCCATCAAGATAACATCTGAACTTATTTGATTTGATTGTATGCTGGGTAAATATTAGCTTCCTGTTGTTTCACCACTAAAAGGGTTATATATATGAATATTTAGTCATTCAGGAATTTATTAAAAATTAAGGGATTCATCATCTGAATACGGAGTAATATTATTTTTTTTCAAGATATTTGTTATAAACTAACTCTTGAAAATCATATGATTCCATTAATTCATTTGTAATTCTTCTCTTATAACTATCACTATTTTAAAAATGGGAAGAGAAATGTTGGTCCAAACTGGCTGTGTAAAATTATTTTTTTTTAGCTTGAACGGGTTTTCATAATTGGTTTAAACAAGTTGTGTTTCAGAAAAGTTGGTCCAAACAAGTTGTAGCTATAATTTTTCGTCGTCAAAATGGTCCCTTGCTAAAATATCTACCCCAAAATGTCGTAGATCTGATAATTTTTGATGCTCGATTTTATTTCGTGTAAAATGTAAATATATCAATATGAAAGTGTATAATATTAAGGACAGAGTGGGAGTAAAGCATATTTAGCCATCAATAACTCCGTTAGAAATGCCGAGTTATGCCTCTGGCACTGGCGAAACTTTTTCAACTGCCAGACGCTAAGCTCCAGTGCAACGCTTTTTTATCGATGGGTCTCAATCACAATGTCTCGCTGCTGGCCGATGACATTAAACAACTTTCCCTGCAACAATCCTTTCGCTTGGATACGATAAACTAATGTTGTTATGAGTCACGTAAATACTGTCACTTATCGTTTTCTAGTCCTAGCACAACAATAACACATTCAGTAATCTAAAATTATATATTGTAATAAAATATAATACCTTGAAATTTTGAAATTTCATAACCAAAAGTTTTTAATAACTTAAGTATAGCACCTGAACATGTAGAATGCACGGTTGTAGAAATCTATGACAATTCCATGATCTCTATTGGTTCATTGCTCTCGTGGTTTTCTACTTCAGTAGAAGAGATAATTTATATTCACTGATCGTACTTTATAAAAATAATACTTAATTTCATAAGAGCAAGATTATTAAATATATTGTAATAGATTTAAGTAATAGTCCATTTAAATTGGTATACTTCAAATGTAAATAACATGTAAAGGTTTATAGTGCTATTTTCGGGAATATTTTCACTTATTACAAAAAATAATTATATTTTATTGATAATAATTGTATTAACTTGGGTTATATTTTTAAAAATATTTGAATTATTGAAAATTAATAGACTTCATTAAATATTATTTTATGTATTCATCGAAATTTAGATGTATTAATAGTTAATGATGTCATTGTTATTCTCTTATTATATCATTGCATTAGATTATCAAACATTTTAATAATCCCGGATAATTTCCAAAGTAAACATATTAAATAATTTAATAATATGTACATTCTTACAAATATATTTAAGTAATTTAATATTTTTGCTAACAATTTATAATTGAACCAGTCCAGACTGTGCCTAGAAGCTCAACAATTTGTAAAATTGCATTTTTTTTTCTAATAAATTTATAATTTTTTCAAGTTAAATGCAACTTTTTTGATTTTTCGTACTATTTATAGCACATAATTTATAGTTTTAAGTGTATTCTTATTTCTGCAATACTTATACTTTGTTCTCAATTTCACCTATCACATTACCTACCGTTTATTGAAATTTATCGATAATATAATAATATTTAAATGTAATAATATAAGTTTAATATCTTATTGTGAGTATTGGAACACCTTAATTTATGTCACTTATAATTGAATTCTGATCCACTGTACGGCTTGATATTTTTATAATCTAGTCTGGTGATGCGCTTGCTCCGTTGTTTTAGTGCAAGTCAATTATGAAATTTACTTTTATTAAATTAAGTTATTAATCATTTGTATTATATTGATATTTTATTATTTACACTATAAATTGAATAATTGTATTAACATAAACATTGAATTGAAGTATAATACAGTTTAAGGATTCAGTTTTTTTTTTTTTTTTAAGGTCAGAACGGCTAAATCCAAAAACTTACATAACTCTTGCCTCGCCTTTACATAAAAACCATTTTCAACATGAGCTTCCATTTTATAAAATTAATTATAAATAGAAAAACGTGGTTTTAAACTGATGAAATTAAACTGTCTTCACCACTCCCGAAGAGTATATAATATCTCCATTTTGATCTATAATTGACGTATTTAATTATTGTGGGTAGTTTTTACTTGACTCTCGAGTAATGATTTTAAAGTCAATTGCATTAGTTGTTGGATAATTGTTTTTTTTTTCAATATATTAAAAAAAAAAAAAAAAAATTTTGGCATTTTCTAGTCATTCAAAAAATAGACCGTGATAGTAGTTTATAACATTTGATTTGATTATATTATTAAATTGAAATTAAAATTAATTTAGTAAAACCATTTTATGATGTTTTACTTTGGAAATGAGATTAATAGTATTATCTACAATGTGAACCATTCCCCTTTGTCAACGAACAATTTGATTAAAATAATGTATGGAATATAATCATATTGTAACACACATGATACTAAACACTATTCGTATGATAGTAATATTACACATTCATAATATTACATTATTATAGTTGTAAATTTAATTTTCTAGAACAATATTATGCGAAAAAAAGAATATGGTTGTGAGCATTACTAATGACATTATAAGCTTATAATTATTAGAATTTCGTTGCATAAATTATATGCATGTGTACACAACAATTTTATACAATAAATCTATTGACCGATCATATAATCAAGTTATACGGAATATTTTGTATGAAATAAAGTATTTAAAATCGAAAATGATAAATGATAAAAGAAAGATAGTTGTATTTTGACTACTTCGCCAAAAGAAATTCAAGAATAGCTACATTTATAATTAAAAGTACATAATTAAGGATATCCCGACTAAATTGTTCTCAGGTATTTCAAATCGATTAATTTAATTGTTTATAAATGTTTTATTTTTAAAATAAATTACATGTTTCAATATATGTTTTATGTGAATGCTTTTGTTTGGAATGCGACTGTTAAAAACATCGAATTTTTCATATCAAAACTATCCTTGGCTTTAAAAATATAGCTTAGAGTAAATGTTTAACAAAATTATTGGGAATACATATCATTTGGTGTATACGTTTGTGTTTAGGGTCTAACATTTAAACCATTATAAATGTAATATAAGTATGACAGTGTTATTATAATCACAAGAGAGTGTTAAAAAAATATTAAAACACTATATAAATTGCGTAATGACGATATTTCACGTAAGGAACCTGGAAGATCGTAGAAAACTAAGACCTTTCCTAATCGATGACTTAGTGTAAATTATTATAATCTATTATTTACCTGTCTAATGACAAAACAATTTTTTTTGTAATGTAAAAATTTGTTTTTTTTTAAATAAATATAATTTATTCCTCTTATCAGCTTATCAGGTGGGGTTATCAAAATTAAAAAAAATAAATAAATAAAACTATAATTTAAATTAAATATACATAATACATAAAGTTTCCAACATGAAAACCGAAAGGTTATTACAATGGTATTTGCTTAAAACAAAATGCTTGAGCGTGGTAAAGTTATGTATAAAATAGAGTTGATCATAGTTAGTAATTATAAAATGTTTTGTTTTTAGATAGTAATGATTTTTTGGAATACTAAAAAGAACATTTTAAAAATATCTTTAAAAGCTTTTAAAATACTACTCGTCCGACGGTTACCTCGCGATCACTCTGTTTTATAAGTGTACATCTATTATATATTTTATTATACGACACACGCAATGTATAGGTGCTAATACGCGTCTGTCTGTGTAACCTATATAGTTGGACTCTGCGTTTTTTAGGTAACACGGGTAACACGTATACATACGTGTGAACGTTATGCATTACAATTATAATATATTTGAAACATTTCCCGTGCACACGTAAATAACGATGTCAGAACAATTTTACGACTTCAGCTTTCGTTTGAACACGGCATGTACATTTGAAGGACTATTTTCAACGAACAACTTTCGCAGATTTACGAACATAGCAAATTATTAGATGAAAACTCAAAGACTGAGTGTTTGTACCCTTTCGCAGTTATATAATAGAATATGATGAGGTTAATATACAATTTGGTTTTAGTGATTTATATATTCTGTTTTTTTTTTTTTTTTTTTATGTATTATATGCGTTCGTTAACCATACGAGAAAACGGATATGATTATTCGAGGATAGAAAAGTGAACGTGAAAAAATAATTCGAAGTCGTTATCTCAACACTTATTTCAACTATAGTTGATGGTTAATAATATAAGCTTATCGACTTCTTAAATATTATCAATGTCAACATATTTTGTTTGTTGATAGACGTACTTTTGAAAACATTACAAGAGTCCATGATATACAGAGAAAATGTACGAAGGAATTTATTTGGTGATACACATGTATGCACACAAATTTATATCGTTACATATACTATAACGTAAAAACTCATTTTAATAAACGATCAGATTTTTATGGCAAGCAGATTTAGTCTCCAGTTAATCGGAGCGGAAGAAACATTAATTAACTACCTCCACGCATATATTTACCGTAAAACAAAATTACTGCAGCACCTGCAGTTTTTTATTTTTATATACATGTATGCACGGTATCTGCTGGGCTGTTTAATTTTTAAATTTTTGTCTGAACTGTTATGTACTACCGTACATTTATTTATGATATCGACTGCACTGAAACCGATGGATTAAAAAAAAAAAGGTAAATTATACGCTTTAATGGGGAACTAAATGATTGAAAAAATTAATTGAAAAAAATAAAAAAATAAAAAAATAAACCGAGCGTTTTCACATCAACGTAATGGTAATTTAACACATACATATATGCTGTATTATTACGTACAAAGCGCATTATTATTATTATTACTATTATTATTATTGATATTATACGGTATACAAACTAACGTCGTTATACAGTTTCCAAACAATCGTTATACTGAATACGTCGGCAAGTACTAGCACACACACGGAATAACTTGTTTCACAGTAATTTACGTAATACGATGCATAAGGTATAATATATATTATATTGCATACTGACCAATTTGCGAAAAAATCGTATTGAAGTATGATTTAGTGTTCAGCAATAAGCTGAACCGGGGCAATACACGTACGGAGAATGCAGCAAACAAAAACGTATACATTTAATTAACGCACACCCGAGCGGCCGTATCGCGATAGTAGTTAATTGGACGAGTCGTTTGGTGTACACGGAATCTTCAAATAATAAAAGTACGAGTAAATACGTGCGAGCGCGCGCGTGTGTATGGTCAGTCTGACCTAGTCGTCCGGTAAAAGAATTCGAGTATCATTAAATTATATGTGTATATAAATTATAAAAGTGCAATGCGTAATTTGGAAGCGTCGTACAAAAAATTATTGTTCAAAAACAATTTTACCTTTGCTAAATATTTCCGAGCTACCTAACAATTACTCAAGTCAAAAATGTAAGTAGCTATCGTCTACACTAGTTTCAAGTTTTTCAAGTACCGAAGAGTAGAGTACGTGTAACACATTGTTTTACGGGTTCATCGTGATGGTATTTCACCACTCTCTTTCGGTCGAACTCACAGACGGTAAATCGACGAGCACGAAGTACATTTTCAAGATAAGTCATCCGGTTGAAAAGGATTAACTACGGAAAGTACCTGGAAAACTAAGTTATTTGCGACTGGCTTTATGTGACATATTAAGCATAAGTTTGTTTGTGCGAACATGTAGGCGATTTCTGATAGTCCTTCGCTAGGGAAGTTTTACCTTTAGAGTTGAATTAAAAATTCAACGTGGGATAGTTTCAAAGTTGGCTATGTCTTCGTCTTCTTGCTCTACTGCAGCAAGAGTTCCTGAGAAAACCAAATGATTTTATTTACTTACGAAATATACCACCGAGAGACATTGATTGCTTACTGAGGCGTCGACATCTCAATAATAGTTTTTTTTGAGTTATTGCTGTCTTGAACTGAGGCGACAATATAATATGTAGGATACATATGTGTTGACATCATCGTTAGGCATTTTTCATATTCAGTCGAGTATGATGTCATACAATGTGTAATATGTATACTTTAAGAATTGAATCCTACAATAATTTCAAGCTGTAAGAAAGCCGCAGCGAAAAAAACAAGATATGTCCGAGTTATTTTTGCTTGCTGTAAAACGAGAATGTTAAAAATATATAATGCATAACATCCATTCCTCGTACCGTATCCGGAAAATTGATAAGTTGAAGAACTCGGGGGTTTGTTTGAAATGAGAAAAAAATAATTAAGAAAACGTACAGGGTCGGCGGAAGAGTGACACACCCGAATCCAACGCATCCACTCTAATCCCATTACAAAAAAACCTAAAAATGACAGCTATTCTGTAACACCACTATTACATGTGTACACATAGTATATATGGTCGAGTGTCTGGAACGCGACTGTGGGAACAAAAACCTAGAAAATGTTTGATACAAGTCAAACGCGTACGAGTGCAAAGGACGTCTATTTTTCCCTCACTCCGTATCGTCAAACAACGAAATTATCCATAGCATATGACACTTCACGGGTTTCGATGAATCAATCGATGTAACTCTTATCGATGTCGGTCGAGAGATATTTGAGTTTGCCCGGAAAATACAATCAAATTCACGATTATGTTTAACGGACGCGTACACATATTATAGTATAGTATCATCCATCAAAATAATATACAATATAAAAAATACATTTACGTTAGGGCACCGATGCTTTGAACATTCCAACGGACACCGGTATACAGTATAATATTACGCAATAAAAAAGCTTTGAACTATATATTATAATAACGAAATGTAATGATTTTTTTCGTTTATTTTTTTTTTACTTAATGTAATATCCGTATACGTGGTGATTGGACGACCAGCGAATGCTGAAACGTTTGAGTTCAAATACACGCTGCGGACAAAAAGGTGCTCTGATGGTAGAGTGGGCACATTGTAAATAAATGTACTATTTTATTTATTCAATACACATTTAAACTCTAAGGCCTAATGCATTATAAAGTAAAAATGGTAATATTATTATTATTATTATTTTTAAATTTTATCTTAAATTATTTCAATTGAATTTTAAAATCATTCGTTCTTCTTGAGACGGTATATACATAATATTATGTATTATAACGAATTTTGATGTTTACATCAATAATCTCCATCGAAAAAAAAGAATCCATTACAAGTTCAGTAATCAAGTATGATTCGTGTATAGGATTCTCATACGGGTCGATTTTAATTTCATACTATATTCAATAATATAATTAGGCTAATTTAATAAAATAATGAGTATTACGACAACACGCATGGTTTTTAACCATGAAGAATAAAACATATTTTTACCTACGTACATATCGTTTATTATAATTTTAAACTCATCACCTTGATCGATATAGTTGTTTGTTATATTATTATTATTCAGAGAAAATGGGATTGATTACTATTATTTACATGTGCTAATGTTGGTCAATATTTTTCAAAAAATGTACACTCGTGTATACAGTAAAACTCGCTTAAGATGCTCTTTAAGGGACCACCTCAGTAGAGCGTATTTTGCGGCAATTGAAAATAAAATAAAGTGGTTGAAATATCAAATAATTTTTTTTATTATTGGACATAATTTAATAGATAAAGCATTAATAAATAATAATTGCATACATTTTTATTTATTGAATTTAATTAAAAAACAAATACATTCATATTTTAATTATTATTATTTTTTCTATTTTATAACATACCTGTATAAAAAAAAAAAAAATTATCTATTTTTGCTTGCTTAAGATTCTGAAAATGCGTTTTAGCAAGAAAGTTTTTGATTTTGTTGACATAACTCATCATTTCCTCTACAGAACTTTCTATAGAGGACAATACTTTTCGAATTTCAGATAGGTGTTTTAAATCAACCGTAATTGTAGTAGTCGATAGTGGATTGTCTGGATCTTATTCTTAATTGCCTTAAACCTCATAATACTATGAAATACGTAGCTACTATTTAAGATACTGTAGGTAGTATGATAAAGTAAAACAATAAATACGATAAGTACTCAAAAACGAGTGGAATTTCAATTTTTATTTTCACAGAGGTACTGCACTTCATCGTAATCTGCTGAACAAAAGAGTGTCTTATCCGATTAAATAGGTAGACAAAATTCGAGCGTCTTACAGGTAGTTTTTACATTGAATAGTATAAAAAATGTCTAGGGACGGACGAAAAACAGCATTTTAAGCTGGAGTGTTTTAACCGAGTTTTACTGTAAATATATATATATATAATATATATATATTATGCATGTAAATCAGTTTTTTATGGAGTAAAGTTCTTATGCCTTACGGCTTTTATTTGCCCATAAATTTGATATTTTATTTAATATAAGTAAATTAATTGGTTCTTGTATTAATCATGTTTATTTGTCATTAATCAATATGTTATTTATTTATGTTATTATTAATATAAAATCAAATCTCGTATGCTCCGATTTCCGAATCTTGGCTGCGAGGGTTGGTGACCTTATAAATTAACAACGTCAACGAACGTTCCTTGCTGAACCTGGATCGGCTTTGAGTGGGTCGTTTCATAATTCACAATCATTATATTCCTATAAGCGATTATCTCACATATTAAAACCACATATTATTTATTCCTTCAAATATAAAAAAAAATATTTTCTTAATATTGAATGACACGTCAATACAAACCACCGATTGGCGTAGAAATAAATATACTATAAAGGGTTTGGTTTTAGGATTTATTCAGGTAGGACTGTAGAAACTGTAGAAATCACGAAAAAAAAAATTACTGAAAAAAAAATGTTTCTTATGTTTTAATCACACAGCTAAACATCACACGTAATTAGTTAATATAATTTTATAATCAATCAAATACACTTTTTCAGGATAAATATTTCATTAAACACTTTTAATTAGTTTATTTTTAATTGATATCATATAATATATATATAACAAATCGATAAATGATAGTAAAAGTTTTGTATTAGAGAATAATATTTAAATTGCTGGGAATGACACTTATGACTAATTCGACTGAATCACCAATGAATTTACAAAACCCCATGTAAGTATGTTGATATAACATTTTATTTTTATAATAATTTAATTTGTGTACAAGTTATTGGATCTAAATTTACTATATCTTGATATTATACCAATTGCTAAACAATGGCTTCCATTTTATATTTAAAATGCACCTGACTTCAAACTTTTCAAATTTTCACGAGATACGACAGGAAAATTTTTGAAACGCATTAATTATTCAATTGTTTCGATCCATCCGGCAAAACTTCTTGAGTTAATACTTAATAGGTTCATGGACAACTACGTAGTTTTTCGACGAAGGGTACGTTTTCTTTTTTTCCGATATTACAAACTGTAATAAAACCACCAATACCATAGAATATGTAAGTACAGTTCAACGAATTCGATTTGGATTATGAAAAGCCTCGTTATAGCAGTTTCTCGAACGCGCGCGCGCGGGTGTGTTCACCATACAATAAACCGTTCACTGTCCTTTTTAAAGAAATTGCACGCACATTAAACTTATATAAAAACCACAAGTATGTTCTTGTCTTTATATCTATCACATATGAAAACATTACCCGGAGGTTATAAACACTTTATTAAAATACGCTTTTAGGTGATGATCATTTTTATATCTACTACATAAGACGTCGTTATCTGTTCGTCTTCCGTATTCTATAATACAGTTTTATCTACCTAAAAATAAATATTATTTTTAAATGTAGAAATGTATTTGAAATGTATTTAAATTCATTTCATATAGATTTTTTGTATACGTAACCTAATTTTGATCTATGAATAATATTAATAGTACAAGGGTTAGCAACCGTTTTCGCTAATTTTTCGTTGTGTAAATATAGAAACGTGTTATATCCAGGGCTTGGAACCTTTATGGTTTTTTCAGTTTCGGTTCCAATTAGGTTCCTCAAAAAAAAAAAAAAAAAAAAATCGGTACCGGTTTCAGTTCTGGTTCTTAAAAATTACAGAATTAAAGTTTTAATTCTGGTAACGGATAAAGGGTAATTTTTTTCAAAAATCGTAAAAAAGTATATTTTAAATATCATACATATTGTCTAAAATTATAAAATAAAATTATAGCAGTCTTATTAAGTTAAAGGGCTTACCTAATAAGTTGAATATTTTGTTTTAAAAACATCTAAAACAAATTTTAAAAAATAGGGTTGACTCGTGTTGCATATTACTAACATATTATGACAAAATTGAATTATATGTTCTAACTATTTATTATTATTATTTGTAATACTTATAATAATAAATTATTACTGGGTATTAAATTATAAGACTTAATAGGTCATAAACAGTTGATTATCAGCTTCCGCTGTGGACGGACGTCTATTTGTTGTATTCTCGCTTATCTTATAACAGTAGTAATATTTTTCGTTAATTGGATTAAGTCAATATGCTGTGTACCGTCTATAACGACGATATATACGACAATGAAGATATACAATGTTTAAAGTGCAAAACATATCTACATTTAACATGCGTTGGTTTCCGAGAATCCAATTTTAGGAAATTAAGTGTCGTAAACAAAAGAAATTGGTGCTGTTTAAACTGCAAAGATAATGCTAATATGTCAACTACTGATACAAATAATGGAAAAGAAATACTGGAAAAAGATTCAAGTAAAATATTATTGGACCGAAAAAAATTCAGTTGATTTCTTGAGTAAGCAATTTGATGATTTTTCTACACAATTACGAGACATTATAAAATCGGTTAAAGTTATCAGCGAAAAAAATAAAGTTTTAAAAGAACAGAATATTAAACTGGAAAATTAAGTAATGGTAGTTAATAAAAGAATAAATATCATAGAGCAGAATCTTATTGGAAATCACATTAAAATAATTGGAGTTCTGAACAAGCAAAAGAAGACTGTGGAAAAATACATCTGTGGAATATGCGTCTAATCCCAAATTAACTTGGAATTAAAGAAGTTACTGACACTGAAATTCAAAATTCAAACGAAATAAAAACTTTAATTATCAATAACAAGGCTATAAATACTTTAGATGAACCTTATAAAGTGGTACAATTCTTTAATGATTTTTTTATATAGGTGGGAAATCATAAAACTAACAATAATTGTAATAATCATATTAATACTGAAGATATTACTGAACTACAAAATTATTCTTTTGATACTGTATTTAAAGAAAAAATCAATGAATTGGATATATTTCAAATAATAGATAATCTTAAAGATGACACCTCAGCTGGTTATGATAAAATATTGGTCAAACTTTTAAAATATATAGCTAAAAGTGTTTGTGCACCATCGTGACGAGCGTCGAGGATTCGCCAAGACCACCGTCGACACCCCCTCTTTTTTACCCCCACCGGTGACGCGCACCCGGTCGCCCGGGCCGTCGATCGCGGTGGTGTGTGCGGAAAAACTTGTTTTCGGTTCTGGATATTCGTTCGCGTTCGGCCGACCGATAACTATCGTGCCTGCGCCGCCTTTCCGGGTGTGTTATCTTCCTAAAGTCGATTCCTTTTTTTGTACGCGAGTGTCGTTTTGTCGTGCGTTTGATCCGCCACCGTTGGTCGATCTCGTTTGTGTATCACCGCGTGTAGTGTCAACGCGTCTTTTTTTATATACTATCGACCTCGTGGTCACTTTCGCAGCCTTGCGTCCGTACGCCCCGTTTATCGCGTCGGTTGATTGGTGGACAGTGGTATTGCGCCATCACCGTGCACGTATTTCACGAACTCGCTTTTGTGCGTGTTAGATAGTTCCTTTTCGAGTGCATTTCCCGTACGTTAACCTGTTTTCGGTCGCGATCACTTTAGTTTCGTTGGCGTCCACGTGGTTTTCACCCGTGGTCCTTTTTACAAGTCGGTTCGTTGTGCGCGTCGCGTACGCTAGTAGTACCAACTTCGTTCCCGACACAAGCCATCCATCGCCACGAGTGTTGTCTGTTGCGGTCTGCTGGTTGGTAGCACTACGTATTTACGCTGCCATCTAGGAGTCAGGTGTAACGATTTTCAGTTGGACCCTTATCACCACCACCCGAGATAAGATTATTTTTATTTACTCATTGTCTGTAAACTTTAATAATAATAAGTTTGGTTTGTGCCCAAGGGCCTATTATTCATTGGTCTATTATTTCTTTGGCCTTTTGTTGTCCTTGAACATTATCATCTCCTCCTCTCACCATATTTCTTAATATTCTTCAGAGCGCACGTTCGCGAGTGTCGCGCGGCCGGCTGGTGATAAATATTTTTCAAAAGCTCCGCGACGGTGCGTACAAGGTGTGTAGGTGATGACGAAAAGCATTAGCTTTTTCTGAGTCACTGATATGCCATGTGCCGGCAGGGTTTCTCAGAGGGGGGTACTGGTGGTTGAGAGCGAATAATTTTTCTGGTGTTTTGCCAAAAAGAATTGTCGGTGGTGGAAAAGGATGCGAGATGGTTTGTTAAGTTATCGGATTTGATTTTAGCTAGAATTCTTTTGAGTTTATTGATGAGGTGATTAAATAGTCGTTTGTCAGAGGGATATTTAGTTCTTTGCCAAACAGCGCGTGCTTTTCTTTTTTCCGATATTAGAGTTCTGACAAAATGTGGAAGATCAGATGTAGGTTTATTAAGTGGGTTAGGAATAGTGGAAGAGGACCAAGCTGCTAGTTGAATTGATGTTGTGAAGGTGTTAACAGCTTCGTCTATGTCTTGAGTTGATTTTAGTCTAGTTTTGAGATCTATACGGTTAACGAGTTGGGTTCTGAAGGCTTCCCAGTCCATACGACCTTGAGTGAGACTAGGTTGTTCGGCTTTTTAGAGGCAACGGTGTCTATTGTGAGAAGGACTGCCGAGTGATCAGAGCATAGATCATCATTATTATTATTATTATCGTATGGCAACAATATGCAAGCATTACAAACTAGATACAGATAAAGATATAAATAATTCGCGAAACAGTAAAACAATATTAAACTTAAAAAATTAAGGCTATGGGTAACTTTTCCATGTTGTCAATTATTTGATAGTTGTCTAAAGTTGGATGTCAAGTGTCCTTATCCATTTGACCGCGTTGTCAGTTGCATAGTGGAGTTCTTCCACTGTCCCGTTAAATGCGCGAAGAGGGCAATCACTTATAATATGGGAGATGGACTGTAATGGGTGGTCGCAGTCACAGCCTGGACTATCTCTCATTTTCCATTTATGTAGCATCTCTCCGGAGCGACCATGTCCTGTACGTAGGCGATTAAGTGTTACCCACTCGTGACGGGCTAGTTGTTGACCGGGAACTGGACTGTCCAGGCTTCTAATTAGGCTATACTTGTCTTTGGTAGAATTCTGCCATTCTAGTCTCCATTCGTCCATACCATCATACAGGTTATCAATGAGTCTGGTTGTAGTTAGATAAGCAGGTTTTCTAGATTTTAGCCTAAGATTCTGGTTTGACGTGTCTTGATTTAATGGAAGGGATGTATTAGATAAGTATTTTGACCATTCTCTGCATGCAGCCTTTTTACGCCGGATATGTGGTGGTAGAATATTGCAGAGGACTGGGAGCCATTCTATCGGAGTCGATTTGACAGTACCAGAGATAATACGCATAGAATGATTAAGTTGAACATCGATCTTGCTACAGTGCGAACTATTTAACCATACTGGGGAGGCATATTCAGCGGCAGAGTAGACTAGCGCCAAGGCCGACGTTCTTAGGGTGGGCATAGCTGCCCCCCAAGATGAGCCAGCTAGTTTATGAATAATGTTTTTTCGGGTTTTAAGTTTAGCAGCAGTATTTTCGATGTGATGTTTATAGGTAAACTGTCTGTCAAGCGTCACTCCTAGGTATTTCGGTGTAGGATCATATTCAAGACTTTTTCCACCAAATTTAATTTGGGGCTTATATTTTGACAACCGATTGTTTAAGTGGAATGTAGTCACTACAGTTTTATCTGTGTTAGGAATAAGTCGCCATTTATGTAGGTAATCTGATATTAGTTTTAGGTCATTTGTTAGTATTTCCTCGGTAACTTCAAACTTATTGTGTTGAGTAGCCTGAGTGATATCATCAGCATAGATGAACTTACGGGAATTTGTAGCTGGCAGATCAGATGTATAGAGGTTGAATAATATCGGAGCAAGGACAGAACCTTGTGGCAAGCCGTTGTTTAGGCGACGTACTTTACTTTGCAACTCTCCTAAATGAACTGAAAACATGCGATTGCATAACATGTTATTCAATAGTTTATATAGTGTGAGGCATGGGAACAGTTGGAGTATTTTTGTCAATAGGCCTATTCGCCAAACAGTATCGTAGGCAGCTGATAGATCAACCAAAACAGCTGTTGTTTTCATACTCCACTGGAAACCGTTTTCCGCAAACGAAGTTAAGGCCGCTATCTGGTCAGTACAACTTCGATTCGGTCTGAACCCAGCCTGTTCGGCAGGAACAACCAGATCAATAGTAGGGCTGATCCAATTAAGAATCAGCCTTTCAAGCAGTTTGTGGCTAATACTCAGAAGTGCAATTGGACGATAACTCTGAGGGAGGTCTTTTGGTTTCCCTGGCTTGCAGACTGCTATTATTTTGGCTTTTTTAAATATTGGGGGAATATTTCCATTCTCCAAGATGTTGTTAAAAAGGGAGACTAGCCAAGCTCTAGTGCGTGGTCCAAAGTGTTTGTAAAACTCCGGGAAAATCTCATCAACACCGGCAGATTTCCCGGTCTTAAGTTTAGATATAGCCATGTTGATCTTATCTAGTGAAAATGGAGCAGATATCGTGTCTCGTCTGACAGCCTCTTTTTTGAGAATAGAGAGTTTTTTCTTAATGTCCATAGTAAATTGTTTGTGTGATGGAGCTCTAGACATTTCAACTATACGGTTAGCTATGAGGTTTGGATTAATCTTTGGGAGGTTAGATTTTGAGGATCCATCAGATCAAAGTCTGCGAAGAAGGCGCCATGCTCTACGACTGGAATGTTTGAAATCTGTGTTTTCAACCATCTTTATCCATCTATCTCGGCGCTGTTTATCTAAAGCTTCAAGCGTTTTCTTTGCATCATCACTATTACCGGATTGTTTAAAAGAAGTGTACAATATCTCACATTCCTGGTTCCAACCAGGGATGTACTCTTTCCTAAATCCTCGTGGTATGGTTTTCTTTGCAGAATTTATGACAAGTTTTGAGAAGCGACTATAATTTCCACTACTTGGTAGAATCCATCTTATACTATCATCTATATTTTTTGTAAAGGAGATCCAGTCAGCTTTTCGGAAATCCCATCTTGGTTTAAGAATAGACTTAATTGATTGGATTTGGTATCCTACCTCTATGACTACTAGCCTGTGTTGGCTATTAGGAAAGTCTCCTAAGACTCTTCTCTGGGTTGGTAGGGAAGCACCATTTCTTTCCGTTGATATAAAGCACAAGTCTGGGTTATACGCTCTGTTCCATCTTGTAGAGTGGAAAGTATCTTTTTGTTTCGCGTCGTGGACTAACTTTACTCCTTCAGCTTCGCTCCACGCTACTAGATTGTCTCCGCAGGTGTTATTAACTCTATAACCCCAGCTTGTATGGTGGCTATTAAAGTCGCCAATATATATTGCTGGGTACTTGATCGTACTAAGAGCAGGAGTGGGCCAATCAGTAGCCGGAGGCTTGTAAATATTATTTACATATAGGTTCCCTATCTGGGTAACTATAGAAAATATGTTATTATCGTCTGAGGATTTAATGTGGTTCCATCTTAAATCGTTTTTGACATAATTAGCAGTTCCATATTTACTATGGTAAGTTGCGACAGCGATAGAATACCCTGAGATTGTTTCTCTTTTCATAAGTTGGTCTTGGTCACATGTATGTGTTTCCTGGATAGCAAGAATGTCTATCTTTTTATCGTCTAAGATTCTACATAAGACATCAGCTTTAGCTTTACTAAGGCCCTCCACATTCAACTGCATTATTCGGATTAAATCCTTCGTTAAGAAGCCCTTAGAAGGGCTTTTTTGACTAGTATGCCGTTTGTTCGCTTGCATAGTAGGCGAGAGATGCTAGGAGCACAGTCCGTCAACTAAGGGTCCGTATACTTTAGCCAATTGACAAAATAAAATTTTATCAATTGTTACCAGGGTGCACTGCGAGGAAGTGTATACGGGGCGCACCCCCATAGATCATCGAGGTTGGTTAATGTATTGTGAAGGCTGTTTGAGATTTTCGTGACAAATATATCTAGAATGTCTGGTCTTTTTCTTAGAGATGTGGGCCAATAGGTTGGAGGAGAATCGTGAATTTTGTAATTATTTTGTTGCGATAGGTTATGTAGGGTGTTACCGCAAGGGTTGTTGGTGCGACAGCCCCATTGTATGTTTTTCGCGTTTAGATCGCCTCCGATTATAAATCTTTGGCCTAGTGTATTAAATAAATGCTGGGAGAGAGTTGGTGTTATAGAATGACGGGGCGGGCTGTATATGGCATAGATATATTATAACTCTTTAGATTTAGATTTAAAAAAAAAAAAAATAATCAAGAAACCTAAATATGTAAAAAAAATATTATTAAAAATTGGTTAATGTTAAATATTGAATAAAATGTATATCATTATATTATAAATATATAATATTATATAATATAATTGCTTAATTTTAGTATTAATTATTATATTCTGTTCTAATCTAAATTTTATTTCAATTAACTTGTATCATTTGTATATAATTATATTATGTTTATCCTGTTATCATAAATAATTTAAAAATGATTGATAAGTAATATTAACTCCCTACCTTCATCATAAGTGATGAAAAAAAAAAAAAATATTTTTCACTCAAACAATTCTAATTCCAATAAAGCATTGCAATGATTACCTCGATTTTCATTCTGACAAATTACTCTAATTTCTCATAAAATATACAAGGGATCAATCGAACACATTTTCACGATTTCAGTGATTTTTTAAATAACTGAGTGTAATGCGAATCATGTTCTGCGTTCAGTAAAATACAAATACAATGTTGAGATAACATTTCACTTAGAGAGATGGATTGTTCCAGAAAAAGGGTAAAATGTGATTTTCATCGTTAATACTTATTAAATAATTATTTGAACATAGTTTATACTATGCTTTTGTAACTTAAGAAGTTGTCTTTTGTTTTACATCTAAAAGAAGAGAGAAATACAAATGAATGTACACAGTAGTAAGGTTGTGCATTTACACGGTCAGTAACGCGGACATTTTAGGAATTAATATTTAATCTATAGGTACTGTGTAATGTGTACTACACAAGTCAGTATTGTAAAAATTTTAATTTTTTCGTTTTTATATTAATACCGCGTGTACACAGAACTATACAATATTCAAATGAATCAATATAATTTTAAGAACTTTTGTTCAATCATTGTTAAGTAAAACAGTTTTTTACCGTAATTTTTTTTCTTTTAGTATTTTCACATTTTTCAAAGTATTTTTGTTCTATATTTCATAAATTTTGGTTGGTTTTTCACGGATTCTTCGTATCGAAATATCCGCACCCTAATCGTAGTAATTCGACCACAGTTGAAAATGTATCGAAATGTTTTATAATACAATCTACTCTTAATCCGCCAACACGTCGCGATTATGAATTGTTACAACGTAGGACACCAAATGAGTTTAAACTGCTGATTTATTGAAACAAAAAAGTAGTCTGTACACACACACACACTCTCTCTTTCTCACTCACACACACACACTATTATACATGACTACATATATTCTTCCTAACTATTGCGATAGCCATTGTTGGTGTCAGTACAATATACACATATACGACACCCTCAAGCTACCACCACCGTATTATTGTAAATCCTAATCATCATTATATTATTATTATGTTATATAATTATCAATAATATAATATATAAATCAACCGAACGATATTTTCTCGCATCTACTACCGTTGACGTACAGAATACCGTGTATAATGATATACCCGCGATTACCACAGACCACTGTGATACTGCAATTATTATATACCCTGTCAATGCACGGAAATAACAATAACAATATGTAAACTATATTATTTTATATCATTTTTGCGAGTTCAACCGGTGTTTCATTTTGAATTGTTTCGATAACAAACCTATAATGAGTTACCATAATATAAGGCATAATATTAAGTATAGAATAATTACCATAAGTATTACTTACTTTAATATTTACTCTACTTCCACCTGTATAATCAAATGTTTTAATAATCGGTTGTCCCGTTATGTGCTTCGTGTCGCTCAACTTTAAAATATCGTTTAGATATCCTTTTTACTATCCCCAATCGATGTACCGAGAGGAATTTCGAATACATGTGTGGCTAAGAAATCGAAAGTTATCGAACTGATAAGAAATAACTTTTGTTATAGGTATTTTAATGAAGATATTACTTTTTTATCCTTGTAGATAGCTGGTAGAGTTAAGCTTTAAACATAATGACGCACTAGATTGCCTGATCTAAAATTAAAATCAAATAACAAATATTGTTGTGTACAATAAATTGCTAACAAGATTATAAAAAAAAAAAATGTTTTCTTTTGATTTTGTAGGAAATAAGATATATTATAATCAAGAAGACAATATATATAACGAAACCAATTTTGGTTAAGTATTTTTTTGTTTATCAAAATTCGCTGTGAACAAATTGTCTTCGGTTTAGTTAAAAAAAAATATCTTATGCTAAGAAGGTTTGGAAATTACCTTTTTAATATTGTTACAACTTTTGGCGATTCTGTAATCTTCCAAAATAATTTGTGTAGTGTTATCCTAATAATATTGGATAGTTTATTTATAATTAAATATTACACATGCAACTAATCACATAGTAATATATATTATTTTGTTCAACAAGTACATTTCGTAACGTTATATTAAAAATTATTGTTGACATAATACATTATACCATATGATTTAATACGTATTAAATATTATATTATTTATTTATTTGTACAAATATACAACTACGCAGAATGGTACCAGATAAAAATGATGAAATTACGATTATTAGTGTATACTGTTTTTTAAAATATTTATTATAATGCGCTTCTATATTCTCCTATGAAAGCTAATATAATATTAAGCTAATATCTTCAGACTATCATAAAATCATAAAATTAAGGGTTATGAATTACATTAAATACAATTGATGGAACTTATTTTGTTAGGCTTTAAGTACTTCAAACTAAACAAATTATACTGAGCTGAAAACACATTTTAAGTTATGATGTATATATTATACAGTATTATAATCGTCTTAACAGCGCGATACATTATTTGAACTTACAAAGTTTAATTTAAATTCAAGCAAAGAGCATTATGATCAAGTCAACATAATTGGTAAGACTGCAAAAAGGCGTAAAAGAAAAAGTGTATTCCAAGACAAAAATCATATATACATAATGTACCCACAATATCGCCAAAAGAGACTCTTTCAATGGTCTAAACATATCGATTTATAGAAGGATACACTTAATGCCCTCCTGCCATACTCTCTGTGAATTCTCTTTCGTCCTTAGTGCTGGCTTCCAAATCTTATTTATGGTTTGCAATAATGCCCTGCTCCTTCTTTGTTATTAACTCGTATAAATCAATAGTTATGCTATAATATTAATATTTTAATAATGGCATTTAAACGAAAAAAAAAAAGAAATTATTTAGACCTCGCTTGTTCATCCTGTACTCATGTCACATTGTTCTTCAAGTACACTAGTAAATTAAAACGATCACATAATATGAAGTATTAAGTCGATTGGTCAAGGATAAACTTCAAGTGTCTCAGTCAAAACGAAAAAAATAAACTAAAAATAATAATGAAAAACCTTCATTCTAAACGCCACCAAAACCCATCATTTAACACATGTTCGTTAATCAAAGCTATGTACGATTTAAATTATATTCAATTGTATACGTATATTAATAATTATAATAATTAAGTGTTACTTTTCGGAGTGTTTTGTCAACCAGATTCCGTTTAGAAAACGTTCACAAACAAATCCAATATACTTATATTAACATTATATCACAGGATAAAATGTCCAGTTGTGGAACAATATCATCAGATGTTTTAAACTTAAGAAAACTTGATTCATAATTTATAAATTAATTTTTACTTTCAATAATAAACATGATGGTCGTAGTGCAACTTGGTAGTTTACATTATTCAGTAATGTGTTCAATCACAACCGATTTCGCTTATTTTTTTTTCTATTTATAATCAATTTGGTTATACACATTTTCCTTATGTTAAATTAAAAATAAAACCATGTACCAATCTTCAAGTGGTGAAATGGTGTGCCAGGGTTACCGACACCCGGATCTTTACATAAATATACACGAAATAAATATCAAGTTATTTGTTTAACATTAAATAAAAGCAATACAATTAGTTTAATAAAATTATTCCGGGCCGTGCGGCTAGCTCGAATTAGCGGCTGCGGTAGGTGGTATTGGACCTGAACAGGTGCGATAGAGATTGGATACACGGTCGACAGCAGACTTGAGCAAGCGAGTGTCTCGACCATGATCACTATACCAGCGGACACCTGTGTAAGCGCACCGGAAAGGTTTGTACGGATATTAGCCATGAAAAGTGCCGTTTCTTGTGTCGACGAATAGGTCCACGAATCGCGGAGCCCCGCGTGTAAATGCCGCTGGAGCCGTATTCGAAGATCGCCGTGAACGCCGCAATTGCCTTCGTCGTGTTCGCCGCAGCCGTCGTCGTTATCGTCACAGTTTTCATAATTGCCACCGGGTGCTTTTATTCTTCTTATCTTTTGGATGTTGATCGTTGTGAAGGGAAGAATGGAGTGTCGATGCTCTGAAAAATGACCGGTAATATACCTAATCAGACATCGACGCTCCATTCTCATTCGTCAAATTTTTATCTGTCGACCCAACGATGTAATACGACACTGTTCCTCCGCTGAATTGGTTACCTTCGTGCCGTTTTACATCGTCACAATGTTGTTGTTGGTGGCCCTGAAAAGGGCCGTTTTCGTCTAAGTGCTTGGTTACAGTGGTCTGAACTGTAAATATATAATATTGAAAGTGATTAGTTGGACATGTTTTCATAGCAAACAAATTCCTTATTGTTTTACCGGGTCACAACTCCTATACAACAATTAGATCATGGTATTATATGGTTACTTTATATAATAACCGTTGTCCGCGGTATTAATCTATTGTGTTGCATTTCAGTAATATATAAATAAATAAATCACATAGTGCAGAAGGGTTTACGATGGTCCTGCAGCTTCAGCGTCTGGACCCTGCCACCACTGGTCGCTATATTTTATTATTATTGTTGTTGTTGTTATTATATCGAGTTAAAGTTACACGCAAATACGACTGAAAATGAGTGCTCATAAATTTTTACTTGCTTTTCTTACATGTAACGTGTTTTTATTTATAGCCACGGGCTGCCCTTGGGTAGTACACTGTACGGTGTATAAACACATCGTGCTGCACACACACGAGTTCGAAATTTCGCCATCGCATTAATAATAATAATACACCAGCCCTCGCCACCGCAACCACGAGCATCTGTACAATACGTACATAATAATAATAACACAATAGCTGGACGACTATTATTCTCAAGTCGATGTGTAGTCGATGGACATTTTTTTCCTGTATTATGTTATTATTTACTATTTTATTCATCATCTACATTATGTTGCAATCGTGGTTCGGTTAGATTAGCGTTCCATCGAAAAAAAAAAAAATACAAAATAAATAAAGCTATCTGCCCTATATTGTCTCTGTATTTATACGCAGTAGTGTTTTAAATACCACTTAATGGTAGTTTATTCAGTTATCATTCATAACTTTTCTGTTCTAATCCGGTCTTATGATTATAACCTGAAATTGAAAAAAAATTAAAAAATGTAGTAAATTTTCTTTCTGTGATAACGGTAAAGCACACTACATATTTTGAATACATATCTTCTATCCACGATGAAATACGAATTCACAGTAAAATTTGATCGCATGAGGTAATATGTATGTGATGTAATTTTATCATTCACCGTGGGGACCATGATGGTTGTATTAAGATCTACCACATTTATTGAAATATTTTTGATTATTATTCTACACAGTTCCATACACTTCACATTTAGAAGTTTCCCCACGTTGAAATGTTTTCAATTTTGTTTATGTGTAAGGATATAGGACTCCCATAGCATTTGGATGTATGTATTAATTTTTCAACGACGCGATATTTACAATTTTCTCGATTTACCTTGACTCTATTCATCAGATTTTTATCGACAACTAATACAATAAATATATCGTGTATATTTTACTGGATTTAGATGAAACCGGTCAATTCAGTATTTGTATCAATTATATTATAAATATATAATTTAGTATTACATGGACCTTTGCTCATAATATTCTATGCAAGTCGAGAATCATCAGCATTTTGAATTAGTTACTAATTAAAAATAGTACGAGTACAACGAAGTAATGACAGGAAAAAGTGATTAGTATTTATTTTTGTAAAAGTTCTTTTTAACGCTATATTTACAAGTGGTTGTACAGTTCGGATAGTCGCAGATGAATATAAATTATTTCTTCATGCGAAAATGTAACAACTTGAAAATGTTTAAGACGCGAGTAATTCTCGAAAAAACCAGTATTATTATTTGTTCATTAATTTATCGTATTCCTAATAAATTGTACATGGATTGTCAAACATCATCATCAATATCAACATCATACACTTACTTGAATGATTAATAATTAGATAATGCCGTTTTCGAACGCAGCACTTGCGTTTTGATTTCAATTTGAGGCCTTGAGGCTCACAACATTCCGAAAAACTATAAATACAATTATCACACATCAATAATATTTCGTTGATGTTTGTCGACGGCGTTATTAACAGGATTATGAGATTTATCCATGCAGGTGACATCACTATCCACGCGCAGTGTACACAACGTATTAGTGGTATTAGTGTAACTGATGAGTAGGTATGTCGTCATTAGCAGTTAGCAGTAGTCGTATCGTGCCACAAGTTAATTATATTATTTTATGGTCTTCAGCTCCCTTCGCCTCCCCCCCCCGCATTAACACAAGCGCATACATTACATATCAGTCTTGTCAAATGGCCAGCATTCAATTTGGCTATTGAACGTTCTCAAACGTTATACCTTTTTGGCCGAACGATTAAGTAAACATACAATTAACAAAGAACTTACTGCTGACCCAAAAAACGATACGATTGAGAACGAATTTATAATCAACGTTGCCATAGTTTACCATATCATTTATTTGACTTTTGAAAAATTCAGTACACATACAATAAATATTCTTGAAAAAAGTCATAAATTAATAATTATAATCGTATACAAATAAGCGCCTAATAATATGTAATATATAATATGAATAAAAAATTTAAAATATGTGGAACTTATAAAATTATGAAATGTATATGTATAAAAATTAAATAAATATAAAATAAATATGCTATGTAGTATATTATATTGACGAATAGTTTGTGCGACGACTGCAAAGCCTAACCGTCATTCTCTCGTATCTGGTATCTAAGTTATTATTAATATCCAGCTAATCCGATAAAAGTCCGATAAATATCAACAGATTATTGTGCTCATATTATCGGACGATTACATTTGGCAACGTTGGAAAAAAAAAACTCGAGAGTTCTCAATCGGTTTACCAAAAATAACGTTCTCAATCGTATTTTACCGTTCCATTTGGTTCCATCGTCGAATTATGTCGGTAAAGTATATCTGAATCGATAATGTCTAACGACTTCAGACAATTGTAATGTTTCATATGTTGTGAAATATTATTACGATAACAGTAATAAAAACACTCGTGTTTTCGATCATATATCGGAAAGCCGTGATAATTTCCACATTAAATAAAAAGCGAAATTCCTACGAGTCGGGTGAAATACTGGGGCGGTTGAATGATATTGTTGTGTTGGCCTATCAAACTTAAATCCAATGTACTATTGCTCTCGAAAAAACCATTATGGGTGACAGATGTCGGATGGATTAGTTTATATTTTATATGATAGCCGTTATAGTAGCCGAACCAAATTTTGTAATAAGGTCTGTTAAACTTTTAATGTTCCAAATTTTGCAAAAAAAAAGTCAATGCATTTATAGATATGTAAGAGCAATTATATTAAAATAAAATTTTTTTTAAAAAAATGTTGATGTAAATATTCAGTAAATACTTCGAGTCTCTACAACTAATGTTTATAGAATAACAACTCTTTTGGTCGAAATTGTATACACAGATATAAGTTTTGTGAGTGTCAATCATAAATAATATGCATGTTACTATTGCGATTTGCATGATTATAATTAAAATAGAATGCGTACTGCTAATGACTAATTTAAAATTATCTTAACGTAACGTATAATTTATTTTTATATAATTATGTTAATAACAAGATTGGTCATACTGGAGTAATAATATTATTCTATTAAAAAGCTAACATATATTTTGAATAACTCACGATAAATTCTTTAACATCGGTTTCTTCGAAATGTTTTAAATCCACAATGACATTTTAGTATTAAAATAATAAAAAAGTGCGTATAAGAAAATATTTGGTTATATTTTTTTTTTTTTTATTACCTTAATTTTATAATTGGTTTTTTTTAGAAATATTTTAAAGGCAAATTTAGCTTCAAATATATTTTTGTTTTTAAGATAATTAGTAAAGGGTCAGCGTTTTATTCTAGTTTTGAATAAAACGCATTTTAATTTAAACATAATAGCGACGTAGAACTATTTTGTTTTTACATTTTCAAGCGACAAGTGTGTATAAAACAACCCTTTAAATGTTTACAATTTAAACTTATTTAGAATTATATAACATAAGAAATATAACATAAGAAATATAACATAAGAAATACGTAACATAATATACTTTTTTTCTTACGCTATAAAAAATAAATACATAAATAAACGGTGAATAAGACAATAATAATTATACACAAAAACAGGACAACATTTTCTAATCAAATTACTATTATATTATTATTAAAAACAATATCTCTGATGGTTATCACTATGAGTACATTGGTTATGTTAAATTAGGTTTGTTAAAAAAACGTTTGTAATAGAGGAATTTTAAATTAATACAATTTAATCGAATCAATTAATTCAACACAATAATGTCTAGTTATAAGTTAACAGTTAATTACTAATAAATGTAGTTCTATAAAAAATTCATATCAGAGAGATATTTAGACTTACTTCTAGGGGGGGGGGCGACTCATTTTTTTTTCTAATAATTCAGACTTAAAAATTACAAGAAAAACATTTTTGCTAATATTAAATCAGGTGAATCTTTAATATTTGTGATTTTTTTTTTTTTAATATAATGCTGGATCCACTTAGAATCGGCTTTTGTGTAGTTCACTTTTAACACTTGTCTATATTTTGAATGTTACGATTGTGTTTTATTTGATTTTTTCACTAAGTATGGACCCGACAAAATATCAATTTAGTATTCACAGCCACGCGTGATTTGATTTCGTTATAAAATGGTCCACATTAAAAAACATTTGAAATGTGTAGGTATCTCACATATAATCGATTCCTTAAATACGGATTTAGGGGGAGGGGCGATCACCCCTTCACTCCTCCCCTTAACATACGCCCCTGATTCGTATAATGGTGAAGTTAATTAAAGAAGGAGTTGTTAAATATAACTTAGTAATATAAAGTTGATTTGTTATTTAATAACTATTAGTATCTGGATCATCAAAATATTGAGTGATAATGTTGTAATTTTGCTTTTAAATCGATTGAAATAATAATTTACCATATTGGTAATAATTATTCATCGTAACACAAAGCGTATAGTAGATGTATCCAATTATTATTAAGGTACATTCTGCTCTAAGCGTTATAAAAGAAAAAATTAAAAATATCAATTGCATTGCGAATGTTTTTAATCTGATTGATATTAATTATGAATCAACCGAAAAAAACCAATAACTATGATATTACAATGCTTTCATTTTAGACACTTTAGCCGTACGAAGTATGAACCGAGTAAATATTGATCAAACGAAATGATCCATATCGATGCCGGGTTATAGAATCGGAGATGGGGAGGGGCAACGTTGTAGTAGTACCTATTATTGTTGTAATAATGTTCGAGTCGGTGACGAACGATACGTTCAGTGTCTCAATACCGCAAACAGCAACAGGATAGAATAGTTAGCGCGTCGGTGAGAATGAGAACAGGGGTCGGATGTTCGAGCACGGACCTCTCCACACCGGCGATAAGTCTTTTTCGACGGCGGAACGACGACAACAACAACAACCGTACGCATTAGTCACGTGGAATTAACGCTATGTAAACAATGATAACGCGCGCAAAGAAGTGACGACGAGCTAGTATTTCTCTCGAGATAGATAACTGGGCCGCATGCGTTATCGGCGTACGGGCGCGACCGCGTTGTGTACACAACCGAACGACGTGAGCGAGAACGCCGACCAGAAATCGCAGTCGCACACGGGTAGACAAAAGTGCGTGTACGTGTCCGCGTGCGTCCGGTTACGTCAGTTCGGTTTGGTGGTCGAAGCGCGCGTCCAGGCGATAACCGTTATCCGTAGTTACGTTCGAGCAGCTCTCCGAGACCACGCGCGGCAAACGCGAGAAAACGCGCCGCGAAATACGGCACTACCCCCGCGTTCGAATCGAAAGGGGTGAAAGAAACTCGCCCTCGACACGGTGTTCGTTGCCGCTCGTACGCGACGACAGCAACAATGGTGGTGATCAGCGCGCAGAACGCTCTGGCCACGGCCGCGGCCAAACTGGAGAAACACATCAACCTGTTGAAGTACACGATATTCTGTTTGAGCGTGGTGATACTGGTGAGTGCTTGCCGGTCCGGCAAAATAGCTTTTGCTTGTGACACGCGTTTGGGTTCCGGAAACGTTTTTCCATATCGCTGCGGTCAGTGACGTATTTTTTGGTGGGAGGGGGGGGGGCGAGGGGAAACCGTCGTTCCGGCCTGAATTTTTCGAAATTTAGAACGGGTGACAACATTTTTTCGTAGTCATAATCTATTTTTATTTGTCAATCGAAAAAATTTGATATTTCAAGATTTTGCGTAGTGACCGAACTGCGATTCTTACTATCAAAAATTGACCGCGTAAAATCCATGGATAATAAATATTATCTTTCTTTAAAAAACATATAAAACTATAACTGGGCTACCAAAACTGTGAATACGTCTCCGGTTGAGGTACCTGTACGGTTATCAATTGGTCATATTGTAGTAGTCAGGAATTTCGATCGTCGTGCTCTGATGAGATTACACCAAGCTTTTCCCATCCTCTTGACCGCTTGACATCGCTTTGCGTACGCTAGACCGAACTGACAGTTATTTTCTTTTTCGCTTAACATCAATTTTACGATCAGTATTACGATCATTATACCGTTGTTTACGAAAAATGTGGAAACAATTGTTCTCGTTCGCGACAAATGTTATAGTCGACATATGCATAAATAATATAGGAAGTCTTCAAAAAGCCTTGTACTCCTTAGGCCTCGCACTCCTTGTGATCATCTGATGTAGACCTAAGGATATGTGTACCACTTGTAGCGTAACGCTATAATAATACATGATAAACTTTCACTCTTTAGGTCATTTTCATACGTGTTTTGACGTTAATCTGTCTAATGATACAGCGTATACATAACATACATACACATACAACGTATATGAACGCGCTTACGTTAAGATTAGGCAACTAGTATTTTATACTTCCCATGGTTTCTGGAAAAGCATAACGAGTTGAAGATTTAACTGATTGATCGTTTAATATCATTAGCTAAATCAAAAATAAGTGTTTAGATATTACTACCACCAGTAGTGTTTTTACGGGGGGGGATAGGTGGACCCCCCCCCTTGAACCGTGTAAAAACTAAAAATATGAATGATCAAACAGTTTACTAAAAATCGTTTTAGCGATAATTTTATGTCAAAATTGCTTACTGTTTACAAAAATGTTTGCTCCTATAAGTTTGAATAAAAAATAATTTTTGTTTTAATTTTTTTATTGATACCGATATTTTATGTTATGCCATTGTGGTATGAAGATTATAGAACTTAAAATTACTTCTCATGTATCAATCAATAGGAAAAAATAAATGGGATATGTATGCAAATTTTAAGTATATGCAAAATATTTTCGCCCCTCCCTTGTGGCTTCTCAAAAACCGTCTTTGACTACCACTTACTTTTAATATAAATTTAAAAAACTTATTTGAGACACGTATTCAAATTAATGTCATTTTACTGTAATTATTTAAATAATTTATACATTCAAACCGATCTCAGTTTAATAATTTATCAACAAACCATATGTTCTCGCATCATAATGAAAGTAAATTTTTTCTTCAGTTTCTTACTAAAATCTTATTCTATCTTGTAAAACATGTCTTCGGTGCTACGTCCCCGATGTGAAATATACTACCCATTTGATTCATTCGATGAGATTATATTATTTTTATTATACGTTTAATCTATTAATTTAATAACGTTATAAGTCAATAAAATAATATATTTTACTAAAATTATAGTTGTCCGACTAATGTATTACGTGATTCATTCTATCACCGATCCGCACCCCAGGCTAATCTAAATTGTCAACTATTTGAAATTCGCCGATTTCCTTCATGTTAAAACTATCAAATGGTATAACTACGTCTCGTTCCCTACACTTCTTGATCATATTTCCTTCCTTGTACCTCAGTATTAATCCCAACTAAGTCTCTCTATCCATGTCAATACTCACCGAACTAAATATGATAATAATAAACCACTCTGTAGAATTTTAAGATTGATAATGAGTTTGACTGTTTACATATAAAAGCATTAAATCATTATATTATCAGTTAACTGGTTGCGGTCAACATTTATGTTTATAATATTATTCTTAATTCTATATTTCGTGTATAATTGTTGTCTCATAAAATCATGTTGTGCATTAATATAAAAATTGTTATAAGTACCATATACATGTAAGCTCAAACATACACATATATATATATATATATTTATGATTGTATTCGGACCAATAATAATGTTTATGAAGTTTAAATTAATAAATAGTAATTTAGTCAGAGGTCCTATATTGAGTAGTCATCTATATATATATATATATATATAGATTTGATCATCCTCTTAATGTTTTAAAATGCAAAGCGACACCGCCAGTGGTGTAATGAGTTTTTGTTTGGTGAAATAGCCGCAAGTATTGTATCAGTAATAATCCGAGTACGCGTCTACGAGACGGGGGCAGCAGCTGCAGCGGTTCGCGCGAACATTGGGTACGAGCGGGTCAGCTACGCGAGAACGTTGAAACGCTATACCTACTTAAAATTAATAAATATTTCACGAGCGGTATGATAAATAATAATAAGCGTTCGTGTTGTTATTCAGTATTATATGTATATTTTAAGTATGTTTTCGTTTTGAGGAAACGAACGTGAACTTAACAGAACTTTCGAATAACAAACGTGCGCATTTTAAGTCGACATTTCAACGACCCCCCGTGTTCGACTTGGCTACAGTTGTAATTTAATTATTTATTGATGCGTGTTTTTTTCTTTACGTCGGCGAGAGCGATATCATATTATTTGGATTATACACGTTACATGATGACGGTTTCTTAATAGGTTTTTGTACGAAATTGTTCGGCACGGAAATATTCTTAGATTAATAAAGCTTAGACGAATTTCACATCATAAGGTTATTAAACAGTTAAACGAATTAAAAAAAAAGAAAATTGGAAGATTGTGGTAAATAAACTTGATTTGTAACCTATTTCGTCCTAGACCAGTGTAACAGTATGTATTGTTTTCAAAAACAAACAATCATTTGGAGGCAGACATGCAATATCAGCACATGGTTAACGACAGAGTTCTTTAAACGTTTTTGTAATGTGACTCTCTTAATTTAATGTAAAATTGTTATGATCCTTAATATTCTAACGTATACAATTATTTTACTATCAAAATCGTTGAAAAACAATGAATTTATTTTCTTTATTATTTACTAAAATTTAATGGTTATACACAAATATTTCACGTAAATTACTTTGAAAATTCAGATATATCTTAACTCCAATATTAAAATTATGAAATTGTAATACTCTTCGATTTATGGAAAAATTATGAAGCCACCAATATCACCAAATTATAACAAATAAAAGAAGAGAAAAAAAATGTAATTAATTTATATTATTTGTTTTATATCGTCATTCTTCTAAAATTCTAATTGTCAAGTTGTTGAAATATTTTGTATGTATAATATATTTATTATAAAATAAATAGTAAAATGGACTAGAAAAGAATAGTATAAAATGTAATAAAGTGACGCGTTTATATTTGATTTTTGTGGAGGGAGGCATAGAACATCATAAGAGTTAACTTGGTAAGAAAGTAAATTTTTCTTTTCATCTTGTATGAAGATAAGTAAATACTATATACGTGTCAACCAATGAAAACCGTTTATAACGAAATTATGAGGACTATTATTGAAAATAACGTTTTATATGTTATGTTTTACCAAACGATTGATTTATTTTTATTTTCTTGCGGTACCTAACATAAAAAATATATGAATCTATTGATCACATATGAGAATTTAATTTCAACTGATGATATAACTGATCAACGGTTTTGTCGTGTTAAAGGATTACGATATAAAAGGTTTCCTTTGATTTTTTTTTTAAATGTTTTACATATTCCTACATGAATAACTATAAAATAATTAAAAAAAAAAAAAAAAAATGATTTTATAAAATATACATATTTTTAATTGCATTTTATTGGGTTATTTTTTGTGCTCAACGTTTAAAACTATTATTAATAATAATAATACATTAACTGTTTTGATATTATTTAACGATAAACACAAGTTAAAATGAATTATCATATATTTATGCTGTTATTAAACTGCGCATCGCTGCACAACTACGATAAAATGTATCGAATACAATTTTAGGAAAAATGTCATACAACCAATCGTTATTTTTTTCCGAAAGGTTTTTTTAATAGGGAAAATTCTTTTTTCAGCTAATAGCCATGGCAAGCCTTCATAAACCGCTACGTAAATGTCTCCGAGGCGCAATTTTGGTTCATAAGTTGTAGGATCGTATTCAGTTAAATAATTTTTTGTCGAATAGTTTATCTGAACATTCGTTGTATTATGTCACTATACCGATAGGGTATTATGTTTTTATGATAATGTAATATTATTGTTCCGAACGTTTTCCATGTGTGTGCTGAGTACGACGACAAACAGATAAAAGGTGCGCGATAATATTTACAGGAAAAAAAAAAACACTTGAACACTCGAGCATGGAAATTTACCAAATTACTATTATAAGACGTGTTTAAAGCGAGGAACATTTCGATTGGTTTATACGTGTAACAATACACAAAATATGAATGGAAATCGTATTGCTCTGACGACGTTTTTTTTTTTCACGAGCGTGCACCAGAAGAAGGTATTCGAATCACAAAAATTATCATTTCTCTATAACTCTCCCTCCGTCGAAGCTCTAGAACGAAGTTCGAAACTTAATATAAAATCGTACTTATTGAATTTAAACCTAATATCAGTATTTAACAAAGTTAAAAAATATCAAATTACTTGTTAATAATTACAAAAATTACATTACATTTTACGCCCGGGGATGAATCCTCGTCTTCTACCCCCAAGTACTGCCCTTGAACATAATCCTATATGGAATTTCAATTAATTGTATAAAATACGTTTAGAAAGTGGGACTTTAGCACACTCGCAGAGTAGGATTTTCTAAATTGTTTTATGGATTGTAACAAAAATCATAATATTTTATAATC